>NC_045453.1:14348742-14450918 GCF_002776525.5 Piliocolobus tephrosceles | reverse complement strand
ATTTCTCAAAAGAAGAAAGAAGAAATATGAGTGGCCAACAAACATAAAAAAAAAAGCTCGACATCACTAATCATCAAGACGCAAATCAAAACCACAATGAAATACCATCTTACCCAAGTTAGAATGGCTATTATTAGAAAGTCAGAAAATAACAGATGCTGGCAAGGCTTCAGAGAAAAGGGAACACCTATACACTGTTGGTGGGAATGTAAATTAGTCTGCCACTGTGGGAAGCAGTTTGGAGATTTCTCAAATAACTCAAAACTACCATTCAATCCAGCAATTCTACTACTGGATATATACCACTCCCAAAAATAAGTCATCCTACCAAAAAGACACATGCACTCATATGTTCGTCGCTGCACTATTCACAAGAGCAAAGACACAGAATTAACCTAGGTGGCCGTCCATGGTAGATTGGATAATGAGAATGTGGTACATATACACCATAGAATAGTATGTAGCCATAAAAAAGAATAAAATCATGTCCTTTGCAGCAACATGGATGTAACCGGAGGTCATTATCCTAAGCTAATTAATGTAGGAACAGAAAACCAAATACCACGTGTTCTCACTTATAAGTGGGAGCTAAGCATTGGGTACAAATGGACATAAAGATGGGAACAATAGACACTGGGGACTACTAGTGGCAGGAGGGAGGAAAGAGGGAAGGACTGAAAAAACTCCTATTGGGTGCTATGCTTACCACCTGGGTGAAGGGATCATTCATACCCCAAACCTCAGCGTCACACAATATTCACATGTAACAAACCTGCACATGTACCCACTGAATCTAAAATAAAAATTGAAATTATTTTAAAAAATTCTAAAAACAGTGCTTAGTTCATATTAATTATGCAATAAAATTAGCTATTACAAACTGTCAATGTAACAGTGCATGTTTTAGTAACATGGGGGCATCCTTCTCTCCAACTTTATTCCCTTCTGGCATATATTCCAAAAAGAAGCAAAAGAAGTGGTAGGAGCTGGACTTCCTGGCATCCAGAGTTTTAACTACAATCATGAAAGCATAAGAATCATTCACAAGAAACAGAATTGGATGGAGAAAAACAACTTACTGCCATCAGTTTGGTTCAAATTGCTGATGGTTGATTTGGAGTTTTCTGTCACGAACAGGTTTTGAAACATGTAGGCAATGCATGTGATATGGTTTGGCTCTGTGTCCCCAACCAACTCTCATGTTGAATTGTAATTCCCATTGTTGGGGGAAGGACCTGGTGGGAGGTGATTGGCTCATGGGGGCAGATTTCCTCCTTTTTGTTCTCATGATAGTGAATGAGTTCCCATGAAATCTGGTTGTTTAAAAGTGTATAGCACTTCCTCTTTCTCTCTCTCCCTCTCTCTCCCTCCCTCCCTCCCTCTCTCTCTCTCTCTCCTGCTGCCATGTGAACACGTGCTTGCTTCTCCTTTGCCCACCCACCATGACTGTGAGTTTCCTGAGGTCTCCCCAATCATGCTTCCTGTCCAGCCTGCAGAAATGTGAGTCAATTAAACCTCTTTTCTCACTAAATTACCCAGTCTCAGGTAGTTCTTTATAGCAGTGTGAGAACAGACCAATACAGCATGTTTGCTGAATGGGACTGAAATGAGTCATAGAATAACCTAAAATATCTGGATGCAGATCATATGTTAAGAAAACACTTAAAATGTGGGGCAAATTTTATACAATAACCAAGCACATTTTACATAAACAGTCACTTAATGATGGCTGTCACTTGTATCACCCAAGGAAATACCGTTATCTATTGCTGCATAACAAATTATCCCCAAAGCTTGGTGGCTTAAAACCAACAATAAACATTTATTATCTTACATAGTTTTCATAGGTCAGAAATTTGAGAGTGACTTAGGTTTTCATGAGATTGTAGTCAAAATGTTAGCTGGGGATGGATGCAGTCTGATCTGAAAGCTTGACTAGGCATGGAGGATCTACTTCCAAGATGGCCAATTCATATGGTTCCTGACAAGAGGTCTTGAGTCCTTGCCACAAAGACTTTTTCCATAAGGCTGACTGAATGTCCTCATGTCATGAAAACGGACTCTACCCATTGCAAATTACCCAAAAGAGCAAGACAGATGCTGCAATGCCATTTATGACTAGCATTGGAAGTTACAATATCCTACTGGTTACATATATAAATCAGCTCTATTCAGTACAGGAGAGGGCAGTATAAGGGTTTGAATCCCAGCAGATGAGTATCACTGGGGGCCAACTGGAAGGACAGCTACCATGCTTCACCTCAGCAAAAACATGGAAACTAATTAATTTTTTAAAACCATAGTTTTTTGTTTCTAGTATGTACAACAGTGTTGCTTGTTTTTATTACCAGTTTTCAGATGGTCGCCTCTCCAAATTGGTCAGTAAAGGTGATGGTAGATTTGCACACATAAAGAAAAGGATTCCACAGCAACTTGAGGCTTAGTAAAAAGCTTAAGAAAGTTTTTTGGTGGTGTTGTTGCGTTTGTTTGTTTGTTTTGAGACAGTGTTGCTCTGTGCTCACTGCAATCTCCGCCTCCCAGGTTTAGGTGACTCTCCTGCCTCAGCCTCCCATGCAGCTGGGGTTACAGATGCACACCACCATGCCCAACTAATTTTTGTAGTTTTAGTAGAGATGGGGTTTCACCACATTGGCCAGGCTGGTCTCGAACTCTTGACCTCAAGTGATCCACCCGCCTCAGCCTCCCAAAGTGCTGGGATTACAGGCATGAGCCACTGTGCCCAGCCTTAAGCGAGTTTTTATCGCTGAAACTGTCTAATGGTCATTGCAGGAAAGTACACTGTTGAGCAAGAATGAAGGATTTACGAAGCTGTTTCAGGGTAGCGTGATCAGTGTTTTTGAAAAATCCTGCCCAAGAACATTTGAGGTGTGATTTTCCATAAATCATAGTAATTGAAAGGGGCTACAGTCATTTTTATATATAACCTTGGATTTAAAAAATCAAAATAGCGGTAGTGCTATACATGGGTGAGAATGAGAGCTCTGTGGCACTGTAAGAGTTAAATCAGCGAGATTAATACATGAGGGATGGAAGCCATATATCAGCAGAAGGCACTCCAGAAGACAGAAGGTTCCCCAAGTCAAATGCAAGAACAGAGTGACTTCAGTTCAATCAATGGAATTAACATGTTTCAAAAACAGCAAGTCAACAAAGGGGGAAAGTCTATACAGAACATGGGGAAATGGGAGACAGAGGAAAGGCTGTAATAATTATACAGTAATAACCAGTCTGTTAAGCATGTGCTAAGCACCTGGCATGAATCATTTAATCTACACAACAACCCTATTATTGGAATCAAGAAACTGTAAGTTAAGTGACTTTCTTTTTTTTTTTTTTGAGATGGCATCTCACTCTGTCACCTAGGCTAGCATGCAGTGGCACAATCTTGGCTCACTGCAACCTCCATCTCGCAGGTTCAAGCAATTCTCCTGCCTCAGTCTCCTGAGTAGCTGGGATTACAGGTGTGTGCCACCATGCCCAGCTAATTTTTGTATTTTTAGTAGAGACAGGGTTTCATCATGTTGCCCAGGCTGGTCTCAAATTTCTGACCTCAGGTGATCCACCCACCTCAGCCTCCTAAAGTACTGTGATTACAGGCATGAGCCACCATGCCTGGCCTGTTAAGTGACTTTCTTAAGGACACTAGTGGTAGAGCTGAGATTTGAACCACATCTGTAAGGCTTCAAAGCCTGTGGGCTTAACTACTCTATCCAGCTTTGTTCTGGAGAATGGAGCTTCTGGCAGGAGAATGCCTCATAGCAGATTCACCCCTACAGTGGAGATACAGGGATTGGACCAGTGTAGTTCCAGAACACTGGCTATTAGCATCATCCCCTCAGTTCCAGGTTCCAGAAGTCACTTTCTGATCATGACTCCTCTTCCCACAGAGAGAGAACAAAGTCAGGTTCTGACAAGAAAGGCTGGGCTGCTTGGCAGGTACAATTCTCAAGGGAACTAAAAAGTACATTTTTAAGATGTTTAATCACGAACTATTTCAAACATACAGAAAATAATATAAGAGATGGGCCGGGCACAGTGACTCATACCTGTAATCCCAGTGTTTTGGGTGGCCAAGGCAGAAGAATTGCTTGAGGCCAGGAGTTTGAGACTGGCCTGGGCAACATAGCAAGATCCTGTCTCTGAAAAAAAAAAAAGAGAGAGAGAGAGAAATGACTGAAAATGTACCTTTACTGACAGGGAGTTGTGTTTGCTTCACAGTTTTCAAAAACTCTGAGAGATTGAAACACAGAGACTTTAAGCACAAATAGGCCCGAGACCAGCATATCTATAAACTGGCTCAGACATGTTTGCAAGGGCAGTATTATTGGAAATAAGTATATGGCTTCCTAAGATATATTACTTTGAAACACAGAAATCAGAGTGACTACATTCTCACACACTCCAAATCTCAGCTCAAGGGCAGCTTTCCTGACCTCCTTGACAAAGGCAGATCCTTTTAGCATAATCTCTCACAGTATCTTATACCCCTCCTTTATGGCATACACTTACCACTGCTGTGATGTTACATTTGTTCACATGACTACTGGACTAATGCCTTTCTCTTCTATAGACTGCCAGCTCCATGAGGGCTGAGTTTGTGTCAAATTTTATTCACTACTGTATCCTTGGCATCTAGCACAGTACTTGTCAGTAATAGGCACTCAATAAATATCTTTTCAATGAACGAATTCAATTTTAAACATCAATCTCCTTTGGCATCTACCCAAGAGAAATGAAAACATATGTCCACACACAGACTTCTACTTGAAGGTTTATAGCAGCATTATTCATCATGGTCCCAATGTGGAAACAATCTGAATGTCCATCAACTGGTAAGTGATAAATAAAAGGTGGCATATGCAGACCATGGAATGCCATTCAAGCAATTTTAAAAAGTACAAACTGACAAAACTCTCTACAACACAATGAACTACACAATCATTACATTAAGTGAAATAAGCCAGACACGGATGACTACATATTGTACTATTCTGTTTATATGACATTTCTTAAAAAGGCAGAACTCTAAAGAAGAAAGCAGATCAATGGTTTCTCAGGCCTGGGGGTGGGAGTGGAGATTGACTGCAAGTGGGAACAAGGAACTTCTGAGGGTGACAGAAATGTTCTAAAACTGGATTGTGGTGATGGTTGCACAACTGTATAAACTTACTAAACATCGTCAAACTGTATACTTGCAGTAAGCAAATTGTATGGTATGTGAATTATACCACAATAAAGCTGCTAAAAATGTTTAAAAAATCAATCTCCTTACTTAGTCATTTTATCCCAATTTAGGTTCTGTGGAACATTATTTCTGTAGGGCATTGTGCCAGAAACTGCTAGTTGAGTCTCTCAACTCTTTAGTGACAGACCCAATTTTTAACTTGGCACATAGAAAAGCAAAATAAAAGACCAGATTTCCTAGCCTCCTTTGCAGCTTGGCATGGTCACATGACCAGGTTCTGGACAATGAGACATAAGCAAAAATGTGTAGTATTTCCAGGAAGGTTGTTTAAGGGACTCAACTCCACTTTTTCTACTTTGCCTTTCCTTTTTCTTTCCAAGGACACGTGGACTGGTGCTCCAGCAGCCATTTTGGACCATGAAGTGACCTTGAGAATGAAAGCTAAGGATAATGGGGCAAAAACGTTGAAGCCTGGATTCCTGAAGGTACCGGAGAGCTGCCACGCCACCCCCGGAGGGCCTGCTTCCCAAATTTATTTTATGTAAGACAGAAATCAACTTTAATCTTTTTATATTGTTTTCTCATATTTATGCAGGCAAATTGAGTCCTAAGTGATACCAGTTTTTTTGTTTCTTTGTTTGTTTTTTGAGACGGAGTCTTGCTCTGTTGCCCAAGCTCGAGTGCAGTGGTGCAATCTCGGTTCACTGCAAGCTCTGCCTCCTGGATTCACGCCATTCTCCCACCTCAGCCTCCTGAGTAGCTGGGACTACGGGTGCCCACCACCATGCCCGGCTAATTTTTTGTATTTTTAGTAGAGACAGGGTTTCACTGTGTTAGCCAGGATGGTCTTGATCTCCTGACCTCATGATCCACCTGTCTCGGCCTCCCAAAGTGCTGGGATTACAGATGTGCACCACGCCCAGCTGTGATACCAGTTTTAATAGGTGTTCAATGAAGAAAGGGTTCTGTGGTCAAATAATTTTAAGAACTATTACATTAAACTTTAACAGATTTCATTAGTGCAGGACCTCTCAGGGTTTTGAATACGTGAACAGGAATCTCCAAGAACCTCCAGGAGGGGCTACAGTATACTCAACTTCCCAAACTAACTTGTCCCTAAAACCTCTTTTTAGTGGAAAATCTTATGGGACAAATAACTTGAGAAGATGAAATGTTGCTTTAAAATTTTTTTGTATTTTTGACTCTCCCTTTCTAATCCATCCTTTTCCAGGTAGCTACAGAGATGTTTGTTAAAGATAAACTTGATGATATCATGTTCTTATTTTAAATCCTTGAATGACTCCTGTAGGATAAATTTCAAACTCCTTCATGTAACATACAAGATTTTTTGTGATCTGGCCCTTGCCTTCTCTCTAGCCTCACCCTAACCGTATCCATGACCCTTCTTCAGTGCTGAGAACTGACTCTATTTTCCCTAGTTTCTCTACCTCTACACATGCTATGCCCCCTTCAAGGAACACTTTCTACTTGCCACCTTGCTTGGCATTCTACCTCTGAACTTTAAGACCAGGCTCAGGTATCAGCTCATTCACTCTTGTCCATACTTCAAGAAATGCCTACTATGTGCCACGCATTGCAATTGTGCTTGAGTGACAAACACAGTCCCTGCCCTGGAGTGACATGGAATCAAATGAAGTTAGACAAGTACTGTATCAGACAGGGTATACTAATAGCTGTAACAGACAACCTTCACATTTCAGTGACTTGACACTGTGACATTTTATTTCTTGCTTACAACACGATCCAGTGCAAGTGAGCACAGAGGTTCTACTCTATGCAGGGAGCCACCATTGCCATTTTCTGGGGCCTCTGAGTCCTCCACTCAACATTTTTATACCTGGCCAGGCATGAGGAAAGGAGAAGTTTGGAAGATCTCACGGGAGTTTTTAGGGGATGTCCAGAAATGGGATATATTTACCACTTCTGTCCAGATTCCATTACCCAGAGCTCAGTCACATGGGCCTACCTGATTACTGAGAAAAGTAGTTTTGTTATGAGCCTAGGAGGAAAATGAAATGGGCTGGTGAAAAGAGTTGTTTTTCCTGCCACAGGTATATTAACAAGAACAATAAAGAAGCTCATGGTCTAACAGAGGAAACAGACAAGTGAACAGAGACATGAAAGCAAGAGAGAACAGTCAGGTGGGATGCAACTCTTCCTTTGTGGAGTTACTATAAGAAAGTTCTAGAACTGCTAGAAGCCCTTCTGTGGCTCCCTTCAGAGCTCCTAAGGATTGCTTTTCTGGGGCCCTTTAGAAATGGGGCACACTATATGGTACAAAAATTTGTGCATCACTGGCATCACCCTTGTAGCATCAATCATCTTTCGTTCCAGCAGCTGCTGTGGCATCAAGCTCTGCGTGGGGACCATCTGACTTCACACAGCTGCACCCTGACAGTACTTTGCCTCGTGGCCCTGCCACGTGCCTCTTGCTAGGTTCCCTGTTGACACTGAGTTTTGGGACACTGCAGAAGCCCACTTGGCACCTATGCATGAACAACTGGTGTGAGTCTTTATCCAATGAGATGAGCTGATAGATAGATTTCCTTCCCTTCCCCCTTCCATAGGCTATTCAGAGACTCATTTTGTATGGCTTCTCAGAGGATAATCCCTTGAGCAGAAGCAATCAGCCATACTTAGTGGAGGCCAGATTAATAACCATCCTGGTATTGGCTCTTCCTTCCTCCCCACTTTATTTCTTTTGCTTTATTCCTACCCTATAGAATCAGGCTCTGTTTCTGGAGACGCAGGCCAAGACACTGCCATTAATGGGTATAGCTAAAAGCAACTTAGCTGTCTCTGTTTCCCTTTCCCCTCCAGGTCCTCCCCACTGGTTCCTGCTGAAGCACCTTGGGTCAGACTCCACTAACTCCTCTCAGTTCTGCAGACCTGACTCTCACTGGATAAGGTCAAGCCTGCCACCTCTCCTAAATGTAGTCCCCAGATTGTTCCTTTGCTTGTACCTGTCCCACTCATTTGTGAATCAGTCATATACTTCTATTGATTTCTTTTTTTTTTTTTGGTGACTTAATATCGTGTCTCTGTGTATATCTAACTTATGTGCTACTGACTTTTCTCAATGTTTAAGAAGAGCAATTACTGACAAGTCTACCTTCCATCTCTCTCTTGGCTCTCACACCTCCCCAGGTTGCCTCTTGCATTGGTACATACATGCTCCTCTTTCTGTCTAGAGTACCACCTCAATTATGTTATTTCAATTTTTGTAGGCAAGAGACTTTATTATGCAAAGGAAGGGCCATTTGACTCCCACATAGGACCCACCAAATCTGTCTCTGATAAAACTCTGCTCCCTGGCCAGGTGCAGTGGCTCACGCTGTAATCCCAGCACTTTGGGAGGCCAAGGCAGGTGTATCATGAGGTCAGGAGATTGAGACGATCCTGGCTAACACGGTGAAACCCCATCTCTAATAAAAATACAAAAACAAAATTAGCCGGGCATAGTGGCGGGCGCCTGTAGTCCCAGCTATTCAGGAGAATGAGGCGGGAGAATGGCGCGAACCCCGGAGGCAGAGCTTGCAGTGAGCTGAGATCACACTACTGCACTCCAGCCTGGTCAACAGAGTGAGACTCCATCTCAAAAAAACAAAAACAAAAACAAACAAACAAAAAACCAACTCTGCTCCCAGCCTCTTTCAAGACAGGAGAGCCAACGGTACCATGGGCACTGCTGAGAGCTTTGGAACCTGTAATTCTGGTGTTTGAGCTGGAGAGGCTGTGGCTGCCAGCTGCCTGGTCCTGCCTCAGCTTCAACTTCAGCTCCTGAAGCAGCTGGTTCAGAAGGTCAAGCATGCTGTCCCCAGGAGGCAGCAGCAGGCGGGTCCCCCTCAGTATACTCACTCACCAGCAGCTTGGCAAAATTGGAGATCCTCAGGATCTATGCGTAACTCTCTATCTCATCCTCAACTAGATTGTAAGCTCCTTGAGGGCAAAGATTTTATTTGTCTTGTTTAATGCTGCATCCCTTGTGTCTAGAACAATACCTGGAACATAGTTGGTGCCTAATAAATATCTGTTTAAGGGAGGAAGAAAGACGAGGAAAGAAAGACCATGAGACATCTTGGCCAGCCTTGAGTCAAATGACAGAAATGCACACAAATGAGAGAGATAGGCAGCAGGGGGCTGCTGCCTCTGTTTTCAAGCTGGAGAAATCTCTTGTGTCTGCCAAGAAGTGAAGAGTGTTACTCAGAAGAGAGTTAGGGCCACAAGCTGAAAGCCATCGGAAAACTGAGATTTCAAAGAAGCTAAAAATTCTCTCTGGGGGTACAGTAAGGCTCTGCTAAATCATTATCATGGCCCCTGACACAGTCAAAATGTGCTTATCCTAAATGTATCCCACAAACTGCTCTTAGAATCATCAGACTCAGATCATTTCTGCTTTAACTGAGGTAGAATAAGCCTCTACAGTCAGAATCCAATCAGTTTTGTAGTCGGTGCTTAGGAAACAGGATGGGCAAGCAGGGCGCGAGGAGGGCAGGTGGCTGCCAAGGTCAGGGTGGGAGGGGGCAGTAATGAGATGCCACACAGAGTATTCAGCCAGGCAGCGCAAACTCTCCATCCCTCCTTTCTTAATTTAGGAATTTCCTAATTCCTAAACCCTGGTCTAATTTCCCTCCTTTCTGCCATCTATTTTCTTTACAGCATTTATCACTACCTGCCCCTTGTATTTTGTCTTTCGCCTACTCCATGAAAGCAGGGGCTTTGTCTTGTTGACTGCAATATCCCGTTTTATATCAATGTCTGGAATTTGTGGGCACTCAAAGATTAGCTGCTAACGAATGAATTCGAGAGTGTAACAATTAGTTGAATCTCTGCCAAACACTAGGCCCTGTCCTTGAGGATGCTACAAGGATGGCAGGGGCGACAGGCCCGAAAATAAATGTACCATAGCTCGACACCTGATTTCACGGAGATCTAGCCAAGGCGCTGCAGGGTCCGCGGGGCTGGAAAACTCCCGGGTGCACGGGGCCTTGGGAAGAAGCCCGTCAGGAGCCAGGAGTGCCAGGGAACCGGGCTGAGCGGCAGGAGACGCGGCTGGAGGCTGCTCCTCTGTTCCCTTGGCCACTCAGGATCTTCTTTTCCTGACCTGCGGGTCCCTCGCCTCTCCTAGCATTTGCCAGCATGACCTCGGCCCCTGCGGAACCGCTGTGTCGCGGGACCCCAGCCACATCCTCTTCCATCCCCGGAGACGCCAGCCCCGGGTCTTCAAGAGAGCTAGCCAGCTACCTGAGAGACCTCCACCTGCGGGCTGAAACCCCGCCGGCCCCCGCGCGCGCCCCAGATCCCCGCCCCCTGCCTGCGATCCGTGGCGTGCAAGACCCCGCCCCGCCCCCTCGGCCCGCGGGACCCCGGCCCCGCCCCGCCCCCGTAGCCCCGCCGCTAGTCCCGGGGGGGCGGGGCCGCGCGCAGCGGCGTCTCCAAGACGGGGGGCACGAGGCAGGGGGCGGGGCGGTCTCAGCGCCGGCCAATCAAGGCCGCGATCACATCCATGCAAATACGAGCACAATGGAGCGAGCCCATCACTCGCCCCTGCAAGCAAGCTTGAAATGGGCTTCTGCCTGAGCGGCAGCCGGCAGGACCAATGGTTCTGTGTTTTGGACCGACGAAGCCCAATGGCGCGACAGGGAAGGCGGGCCCGATATGGGTTAGGGTGTCCTTGCAGGGTGTCTGAGCTAAACTTCACCAAATAATAGCTGTTTGTATTTTGGCTGCTGCAGGAGCCATTTTAGGTAAGTTCTTCTCTTAACTTTTTATTTTCCTTCCTGGCCTCGGCGGACCGGCCTTGTCCGCGGGTCCCCGGCCCCGCCCCGCCGGCTGGGCTAGGGTGCCCCTATGAATGGAGCCGGGATGAGGGGCTGCGGCGGCGTCCAGGCCCGGCCGGGCTGGGGTCCGAGCGGGGCCGGCGGGCGGGCGGCCTGGCGGAGGGCAGGCGGCGGCCTGCGGCCTGGGGAGAGGGGCGGCCTCTGTCGCGCCAGGCTCCTGCTCCCGCTCCCGCTTTCGCTTGGGTCGGGCGGCCGTCCTTGGGAGTGCGCTGCTGCGGGCCGCGCGCAGGGGCGGGGGTCCGGGCGGACCCCGGCCGCGGGCCTGGCGGGCGGGGGCGGGGCGTGCAAAGGCCCCCCCGGGGCGGGCGCGGTGGGACCCCCGGGCCCGGCCGCGCTGGGGCGGGGGTGACCGCTATTCCCGCCGCCGCCCCCGCGGAGAAGTTGCTCTATTCGCGTCCTGCGTCTGTTTGCAGGGGTGGAGGAGGGTGGGCTGGTGCCAGGTTGCTGCTCCGGGAGGGGGCGGGGGCCCCGGCGCGGCCTGGGATCTCGCACCCCCTCCGCCCCCTTCTTACGCACTAGCGCGCACTCGCCCCGAAAATTGGAGCCCTGGAGGGGTCCTGCAACCCCGCTGCCAAGTTTTGTGCATTATTAGATTGCATGTTTGAGCTTTAAAAAAAGATCTGTCTGTCCTCTTCAAGGTATTTATTTTCTTCACTGTTGAGAAGTAACGGAGTCCGTTGCGCCCAGATTTCCAGGGACATGCCTGTCGGATGTGCAGAGGGTTGGCAGCTAGTTGGGTTTTTTTAAAAAGCGTTATTAGGAAATCCCCTCACTAGTGAGATAATTGAAATTTGAGTTAGTTTGCAGCTTCAGTTTTATTTGACACAATTAAAAATGCATAAGCAGGCACTTTATATTTGTGTACATAAAGTATTCCTAGTTCCAGTTATGACTAATGTGACTATGGTTTCAGTCGTGTGGGATCTAATAAGGCAGTATAATTCAATTTTGATCTTGTAGGCCCCTGTTCTCCAAATTAGGGTTTATGGAGCATTAGTAATCTGGCCAAGGTTTCTGGTGAATCCTTGGCATCTCTGAGCATCTCTCTGGGACTGTGTGCCTTATTTCCCACACCCTGAAAACTCCTCGTTTCTGGTGGCAGATCCACGAACACAGAAAATACACATTTTAAATATTTACAGTTTTCAGGATGTCTGAAATATTGCCCGAGATTTGATTATGGTTTCCCAGATGGTATGTAAGAGTACCATCCCAGTGGGCCCCCAATTTCGATGTACTTTGTGAAAATATGTTTGTGGCGTTTGGGGAAAAAAACTGGGGCAGACCACTTGGTTTTGCTCCCTAGGCTGATGTGAGCTGTGTGACTTATTGGGGGTCTGTCCCATTGATTTCATGGCACAGTCGAGTTTGACTGTAAGCCAAATTGGAAAATCAGGTTGGCAACCTCAGAGAGAGAGTTTTTGTGAACTTTATGGCTCTCTGGCAACAGAAAGAAAATTTGAGATCTGTGTATGATAAAATGATTAGGCATGAATCCTCAAGTAACATGATTTATGCCAAACAGAGCAGGTGGTTTCTTATAAGCAATGCATCATTATAACCAAAGGCCTTGGGAAAATGCGGAGTGGTAAGAGTATTAATTTTGGAGTTCTTTTTGTTCCAGGGCAGATTTCATAGGTGAATTATAAGTTCTTTTGAATTTAAACTTTTTTTCTTGATTAGTGGGCGACTAAAAGCTAGCCTGCACACATCTTTCCCCACCTTTTTGTTAGCTTTGGAGTCTCTCTACTGGTAACCAAACTACAGTACTGTTCTTGGTGTAGTCTGGCCATGGGCGAAGTAAATCTAGATCTGTTGCGAAATTGAGTTGTGTTTCAGTGTGGTATCACAGTTTCCCTGGAGTCACGTTTTTTATTCTACAGTTATTTCTTTGCTTTTCACATTTAGCTCTTCTGTTACATTTAGTAGCACTGCAGACTCTTTCAATATGATCATTTTTACAACTTTTAAATATTCTATGTCTTTATAATTTTTATAATTTATTATTCGTGGAGTTGGAAGTTCTCTGAACTCATCAATGTATTAGTTGAGGCAAACCACACAAGAAATTGAAAGACAAGTTAGAAGTGAAGTGGGAGAAATACGACTAACTGCTACATTTCTGGAAGAACCTTTGGCAGTTTTGTTTTTGTATTTCAAATACCAAAGAAAACCTGAAGCAGAATCATATCTCATTAGAAACCACATCTTATTTATGATTTTGCTCTAACATTGCAGAAAACCTGTCAGAAACAACAGGCGGCCCTTGGGCTACTATGTCTTGGAGAGCTCCTTGGTTTATAAAAGTTTCAAAGAAATGTTTTGGTTTTCTTGGAAGTATGACTTTGCCCCAAGCAGAGTTTGTGGTTATGTCTTCCTGTGTTATACCATGAGGTTCCACAACATCAGGCTTGATTCTCCCTGTAGGTGCCTATGTTTTTCACCTTTCATGGAAAGACTTTAATTGGTAATTACTAAATGAGATCACTCACGGACCACCCATGTTCTGAATCTCTTTGAACAAGTTTAAGGATTCAAAGATTCTACCTGCAAAAATGTCTTTGGTATAGGACAGTGATAGTATATCCATATCAACTGAGGAGGCTGTACTCTCCCTCCCTCCTTTCCCTTTCCCTGCCTGGTGTAAGGCGGCTTGAAATCGTTTTGTTTTTAATACATATTTAATGATTCTCTTATACTTCATTGCTCATGCAGAGCTTTAGTTTAATTCTAGTGAGAGGTGGAGTGAATTCCATAGGATTGCCTGCCTTCTCCTATACCAGGCTATTATATTGAAAACTCTTTGAAATACATAAAATGATAGCTAGGGCTGAGATATCTCTTCCCTAGAGAACTTTTTTTTTTTTTTTTGCAATGGAATGTGACATACTTGTGAGTGGAGCAAAAAGAACTAGCATTGATTGAATATCTGGTGTTTGTCCAGTACTCAGCCAGATACTGGGGCTACAGAGTTGGGAAAAATACCTTTGCTTTCATAGCCACTTCATGAGCCTGGGCTGCAGCTCAGAGAAATGAAGTAACTTATTAAAGGCCATAAAGGTAGTTAATGATAGAGCCAGAATTTGAACCCAGATCAGCTGTATCCAAGACATGTCCTTTTCACCAATAGTTCTCTCTAAAGATTTGTTTAAAAGCTCAAGCATACTGTTGTATTTTAGTAGTATGGTGTTAGGTTAGTTAACTAACACACCTTCCCTAAGTTCTACACGTGCATCCATTTTTACTTTTCCATTTCAGGAATTTGTCACTGAAGAGGAGTGTTGAAATACAGTGAGGACACCCTTTCCCCCGCTCTGTCTCCATGGCGTAGGAGTGGTCTTCCTGGGGCACTTAGGAGTTCAGGTGTACCCTGGTACAGTAATAACCATGAAGTACAGAGGGAGAATGCAGTCACTTTTTCCTTTGCCAAAATATTCTTTTCTTCGGTTCATGTTGTGGAGGCGTTGATACCCTCATGAGAAATTCTGTTACTTCCATAAAAGTCCTGAAGGTAGTAAAATGGAGTTATTTTAAAATATCCATGCTTGTCCCTGTTTCTGAACTAAATCATCTGCATAAAATCCAAAGAAAAATGTTTATTTTTGCCTATAGTACCTGTATTTGTTGGTTTTTACAGTCAGTAAATAGTGATTCTGTGCATCCTCTTACATTTATTCATTATGTTGTTTGCCATCACTGTTCTGTTTTGCAACCTTTAGAATTTGTAATGGGGTGTATATGATATAACTTAAATCGCTCCTATTTTGAAGAATCAGGATTTTTTTTTTTAAATGATGGACATTTTTTCTTTATAGTCATAATGAAGGACCTAGAAATTTTAGCAAGGAACAAACCTAAGTTTTCAACGGACTCCCGTGGTGCTTTTGTTATCTGTTTCAATAATATACTAAGACAGTATTTGAAAATTTCAGGATGCTAGGAAGTCGAATTGTAAGATAACCAGGACAAGAATCCAAACATAAGTAGAAAGCGATGGATACATATTTGAATTTTCCAAATAAGTAAAGGGAGATTTCCATTTTTTTTTTTTACCTCTTTATTAAGGATACTTGTAAGGGATAGTCGCTGATCGCGCTTTATGGATCAAATATGTTATTCTTTATCAAGTAGTTAAATTTTTAATATATTTTGGATTTTCTTATATACTATGTGACCAAGGTATTTTGGTTTTGGATTTTTTTTTTTTTAATTCTAAGATTGTAGGTTAAAAGTTCCAGCTACTGGGGTAACAGAGATCTTTAGTTCCTACCTAAAGATTTAGGCTTTTTATCCTATAGTTTGTGGACCCCTAGGGACTCTTTGGCTGGTCTGTGAATTCCCCAAAATAGTGTGCAAATTTTTGTTTGTGTCTGCGTATTTTATAAGCGGACAGTCCATTGCTTTTTATGATTCTCAAACGGATCCATGACTCTTATACCCCTACCCCCATACCTTTCCACCAGCATACAAAAAAATACTAAGGGTCATTAATTTAGGTCATTCTAGAACAACTGCTTTGCATGAACAAAATCTTCTGCCTGGATGCTGACTTCTTGGGACCTTTTTTGTCCTTTAGCAAGTTCTGCCATCTCAGCCTTGATCAGTTGGCCTGGGCTTGGGGAAGAACTGCATCCCTCTGGCAGCATTCAGGCATTCCCTGGGGTTATCCCCGAAATTCATCCCTCCCTGCAATCACATGGAAGCATTCCTTGCCCTTGCCCTCGCAGTCTGATAGAGTTAGAGGTTGAAATGGGAGACATGGGGGCTCTTAGAGGGTCCTCGGCTTCTCGTTTTCACACATCTGCCTCTGCAGATGGGACTAGAAGGGTGGCTCTGGCAAATGCGGCTGACATTTTCTTGCTTTGAATACTACTACTTACTAATTCTGCTATTGCTTCATTCAATATGTTAGGAGGAAAAGGGATTTTCTTTCTTACACTGAAGAATAATTAAAAGAAGCCCTCCATTTTTTATATTCCCCAGACTTTTATGAAATGCTTTGCAACTTCCATCAGTGCTGATTTTTAGTGAAGTTCTTCGTTAATGTGTGGTTAAACATAAAAGCTTATTTTTAGACTGCTAAAAATTTTACAGAGAACATACATACAAAACCAGGTGTTACTATATAAAAAGGATTTTATATTAAAGTTCTCAGAGCCTTATTATTTACTTAATAAGTCAAGCAAATTGCTAAAACAATATTAGAGTAACAAAAAAATTCTAAGAATAACTCTAGGAGGTGGTCAAACTTGAAGTTATTCTGGAGATTTTTTTGTTGGGCCAGAACAGAAGTTGAATAGAAGAAAAATCAGTTTATTTTGTTTAATAATAGATAATAATAATTAGATTAGGGAAAATACCTAAGCTTTAGGCAGATGGCAAAGGGCATTGACTTGATTATTTGGTTTGTTCCTTCCTTAAGTGTATATGAGTAAAGAAATATATCTGGACTCTACTTTGGGTCCAAGAAAAACCATCAGTATTCTAAGAAATACTTTGAAGGATATGTCTGGTAAGCTAAGTCTAGATCATAGATTTTATTTACGGAAAGAATTTTGCATAATTTAACACAGAGACTTTATTATTGCTCATTGTGTATTTTGGCTTAGCAATTCTTGCACTGTTGGCAGTCTAAATTAAACTATGGGCTTGGATGAAAAAGTTAAGCCATCATTATTGTTGATCGCGTGATAGAATCAGATCACATTATAAGTGATGACACCATTAGATTCCTTCTTTAAGTAAACCTGGTATAATATCACTTAAGGGATTTAGGGGTATTTTGCTTAATGGAATTAACAGTTTTGCCTTGAGTTGTAAAAATGCACTGAGGAAATGATAGAGGATATGAAAGAGGTCATTAATGACCAGCTCCAGAAAGATAAATGTAAAAATGTAAAAAAAATAAGCTCTTGTGGATCAGGCTACTAAAAGTAGTCTACAGATTCCTGCAGGTCTGTGGACTGCTTACCTGTCTGACAAGGTGAGTGCAGAACTTGAAAAGAAGCATGTAGATGCTTTTATAGCAGATGGTTAGAAAAGTGGTTTGTTGAATCTCATAATAAAAGCAATTAGTTTATAATTGTAGTCCTTTTTAATTTATTTTTTCCTGGAAATTCATTTTTTCTGGTGTTTTATGAAAGTCTTGGCCGTAGATTGGGAAAGAGCAAAAACGAAAACTAGTTCTTCACTAATCATAGTGTTGGGAAACTTCAGCATTACCTTGGAGCGTGTTAGAAATCCAAGTTTTGCCGGGTGTGGTGGCTCATGCCTGTAATCCCAGCACTTCGGGAGGTCGAGGCAGGTGGATCACCTGAGGTCAGGAATTCAACACCAGCCTGGCCAACATTGTGAAACCCTGTCTCTACTAAAAATACAAAAATTAGCCGGGCATGGTGGCGCGCACTTGTAATCCCAGCTACACCGGAGGCTGAGGCAGGAGAATCGCTTGGACTCTGGAGGCAGAGGTTGCAGTGAACTGAGATGCAGTGAACTGAGATCACGCCATTGCACTCCAACCCGGGTGACAGAGTGAGACTCTGTCTCAAAAAAAAAAAAAAGAAATGCAAGTTTTGGGGCCCCATTCCAGACCTACTGAAATAGACCACCTGGGGTTCCCAGGAGTCTGTGTTTTAACGTGCTGATGATTTTGTGCACATTGAAATTTGAGAACCATTGTTCTAGATCAGCACTGTTCAGTAGAACTTCCTGTTACGATGGAGGTGTCCAGTATCTGCATGGGAACTACTAGCCACTGATAGTTTTCAAGCCCTTAAGATGTGGCTAGTATGACTGAGGATGAGAATTTTAAATTTTATTTAATATTAGCTTAAATTTAAATAGCCACACATGGCCAGTGGTACCAGTACTGAACAGCACAGCTCTAGACCCTTTAGCATCTCTACCCTCTTTGGAGCAAAGGTGGATTTTTTTCTGTGTCTGTGAAGGAAAATATACTAGGAAACAAGATTGTCTTTTAACCTAAAACGAGTCTAAGCAAACCGTATAATAAAATTTGACAGTTATTTACCTATTTATATTAGTCTGTTTATTTTTATCTGAAAGTTGATTTGAATGTTCAGAAAATAGTAAGATGAGAGAATAAATATAGATGTGTCTTGTAAGGCTTTACAAAAATCAAGGTAGCTGTTTCAGCAGGGCCTTATGACCCTTCCTGTCTATGACTAACATGCATGATGTCTTTCAGCATGACTTTTTAAGCTTTTTTCTTTCATACTAAGATTGAAGATAGGCAGCTTTTAAGTGTAACACTGTAGTTCTCCTGTTCTCAATAAAAACTACTGGCTATAGGGGTTCCCATTACTTTAGACCAGTAATGGATATTTTTACCATACAAAGTATATCAGGTTTATCTTAACTTTATAAAGAGAATCTTGTTTTTTCAAAATAACATTTACCAAGCCTGCCTTGAAAGACTGGGTCTTATTCTCTGTTCCCTTTCCAATGTATTTTAAAAATTGATTTGTTAATAGAAGCAGTTTCTTTGGTTCATTCGGGGTTGCACATTCTTCTGCATCTCCTCTCCCCATATACTTGTAAAGGCGGAATACAAGTTTTAAACTCCTAAAAATCAGTGATAAGATTGATTCTAGTATATTGATCGAAATCTATTGCAAAATTGGAAATTATGTTGTGATTGACAAGAAGAAGGAAATTACTGTAGAAGTAAGCACAGGCTGGGCACCAGTGGCTCATGCCTGTAATCCCAACACTTTGGTAGGTGAGGTGGGCAGATCACTTGATGTCAGGAGTTCGAGACCAGCCTGGCCAACATGGTGAAATCCTGACTCTACTAAAAATACAAAAATTAGCCAGGCATCGTGGCAGATGCCTGTAATCCCAGCTACTTGGGAGGCTGAGGCAGGAGAATCGCTTGAACCTGGGAGGCGGAGGTTGCAGTGAGCCAAGGTCGTGCCATTGCCCTCCAGCCTTGGCAACAGAGTGAGACTCCATCTCAAAAAAAAAAAAAAAAGTAAACACAGATCCACATGTAGACTTGTAGCTTAAAATATGCTGTCCAGTCATAACAAAGTGAGTCTAATCATACAACAGTTTTATTAGATATATTTACTAGGTTTTAGATTTTCAAGCAGGAAATTGTTAGTCATTTAGGCAGTGACTCTTGAAGCAAGAGAGACAGTAATGGATGTCCCATGTGGTTTATAGACTCATAGAACATTAGAATTGGAAGGTTCCTTAAAAATCATGGATAGGGCTGCCGGCATAGCAAAATTTATAATGCAGCAGTGTCTGTTTTGTTTATGGCGTGAGTTAATGCTGTGTAGTCTCTCGTTGGTGTTCATTACAGATCAGCACTGTTTTCTCATTAATTTCCGTTGTAAGGGTGGTTGTATACTCACAGAACAGGGACTGGTGGTAGGTTGTCTGGGCAGGTGCTTCTGTTTGACACAAGTGTCACTGATTAGGGAGCTTAACATTTTGTAACTTGCTGCTTTGAGCTTTTTTGTCTGACTTTCTTGTAAGGATGTCAAGTTCTAGATCTCTGGGCATGTATTTTGTTTTTTTTTGTTTTTTGTTTTTTGTTTTTTTTTTTTTTTTTTTTTTATAGAAACTGGGTCTCTTATGTTGCCCAGGCTAGACTCATGGGCTCAAGTGATCGTCCTGCCTCAGCCTCCTGAGTAGCTGGGACTACAGACTTGCCACTGTGCCCAGCTCTCTGAGCATGTATTTGAATTCTTGCCATAGGGTTTTAAAGAATTGGAAAGCCCAGTGTGTTGGAATTTAGATATGATAGTTGGACAGATCCTAAGCTTAAAAGGTTTGGAGGTTCCTTGCTTTAGGTTTGTTCCCATCACTGCCACTTGTCCTTGGCATGCTGTGTGAGATGTTACTAAAATATTGTGATTTCATAAGCTACACACAAAATAACCATACTCTGTCCATTTTTATCTGCACTTTGTGTCTGCACCTTTTCATGTAGCAGATCTCTCCCTGCATGTTCTTGACTGTGTTGCGTATTTACTCTTGAACTAAGCTTTGTTTTTGCCCTTATGAGTGTGGTTGTGGCAGATTTAACTGTTACCAGGTCTTACACAGGTCACCATCATTACTAGATTCTCTGAAAAGAAAGCAAAGCTTCTTTCTAGTTTGTCAGGATTGCAGAAGAGTAGAGTTAGAAGGTACCTCTGAAGACATCTATCCATTTTCATTACGCATAATGGAATGGGGTCCTAGTCATGTAAATGTTTATGAGGTCACAGAGCTAATCTGCAGTCAAGCCTTGATTAGAATTCAGTTCTCATTTTGCTGTATAGGACTTTTCCCTTAACCTCCAAGGATTAGGGTCCTGAAAACCCACATAGGAGAATTTCCTTTAGAATTTCATGGGGGAAATATGGGACAGGCGTGCTCTGAGATTAGGAGTGAACGTGTGAAAGGCTCCGTAATTTTTTTAATGTTCTCTAAAATAATAAAGATACTATCAATGAAATATTACATGTCTTAAATTAGTAAGAATGGGTATTTTAATAGCTCTTCTTTACTAGAAACGTTTTGGCATGTCCCTCTCTCATATCATGGTGAAATGCTTGTACTATTTTGGTAAATCTTGTTTACTATTTTTTTGCTTAATGGAAACTTTTCAGCATATCCCTCCCTTTTATCACAGTAAAATGCTTGTAAATTAACCTTTGCTTTATTTGTAAATGATGTGCGTAAGATTTTTTTCACGTGTGCTTTATAAATGACTTAGGGTTACTAGGATAGATTTTTTCCCCAGATCTCTCAATAATCATGATCACAATAGCTGTCAATCACTGAGTGCTTACTGTGTGCCAGGTGTGGTGCTAGACTCTTTCATGGTGTGGTCATTAGGACTCTTCAGTATTCTGGTTCTCTTCCTTAAAGACACGTGGTAGGGTTACATTCTCTCTTACACCTTGAAAACTCCTGACTGTCTAACTTGCTTTGGATATTGACATTTCAGTGGAAGTGATGTGTGTCCCTTCTAGGCAGGTACCTTTTCTTTTTAAAGAAATATGTAATGGTTACATAGTGTAAGCAAGTAAACCTTTGCTTTAAAGCACTAAGCTTTTTTAATAAGTTTTTTTTTTTTTGGCCCCTGTGGGATGGTCTACGTTTGTACTGTTTCCCATGCTCATTGTTTTCTGTCCCTCCCTCTTGGCCCATCCAGGTATTTTCCTTCCATGAGAGTTGAGAGCAAGACCGGTGTCTTCATGGAGCCTTCTCTCCCCATATCAGCCTGAAGCAATCTGTCTCCCCACAGCACTTCTTGAGTTAGATTTTCCCTTTGTAACTAATTTGGCATTTCATATTGAATTGCCTTTGTCTTTTCTTATATTGTTATTCATTTATTCCACAGGTGTGTGATGCCCATGTATTTAGTAAACAGTTATTGAAAATTCATTGTGTTTCAGCCATTCATGTGCCTTGGGAACTTGATAAATGCACATGGTCTCTCCCTTTGTGGAATGCATTTTGTATTAGAAGACAAAGAGGTAAACTGCCACTACAAGCATCATGATCAATGTCAGGTTAGAGCTATGTCCAAATTTTGTTAAGACTCAAGAAGAAGGATCAACCATTAAGCCAGGGGAGTGGGTTAAGGCTTTTGAAAGGAAGACCTTTTAAACGGGTACTTGAAAATTGATTCGGAGTTTGATAATCAGAGACGGATTAGTGCTTGTGAGCTTGGAGAGCCTTTTATGCACAAGAAACATCTTGCTGGGGGTTCAGAGGCAAACGGTAAGTTCATTCTGGCTGGAGTATGGTGGAGAGCCATGGAGTAGTGGTAGGTGAGGGGCTGGAGGAGGGATAGGTTGGAGATGTTGAGAAAGGCTTTGAAGACCATGGTCAGTTGTTTGGGTTTGTGTTGGCAGTGAGGAGTCATCAGAGGTTTTAATGCAGGAGGGTGTCTGGTACTCTACACTCAAGCAGCAGAGGTTGGTTGAGTGGTGCTCAAACTTTGTAGTGTATTAGAATCACCTGAAGAGCTTATAAAACTACCAGTACCCAGGCTACAAACAGTAAAATCAGATTTTCTGAAGGAGAGACCCAGATATTGGATTTTTGATAATTTCCCAGGTGAGTCCAATGTGTATCTGAGTTTGAGAACTACTCTTTTAGAGGGGCCTGATGGAGTAAGGAATTCAGATACTATTGCAGTGGACTGACTAGGAGGTAAGTCTCTTTTTTTTTTTTTGAGACAGAGTCTCGCACTTTTGCCCAGGCTAGAGTGCAGTGGCATGATCTCTGTTCACAGCAACCTCCACCTCGTGGATTCAAGTGATTCTCCTGCCTCAGCCTCCTGAGTAGCTGAGGTTATAGGCGCCCGCCACCACATCCAGCTAATTTTTTTCTGTTTTTTGTTTTGTTTTGTTTTTTTGGGACAGAGTCTCGCTCTGTCGCCCAGGCTGGAGTGCAGTGGCACGATCTCGGCTCACTGCAAGCTCCACCTCCTGGGTTCACGCCTTTCTCCCGCCTCAGCCTCCTGAATAGCTAGGATGACAGGCGCCCGCCACCGCGCCTGGCTAATTTTGTTTTTGTATTTTTAGTAGAGATGGGGTTTCACTGTGTTAGCCAGGGTGGCCTCCATCTCCTGACCTTGTGATCCACCCGCCTCGGCCTCTCAAAGTGATGGGATTACAGACGTGAGCCACCGCGCCCGGCCAATTTTGTGTAATTTTAGTAGAGACCGAGTTTCACCATGTTGGCCCAGGCTGGTCTTGAACTCCTGACCTCGTGATTTGCCTGCCTCGGCCTCCCAAAGTGCTGGGATTACAGGCGTGAGCCATCGCGCCCAGCCAAGATAAGTCTTTGAATTGAGGCATTAGGAGCTGGGATGAGGTGAGACAGAGTCAACCATTATTCTTTTCCTTCAGTGTTCTAAATGTTTGTCTTTTCCTACAAAATTGTGGTCCTCATGGGCGCAAGGCCCATTCTTTGTACCTTGAATTCCTCATAGAGATTTGTACCTAATAGGTTCTCAAAAACTATTTGCCTGCATTAAAGTCAGTTTTCCTTTGGTCAAGTATTCATACTTGAGTACTTTGGATATTTCCATTTCACTTCTTTCCTTTTTGTTATTAAATAGAATCTTCTTTAGGAATGAGAGTGGATAGAGATGAAATTTTTTTTGTCAATTTTACTAATAGTTCTGATTGAAATTAAAATTCACTAGTTAAAACAATAAGTCTTACATATGGTTTATCCATACTGTCTCTCTATAGTAGCACAAATAAGTAAATTTGCCATTAATCCTTGGCATTTGTGTAAAACTCCTTAGTACTAATACGTCCTTTAAAATAAATAATTCAGATGAAGTATCCAACAACATATGGGAGGTTTACGTTAAAAATAACACCTAACTTCTGTTAATTTATATAACTCAGGAACTCAGTGTGGTGTAGAGGTTGACTTGGTTTGTGCACTTGAAATTCAGTTTCTCTTTGGCAAATAACTTCATTTATTTGTGAATGGGGATAGTATTGAATGTTTTAAGGCATTTTTGAGTCAACTCTTTGTTCTCCATTCTAATGGAAGGGAGTTGGAACCTGTAGAAATTAAAAACTTTTTTTATACTTAAAGGATTTATATTCCTTTGTATCTTAGAAAAGTATCAAACCTACAGGCAGGTGTGAGAACAGTACCATGAACACCCATCTGCCCTTCACCTAGAACTACCTGTTATTAACATTTTGACAAAATTGCTTTATAACTTTCTGTCTCTCTATATATGCACTTTTTTTTGACAATACCATTTGAGAGTTACCTGCAGACACTGTAATGCTTCACCCCTAAATACTTTACATATTTATCCTAAGGAAAAAGGCATTCTCCTACATAGAATAATCAGAGTGTAATTATATCCCTCAGGAAACTTGAAGTAAAACCCAATATGCAGTCGTTTTTAAAATTTTCCCATGAAAATGTTACTTGTAGCCTCCCCACCCCCAACTCCCTGTCCCCCATTAGGATCCAGTCAAGGATCCTGCGTTGTATTACGTTGTCATGTGCCCCTACCTTTCAGTATCAATTAGTTTGACCTGGTAGTCCAAGGATTCCAGAAATGGAAATGAAAACACCTGGAAAATGGTGTGACCCAGCTTCCGGAGTCTTCTTCCCTGCTTACCTCTTTCTGTGCTCCCCGCCACAGGTGGGGAATTGGCCTTACAGAAGATGGGTGGCAGAGTTCTAAAGTGGAACCTCACATCCAGTGCAGACCTGTTTGTTCACATCTTCCTGAGACTCAGGGAGGCTTTATCTGGACAGTTATTTTCCATTTTAGGATTAAGGCCATTTGAGTCACCTACGTGCTTAGTTAAGAAAATGTGATAGTGTTAATGAGACTTTAGGAAATGATTTTCATAGCCAACTCTAAGACATCTGCAAAACAAAGAGTTAGGAGTCTTCTGCTATTTCTTGAGGACCACGGATTTTCATGACCAGTCATTATGTAGTTCCTGGGGTTTTAATTTTTAAAAAACTATTAAGGACTCCTTTAATCTTTAAATATTGCTCAGTCATATCTTATTGGTCTTGTGCCCTTCTAGTTTTATACTCCTTCCTGGGCAGGCTATTCTTTCTTGTTATTTCAACTTTTGATGACTCTGGAATTTATTTTTCCATCCCCACCCTCTCCTGTGATCCAAACCTTTATTTCCAGCCACACACTCAGCAGCTCTACCTGCCTGTCCAAGTGCAAAACTGAACTCAGCATCTTTTTGTGTAAACCTGGGCACTGGTTGGATTGTTAAGCATGGGATGGAGAATGAGATGATATTTAACCAGGGACCTGGGAACATGAGGATCACGTTCTTTAGCAGCCCCTGTTCTCCCTGACACCCCCTACCTACCCACCCCCACCCTACCTATTCAAACGCGCGTGTGCATGCGTAAACACACACACACACACACACACACACACACACACACACGCACGGGAAGAGGTGAACCCAGGGTAAGGCCTTGCTAACCATGTCATTTCCAGCTGGATATAGAATCTTGGGAGTTAGGCTTCATGAAATGAATTCTTTTGTATTATTTTGTTTTGTTTTGTTTTGAGACTGAGTCTCACTCTTTCACCCAGGCTGGCACGATTTTGGCTCACTGCAGCCTCTACTTCCCCTGGGTTCAAGCGATTCTCCTGCCTCAGCCTCCCAAGTAGCTGGGATTACAGGTGCATGCCACCAAGCCTAGCTAACTTTTTGGTATTTTACTAGAGAGAGGGTTTCACCGTGTTGTCCAGGCTGGTCTTGAACTCCTGAACTCAGGCAATCTACCTGCCTTGGCCTCCCAAAGTGCTGGGATTACAGGTGTGAGCCACAGCGCCTGGCCCAAAATGAATTTTTTTAATTCAGTGTTTCTCAACCTTAATGCCTTGAAAGGAAGCATTCCAAAGGGTTTGCTAGCTCTCGTTGCACAAGGAGTTTACCTTAGGCCAGCTCCTGACTGCTGAAACTAGAGTTTTGTAATCTTGTGACCATAACTCACAGTGATAAAAACACTATATTGTGCCTAGTACACACACATGTGTATATGTATGCATTGCTAATTCAAAGGTTTTTTTTTTTCTTTCCTGAGATGGAGTATCACTCTGTTGCCCAGGCTGGAGTGCAGTGGCGTGATCTTGGGTCACTGCAACGTCCGCCTTCCGGGTTCAAAGCCTCAGCCTCCGGCACCCACCACCCACCCGGTTAATTTTTGTATTTTTAGTAGAGACAGGGTTTCACCATGTTGGCTAGGCTGGTCTTGAACTCCTGACTTCAAGTGATCCGCCCACCTTGGCCTCTCAAAGTGCTGAAATTACAGGCATGAGCCACCATGCCTGGTGTAATTCAGGTATTTTAATATTCAGTATTTACTCTCACCACTTGTGATGCACTCGATTTTCTATTCTCTAATCTTTTAAAAATAGTTTTGGCCAGGCACAGTGGTGCATGCCTGTAATCCTAGCACTTTGAGGGGCTGAGACAGGCAGATCGTGTGAGCCCAGGAGTTCAAGACCAGCCTGGTCAACATGTTGAGACCCTCTCTCTAGAAAATATTTAAAAAATTAGCCAGGTGTGGTGGCGTGCACCTGTAGATAGATCCTGTTACTTGGGAGACAAAGGTCAGAGGATCGCCCATGATCATGTCATTGCATTTCAGCTTGGGCAACAGAATGAGACCCTGCCTCCAAAAAGATGTTTTATTTGAAATGTAATTTACATGCTATAAAATTGTCCTTTTAAACTTCTATATATTTTTTTTAATGTAAAAAGAAATGCTGGTGATAACCCCACTGACTTGTAAAAGCATTACAGTGCGGGGAGCAGTGCAGAGGCACAGCTGGTCTAGAGACTGTCCACCAGGGAGGCAAGACAGACAGACCAGCACCCAGCCGTGAACCACTGTGCTCACTGCAGTCACTGGATTGTGTTTCATTAAACACCCTTAAACTTGAGCAAACTGGCATTTTTACCCCTTGGTGTGAGATGAAGGCTGGGGTAAGCCCACAGGTAAAACTGCTCTGGTGGTCAGCCAAAGGGCTTGCCTCATAGGAAGGTGAAATGGGCACCTTCTTTTTGTGGTGCCAGCATCCCGTCCTCTTTGCAAGGAAGAAAGAGAGAGGGAGATGAGGGGGTAGAGGAAAGGAAGCTTTGTCTCATTAAACAGTAGAGCCTGAAATTATTGTAATTTATGTTATTCTATTTAATTGAGTTTATTCATGAGAATCTTTGAGAGGGTGACTTTAGGGACATGGGTATTTGATCAGTTTGCTGTCGTTAATCTGCTGACTAAAAGGAGATAGAGCACTAAGGAAATAGGAAACAACTAAGTTTTCATTATGAGAGTGGAAGAGGAGAGGGACTAAAGAATGCAGTGTAACTTTGTTGGGTTGTGTTCATGGCCAGAGGGAGGCCCGGCGTGGTGAGGGTAATCAGCTGTGCAAGCAAGGAAACCAGTGGTGGAGAGGCTCAGAGAAGAGATTTGGTGCCAGTGCCAGGTAGGGCAGGAATAAGATAGGACCAAATAAAACTGAGGGATCCCTGTCCCATCCCAGAGTGAAATAATTAGAGCAAACATTTATTGAGTGCTCATAATATGCCGGGCACTGTATCATCTCATTTAATCCTTTAACACCACATGAAATTTTGGGTTCCGTTATTAACCCCATTTTACCAATGAGGAAACTGAGGTACAGGGAGGTAAAGTAACTTGTTCAGGGTTGCACAGTTACTTGTTCTGACATTTATATAAATGCAGGGCATTAAAGATCCTGCCTTGAAGTGAGTGAACCCACTGCCTCTGGGACCATATGTGCTATACCATAGCTTCAGGAGCATACCTTTCCTGGCAGATCCCATAATCTTTGAGTCATTTAGTCTCCAGGTTACTACCCTGAAATTCACTCTTAGAGGCTGGTGACCATAATACTAAAAATAACCCTGTCCTAGAGAATATTTATAGTTTTTTCACTCCCTCTTCATAAGTACAGACTGTGCCTTATCTGGGAAATACCACTTATTTTGGGACTCTAGAGTTGGGCATATAAATGGTAAGGCATGTCCAGTAGTGGTCATGTTTCAAGTCACTTCAGCAGACATTTGCATGTTCGAAAGAGCCCTGCCATGTACTTCATGCTAGAATGGCAAATATGATCACAGGGGAAATAAACATGACCAATATTTAAATTGAAGTGAACCAAGGTAATAGAACAGTAAAAGAAACATAGGAGGGTGAGGAGGTTAGGAAGAACTTTCCAGAAGAGTTAACATCTGAGTTGGGTTTTGAAGGATGAATAGGAGTTTGTCAGGCAGGTAACAGTCACAGAAAGATTAAGTGAAAATTCCTGGAAAGATGGGCAGAGGTTTTCTTCTGATTTTATTGCCAGTGTGTCTAGATTTTCGATGTGATAGAAAGAGCCTTCAGTTGTAAAATTCCACTTTTTTCCCCTAGTGACTTGAAATGCCATTGGGATCCTATGCCTCAGCAGTGGGGCTGGATAAGTAGGAATTATGTTTCCAGCCAATCATAGGGAGGGGCAAATGCTACCCATGCAGCACCTGTAGGCATGCTGCAACTCTGGACAGAAGCAGGTTTCTTGTTTGAGTGAGCTTATGGTGGTGGTTAGCCTAGCTCCAACCCAAACTAACTGCAATTGCTTGACTAGATTTTTCTTCCCTTATATGAAAATACTGTAGTTGATTGTTGTTATTTAGAAAGTATTTAGGCATTTAGTCACAAATGTTTATTGAGCATTGATGTTTGGATAGGGGTTGGGGCAGATGAGGACCATATATAGAACTTGGGTTTTTGAAATACAACATACATTTCAGTAAATGGTACTAATCTCAAGTATACTGCTCAGTGGACTTTTAGGTATGTATATACCTGTGTAACAGCCACCCTGAGATCAACATAGAGACTGTTCCAGCACTCCATAAGGTTCTCTTGTGACCCTTCCCAGATAATATCCCCCTCACTCTACCCCAGTCCGCTTAGTTCTGGCTTCTGTAAAAGATTAGTTTTGCCTGTTAGTGAACTTCAAATGGAATAATACAAAATGTCCTGCTTCATATCTGGCTTCTTTAGTGCAAAGTATATCTTTGAGATTCAAATTGTTGAGAGGCATTGATTATAACATATGATTTGTGCCATTGAGGGTTGGGTCTGAATTTGTTGGTGGCATTCATTTATTCAATACACATTTACAGGAGCTCTACAGGGGTTTATAGATTAAAGATGAATACAGTTCCTGCCGTCAAGGACTTTTCAGGGTATTGAAGGAGACAGACACAAATGTTACAGACAAGTACTTGGTGCCACAAAGAAAAGCCAGCACTTAGAAAATTTCTCAGCAAGGCACATTTACTTCTGCAGAAGGGTGCTGCCTGTGCCTGTCTGATCACAAAAGCACACCGAGCAGGGTAGAGCAGGGTTTTTAATCCCTGTGTAGTTCCTGTTTCTGTGTCCTTTCCCATTGGCTGGAGTTGGACCGCACAGTGTAAGCTGACCCAGTTGGCTAGTGTTTGAAATTGAATAAGGCCAATTAGGCAGGAAGGGAGAGGCTATCCATTACCAACTAGGCAGGAAGGGTTGTTTACAGAGTAAGAGGTTTGCTAGTTATAGATGAAGCAGAGAAATGGTGTTCGTTACAGATTAAGCAGGAAGGCTGTGTACAGAGCAAGAAAGACCAAGGAAGCTTTGAAGAGGAACTTACTGTGTCTGGCAGATTTCCCCCTCTTGAGTTTATAGTTCTTCCTCTTCAAATTTTTGTAACATACCTTGGCTTTGTTGCTCCTCTTGGTTGTCTGGGAGTAGGAACTTACCTGAATAGGGTGGGGGAGAATCAAGAAGGGTTTTGGTAAGGGCTGTTTTTATAAGCCTTTGCCCTAATCCATGAATACAAGGTATGGTGCAGCAACCTACAAGAATGAGTATACCTGTAACAATTGCAAGGGGGGTAAAGATTGAGGTTGAGTCCCTTCATTTTCCAAACCATTTTTCCATGAGACCAGAGAAGGGGTCATCTATTCGAGAATTTTCGGCTAATTCGTTTGCTAGGGTGGTAAGGCCCTGTAAGGCTTTTGTAATTGTTCCATCGGGGGCTGTGTTGTTAGGGATAAAAGTACAGCATTGGACCCCAATCGTGACACAGACCCCCACCTTTCTCAGGTAATATCATATCCAGGGCTATCCTATTTTCCCAAACCATTTGGCTGGTAGGGCCTAATTGTTCAGCTATTCCTTTAATGGCATCCCTAGTAAAATTGACAAACCACTGTTGATTATAGTAAATGTAATTTATCCAGTCTACATTTTTGTTTATAGTTACCCACAAGAACAATATAGATTGAAATCCTGCAACTATTTGATTTCAGGCTTTAAATTCATTTAACACTCCTCGTGGAACTCCAATGGCATCTATATAAATGTGAGGGTTTAAGGACCCCGTTGGACGTATTCCTTTTTTTGTGATTGTCCTTTTTGCTTGGTTGATGAAATGCCAACCAACTGAATGGCCAACTGAATTAGGGTGCAAGTTCCGCTCCAGTTACTTGGCAGAGTCCCCAATAGTGGTCCACCACAATACCACCATACATCTGCTTGGGGATGAACAAGGGCAGACTGATTGATTAGCTCCCAAAAAGGCTTAGGCTTACTGCATCCCTCTAGATTTCCAAGGAATGTCAAGTTTTCTCCTTGCTGTGAGAGACACGAGGTGAAACTGACATCGGTACATGGATGACAGATGGCTCTTGGGGGCTTACATGCAGGGCTTTTAACTTCCGGGAATAACAGCAAGAAAGTTCGGCATGCTTTATTGCCCCAAGCTGTGCGGTTTTGGAAGAGAGCTACCATACAGCTCATAACCTGTTGGTCAGAGGACCATCCAAGTGGAAAGGGGACGATTTGGGTGTCTGGCCTGCCTGTTGCACAAGCATTAACAGTCGCTTTTGTTTAGTGTGCGGACAGAATATTTAATCCATTCCAACCAGGCATTTGCATCTTGGTACCTTGTTTCAATAGCTAGGGTTGGTTTTAAATCTTTAACTTCCACAGTGGCTACTTTGGGAGCCATTGCATTGTAGGGAGAGACTAGTAGTTTGATTAGAAGGTTTAGAAGGAAAGGGAGGAAGGGATGATGAGGCGATGAAACTCATTTTGAGAAATCCTATAGAGTCTGCCCCTGCGACCTCTGTTCCCATACCATAGAAACGACTTAATGAAGGGGAGGAATTTTGGGAAATTGAGATAGTAATGGAAATTTGTACTGGATTACATTGGTTTTGCTGGCATTTGGCAGGGGGGCTTCCTTTAGTTAAATGAGTGTATAGTTTTAGGGATACACAGAGACTCGTTGGGGAGGTCCAACCCTGATTTTTGGTAGTCCATAGAACATTGGACCAGCTATGGCAGAGAAGTTCTGTTTTCGGAGGACGAGATTCCCAGTTAACAGAATTTTTAAAATAATATTCCAAGTCTAAAGGAACTGCCCAGTTAATAGAATCTGCCAAGTCTGAGAATTTCCAAGAAGGGCAAAATAGAGAGCTGCCTTTGCAAGTCTCCACAAGGTATAACAAGACAAGCATCAAAAGTAGTGATTTGCGGTGACTCTGATGTGGTTACATGAATAATGAGATGTAGGGCAGCTAAGGGAAAGGGAAGAGGAAAAAAAAAGGATAGATAGATTAGGGTTTTTTCTTTAACGTTACTCTTGTGGGGGTTGGTCCTGGGATGATGGTCCATGACTTTGGAGAGGGCGACGCCTTTTGACTCGGGTTCCATGGGTCCACCCCTTCTTAGCAGTTCAGACTGCTGTTTCAGTCGTTAGGAGCACTAAATAAGGTCCTTCCCAGGTGGGTTCGAGCTTTCCCTCTTTCCAACTTCTGATAAGGATGTGATCTCCAGGTTGGTGTTGGTGAACTGCGAATTCGAGGGATGGAGTTTATGCTAGGAGGCCTTGAGTCCTGAGAAAGGAAAGGGTGAAAGACAGACCAAATACATAGTTTTTAAGAAACTGATCCTTTGTCTCAAATGTCGGGAAGTCATTAGTGGAATTTAAGTAAGGCAACCCATAAAGCATTTCATAAGGGATGAGCTGATGTCTTTCCGGGGAGCAGTTCAGGTTTAGGTCTCACCTCTAAATTTATCAGGGGCTCTTGGTGGAACTTGAGATAAAAGAAACAGAGCCCCTGACCTCCCTATTTTTCCTCGAAGGCCATAAGTGGGATGACTTCTTTCTTTTTTCCTTTTCCCATTCGGGACATTCTCTTTTGAAGTGACCTATTCTTCCACATTTGAAACATTTGTTTTGCCCTTTTTCTCTCCCTATTTTTAAGTTTCCTCACTTTGCTTTTTCATACCCTTTATATGGCCTAGTGAGTGGGGGCTTAAGTTCTTTACAGGTTTTGGACCCTTTGGTACATTGTTGTAAAGCGGACAGCATGATTTTTTGCCTTTTGTTTTTGCTTTTCTTTATCTCTTCTTACATACACTTTTTGGGCATCCTTCAAAAGTTCCTCTATAGGCCGATCTTTCCATTTCTAGTTCTCTATTTTTTGTAATTTCTTTATGATATCTGGCCAACTATTAGTAACAAAATGGAGCTTTAACATCCCCTGCCCAAGGGGATCCTCTGTGTCTAAGCCTGCATATTTTCTCATCTGTTCATTGAGTCTGTTTAAAAACTCCATGGGCCCTTCGTCTTTTGCCTGCTGTATATTAAATGCTCGGGAAATACTTTGGGTTCGAGGCACTGATTCCTGCATCCCTTTAACTATCGTTTCCTTAAGGTCTTTTATGTTTTCTCAGTGGGCTGCATTGTTATTATCCCATTGTGGGTCTTGGGCCAGAAATTTTTGTTCTGCTGCAGGGATATTTTGACCGGATGTTCGTGCTCCCAGACTATCATAGCAGCCCTGCGGATCATGGTTCTTTCCTTCCCAGAAAAGAGAATACTTAAGATGGACACTAGGTCAGCCCATGTGTATACCTGTGGTCCTAAAAATTGGTCAATTTGATCCGTGACCCCAAAAGGATCATCTAATAGTGGTTTAAGTTCCCTCTTCAGGTTTTTGACCTCTGAACTAGTTAAGGGGGGCATTTATAAAGCCAATTCCCCCTCTTCCACTTGGTACTTCTCTTAAGGGAAAATGGGTTGGGGTAGACTCCTTTGAGGAGGAGGGGAAACGGAAGTTGTGAGTGTCCCTGTGGCGTTGTTCTGGCATTGTTCTATTTCTCGTTGGAGCTTCCCCGAGGGAGGGGCATGTTTGGGCAACTGCCCAGTGGGAATGTGGGGTGATGGGGCCTGTGGGGCGGGGTTATATGAGGAAGGGACTGAGTGTTCAGCTTGGGGCAGAGTGGTCGGTGGGGGAAGGCTGTCTAAGGGTCCCATGTGGTATTAGACTGCTTGGGGGTAGGGATTCTGTTTTCAGGGGAGGTAGCTTTTGGCTTATTTCCTGTAGCTTTTAGGGGGTAGAGGACAGGCCCTTGCCACCAGCACAGGGCATAGTCTGTTTCCTCCTGGGAGACAGGACTTTTTGTCATTAACATATTCTATTAAAAGTTGACAAATCCAGTCCTCAGTTGACCCAAACTTTGGCCAAAAAAAACAACAACAACAACAAAAAAAAACAATATTTTATCATTTGTTGCTTTTTCTTATGTTTGGTCTTTTCATTATCCTTACAGTATTTTAACATGAGACCTAGAGGGCTATTAGAGGGAATTTTACTGTCTGTCTTGTCCTTTATATTCCCTGTCCTGCTTGGGGTTATTTCCCATCCTGGAAGTTTTAAGCGTTTCCTTGAGTTTCCTGCATGTGTGGGGCTAAACCTCTCTTACTAGCGATTTCTTGCACCATTTCTTTGGAGGCTCTACCCCCCACACTGGAGGTTTCCTGCACTCCATTGCTTTCTCTTCGTCCTTCGTTGGCCACTTCCCTCGCGGCAATTTAGGTACCTCTTAGCATTGGTGGGTTGGTATAAACCCCCAACAGGAACGCCACCTTAAGCTGTATGAGGTGACCACAGAACTGCAAATCCGGACTGTACACTTGCTTCACACTTAATTGTGCGTCTCATCCACACACTTTCAACTTCCAGGGTGTCCTGACCACCCAGGAAGTACTTCACTGCCCCCGTGGATTTTCTTACCTTGGTATGTTTACAGAGTTACCAGGTCGCTGCAGTATCTGTAGGCCCTTTCCTCCTGCGTTGCTGAGAGTCTGGCTTTATTCATCACACCAGGTGGGTCTCAATCCCTCACCCCTGAGGCCGCTGCAACAAGGCAGTGGGACAGAGACCCCTCCCCCGGAGGAGAATGGGATCCCGGACGATCCCCCAAATTGTTAGAGACATGTGCTCATCAGTGCCACGCACAGACACACACACACCAGCACTTAGAAAATTTTTCAGCAAGGCACATTTACTTGTATGGAAGAGTGCTGCCTGCACCCGTCAGATCGCAAGGGCACACCCAGCGGGGTAGGGCGGGGGTTTTTATTCCTAACAGTTCCTGTTTCTGTGTCCTTTCCCCCATTGGCTGGAGTCTACCGCACAGTCTAAGCTGACCCAGTTGCCTAGTGTTTGAAATTGAATAAGGCCAATTAGGCGGGAAGGGAGAGGCTGTCCGTTACCAACTAGGTGGGAAGGGTTGTTTATAGAGTGAGAGGTTTGCTAGTTATAGATTAAGCAGAGAAACAAGTGTTCCTTACAGATTAAGCAGGAAGGGCTGTGTACAGAGCAAGACAGACCAAGGAAACTTTGAAGAGGAACTTACTGTTTCTGGCACAAATAATCACAATGGGTGGTATGTCATCTTTTAGGTGGTGAAAATGGTTTTCAAAAGACTTTATAGAGGTGGTGAGTTTCTTCTGATTCTTAAGGGATTATTAAGAGAGTTTTACAAATGGTCAAAGGGCTCATGCACAGATGTGGAGGTGTGAAGCAGAGCAGTGTCTTCAGAGACCTGCAGTATCAGTACTTTGATTTTAGATTGGTGTAAGAATGCCAAAAACATCACTTTGAGAAGAAATTTTGAGGAAAACATTGGCAAATAAGTTTGACTTCCATCTTAGGCTGGAGCCATGGGATGTGACCACTTTAGCATATGGTCCTGAAAATACCATAGTGGAGAAGGCAAAGAGTGGAAGTGAATTTTGGTGATTGCTTCAGCTAGGGAAAAAGGTTCCAACAGTGCTTTACTATTGATATTGTGGAAGACCTTTATGAGGTTAGATAAAAACTATAGGAATGCTTATTATGAATGTGGTGTTTTTTTCAATAATTGAAATGAATTGAGGTGTTACATTAAGCCATCAAAAATCCCGTAAGGGTAGATTTAGAAGTAGCATCTCTTCTTGATCATGGGATTTTTTTTTTTTTAAGCAAAATTTGTTCTCCATTGCATTAGTTCACTAGGGCCATAGCAAAATACCATGGACTGGGTGGCTTAAACAGTAGAAATTACTTTCTCACAATTCTGGTGCCTGGAAGTCCAAGATCAAGATGTCAGCAGGTTTGGTCTCTTCTTTCTTCTCTTGGCTTGTAGATAGCTGCCTCTTGCCATATCCTCACATGGCCTTTTTCTCTGTACTTGTCTGTGTCCACATCTCATCTTTTGTAAGGACACCAGTCATATTGGATTAGAACTCACCCTAATGGCCTCCTTTTAACTTACGTCTTTAAAGACCCTATCTCCAAATATGGTCACATGCTGAGAAAAGAGAGGTTAGGGCTTCAGCATATGAATTTGAGAGTCAGACACTGCAGCTCATAACACCCATGTTTCAAAACTTATTATAATAAGAGTTGGGCTTTTCGGGGGTTGTCACCAGAGAAAAACAGGCTAGAAGAGCTGCAATATCAGCAGGTAGCAGTGTTGTAGGCCGAAGTCGTGTGGGACCCCTGTGGGTGCTGGGCTTTCTTTTAAAGTGCCATCTCTGAGTTCTTAGTGGCTTGGGTCTGTGCATACACAAACTCTTTGGGTAGTACAGCTTAATTCCTTGTGTGTTCTCATAAATTAATGCTCAAAATACAGACTAAGAAGTAAAGAAACCAAACTGTAAAGGCCAGTGAGCATCACAAGGGAGATAATTTCATAACTTTTATAACTCTAAGTTTATTCTAGTGCTGAACAAACCATATCCTTCTTTTACTATTTAAACCACCCCCTCCTCCCTTTTTGATTGAGCTGTGTTAAACAGCCTTGGCATTCTCCTTATCAAAACATTTGGATACCAAAGAACTGTTTTAAAATGCCTGAATCTTCTCCTTGGAGGCAAGAAATTGTTTTCTGTAGAAGGATTGTATTTTGATTTTTCTGTTGTGATTGCCACAAAGAGGGTGGAGGGATAGGTGTTTTTCTTTCTTGTTTAAGGAAGTGCTTTTACATAGTCACTTCTTAAATTGTTTCCTAAATTGAATTTTGGAGGGACTGCTTTTCTTTTTACATGAATAGGAATTCTGTGGTAGCAGATGATGCATGTTTTAGGTACCTGAGAACTGGAAATCTTTGATATTCAGTGTAATAGTATTTATCATAATGGTGTGTGTCACAGAGTTTACTAAGGTATGTTAACTCACACCCACTGGTATTAGAGCCAGCCTATTGTAAAACAGGGAATCTTGGGAATTCACAGTATCCCCGGGTGTTCTCATGTTGCATCCCTGCTAATGCCAGTGCTGTCCATTGCCTTTTTGTTCCTTCCCTTAGTCATGGATTTGTTGACCACTAATTAGATTTTGCCAGGATAGTCTAGGTCGTTAAAATAGTCTAGGTCATTTAAAAAGCAGGCATTTTTAAATCTTTGAACAGCAGCAAATGTAGTGTGCATTGTAGCTCCAGTTTCTATTTGTGTGAATATGTGTACTCGTTGTCTTTGAATGAAGTACTACTATTGTGTCATTAATTCTTTTAAAAAGGAGTAAATTCATTGTTTGAAATGGATCATAGTTCAAAAGTGTATCCAGATTTTACTTATTTTTGAGGAAAACTATTTTTCTCAAAAGACTCTCTGTTTAAGACAGTAAATATTACCTATTACTCTAGCAAATTAAATATGTTAACTTTCCAAGTCTATTTTGTTTTCTACCATTTCATTCTATTCTGTACTTAGATTTGACTTTACCCACTTTTCTTGTGTGTGTGGTTCATCTCCTGTTTTTAAAAAAAAGAAATTAGGTAGAGAATACCACTTAGAATTTTTTTTTTTTTTAACCATAAAAAGTGCTGATAGTATTCAAAAGCTTTGGATATTGGGAACCTGTGACCCTTGGATTCACAGGAGTGTGATTTGAAATTCTTTATACCTTGTAGGGTAGTCTGTATGTTTTATCGGCACCTTCCATCTGTGAAAATCCTTGAATGGTTGCTGCCGTATTTTCTAGACATGTCTCTTGACTTTTTTTTTTTTTTTGAGATGGAGTTTCATTCTTGTTGCCCAGGCTGGAGTGCAATGGCGCAATCTTTGCTTACCACAACCTCTGCCTCCCGGGTTCAAGCAATTCTCCTGCCTCAGCCTCCTGAGTAGCTGGGATTACAGGCATGCGCTACCATGCCTGGCTAATTTTTTTAGTTTTTAGTAGAGACGGAGTTTCTCCATGTTGGTCAGGCTGGTCTTGAACTCTCGACCTCAAGTGATCCGCCCACCTTGGCCTCTCAATCTCCTGGCTTTCTTAAGAGTCCCCCCATCACCTTTTGATTAGATATATTTCAACAAAATAATTTTAGACCATATCCTGTAGGGGGAGAAAGGGGAGATCAGGGTCCTTAGATGGCATTGCATTAGAGAGTGGGAGCTAGGGTAGCATGTCTTTGGTCCTAGAAAATTTTCTTGATCCCTGTGTTTAGTTAGACTCTTTCAGTTTGCAGGGTACAGAGATTTAGGCCTAACTAGCTTAGAGAAGTGGTGTGGAGTGGTGTGGGAGACTGAATCATTGGTCTCAATTCTTCACTCTCCTGTAGTAGTTTTCTACATCTTTACCTTGCCATAACCTCATGGGAGATGGGTTTTTGTCCCTGCCTCTTCATTTTGGGCTTGGGCATATGACTTAATTTGGCCCAGTGGGATGTAAGTGGACAAGATAAAAGCAGAGGTTAGTAGGATGCTTGGGCTGATGGGCTTAACTCTCTAGTGCCTCTGCCATGACTGTGAGAAGAAAAACCCTGAATCGCTGCAGCCTCTTCAGCTTGTTTCTCATTGTGAGACCATACCACAGAGCCACCCGAGACGACCTGTGCCTAAAGCAGTGCCAGCGCAACTCAGATGCCTGAGTGAAAATAAAATTCTTATTGTTGTATGACACTGAGATTTTGTGGTCTGTTGTTCAGCGTTATTGTGGCAATAGATGATGACTAACACATTTATCCTGCTGGATCCAGGACAACTCCAGGGGCTTTCGTAAGCAGGTTTTCTTGGATAGTCTCTATAGGATTTTGCCATTTACCTCACTCCCTGTAGGTCAACCTCACCCTTCTTTTCCTACCTACCGGCTTCCTCATCCTACCTGCTGCTACCTGCCTCTACTTTATAGCTTCTGCTTGCTTACACACTGTGCTCCCTGTTACTTTTTCCATGCCCAAGGTCCCTCCCTCGTGGCCCCTCCAGGCTGTCTGAATTTCATGCCTTCTCAGCGTTTACTCCTGTTGCCTAATGCTTTATTCTTTTGGTACATTCCATTTCAAATTTGAGAGAATCTATTTTGCCCAGCAGGATTTTTTTGTTTGTTTTTCACCACAGAAATGTCATCAGTTGCTGGGCCATTCAGGCATTGACTGCTCTTGGGTTAGGGAGTCCACCTCTGGTCAGTTAGATGTGGCACCGCATTATTAACAGGAGGCTGTCCTTTGTACAGCATTAATGTCATTATGACATGCTTTGGGGAGTGAGTATTAAAGCTTATCAGTTTTCAGGCTGAGCAGTTCCCCACTTGCCAGTGGGAACTTTACTTTTGCAAGCTTTTAATTTTCTGAGGCTGCATTCATTTTTTTTGTTTCCTAGTTCCAAGATAACTAACCTTACAGTGTAAACTCTTGGGATGAACCTTTGTCGGTGAAAAGCATGAGAGAAGACACCCTCTACTCATCTGAAAGGCTTGCTTATTATTCCAAAATCCTGAATAAGCTGACTTATTTTCTTCTCACCTCCAAAGATAAGAAGAAAATAAATTAGTTCATTTGGAAGGTTTCGGCTACTTAGACTATCCCATAGTGTTTCTGTAACAGAAGAGATTGGCCAATTTAAAGTTAGTTTATAACAATTACAAGGCTATGCTTAATTAGAGTTATCTCTAAGTATTTTTCTAAGTATGTTTTTTGGATACTATTTTAAACGTTACTAAAAAATGTTAATTTGCAGTTGTTTCTTGCTAGTATGTTGAAATGTAATTGATTTTTATATGTCAGTCTTACAGCTTATGACCTTATTAAATTATAGTTCTAGAAGCTCTTTTTATAGATTCTTTGGGATTTCTGTGTTACGATAGTTATGTCAAGTGCAAATAGCCATTTTATTTCTTCCTGTTTAGTCTTTATGCCTTCTGTTTCTTTTTCTTGCCTTATTGCACTGGCTAGGATCCCTCCTCCTCACATGATATTGAATCAGTGTGATGAGATTAAATGTCTTTGTCTTGTTCCTGAATTTAAGGGAAAATTATTCAGTCACATTAAGTATACGTTTTTTGTCAATGCCTTTTATCAAGTTGAGGAAGTTACCTTTTGTTCCTAATTTGCTGAAATTTTGTATCATAAATGGATTTTGAATTTTGTTACATGCCTTTTTGTGTATTGCGATGACCATGGGGTTTTTTTCCTTTGGTCTGTTCATACAGTGAATTATATTGATTGATGTTTTAAGGATTGACTCACTCTTGCATTCTTAGGAGAAATCTCACTTGACCTTGATGTATTATTGTTACCAGCGGATCTTTGTTCTTAGAGGTCCCAAGATGGTGGTGGGCCACTCCCAAGATGGCAGCAAGCCTTTTGTTCTCTGACCTAGGGTTCTTGGCCTCACAGATTCTAAGGAATGGAACCTTGAGCCATGCGGTGAGTGCTATAGCTCTATTAGAAGCTGTGGGTCACAGAAGAGAACTGTGGAACCCAGCAACTAATGTTCAGCTCGATTAGGATGAACCCAGGCACTTAGCCATGCAGGAACAGTGGCGAGCCTCTAGCCCAATTGGGAGCGGCAATGGGCGCCTCACTGGATCAGAAGCACAGCGGATCCTCTGCTGCATCCGGAGGGGTGGAAGTCAACGGTGGGTCTTGCAATGGCATTCAGCAGTGGTTGATGGGGAGCAAAAGCTCAGCTCGAGCCAGAACAAACATGGACCAGAAGAGTGTGCAGTTGCAAGATTTAATAAGAGTGAACACAGCTCCCATATGATGGGAGGGGACCCAAAGAGGGTTGCCACTACCTGCTCAAATGCCTGGGTTTATATCCTGATCATTGTCCCTCTTCCTGTGCTCTCAGGCAGTATATGATTTGACTATTTCTTTACTTCCTGCTTTTAGCCTAATTTGTATTTTAGTGAGCCCTCTTTTCTACCTGATTGGTCGAGTGTGAGCTGAGTTACAAGCCCCATGTTTAAAGGTGGGTACAGTCACCTTCCCCAGCTAGGCTTAGGAATTCTTAGTCAGCCTAGGAAATCCAGCTAGTCCTGTCTCTCATTATCTTTTTTATATATTGCAGGATTCAATTTGCTAGTATTTTGTTAAGGAGTTTAATGTCACTTGTTTTGATCTTTGTCTTCGGTTGATGGTCTCTTGTATTTGCTGTGTTTGATGTCAAGGTAATACTGGCCTCATAAAATGAGCTGGGAAGTGTCTCCTCCTTTTCTATTTTCTGGAAGACTTTATGTAAAATTGGTATTATTTCTTCCTTAAATATGGTAAAATTCACCAGTGAAGTAATCTGCGTCTGGAGTTTTTGTTGGAAGGAGTTTAACTGTAAATTTACCATCTTTCATAGGTAAAGGACTGTTAAAGTTCTTTGTTTTGTTTTGTTTTGTTTTTTTGAGACAGAGTTTCACTCTTGTTTCCCAGGCTGGAGTACAATGGTGTGATCTTGGCTCACCACAACCTCTGCCCCCCGGGTTCAAATGATTCTCCTGCCTCAGCCTCCTGAGTAGCTGGGATTACAGGAATGCCTCCCATGCCAGGCTAATTTTGTATTTTTAGTAAAGACAGGGATTCTCCATGTTGGTGAGGCTGGTCTTGAACTCCCAACCTCAGGTGATCCGCCCGCCTCTGCCTCCCAAAGTGCTGGGATTACAGGTGTGAGCCACTGCGCCCAGCTACTCTATATCTTCTTGAGTGAGCTTTGGTAGCTTGTACTTTTGTGGAATTATTCAACTTATCTAAGTTCAATTTTATATACAGGAAGTTGCTAATAATATTCCATTATTATCCTTTAATGTATACCTTGTGATGTCTCCTCTTTGAGTCCTAATACTGGTAAATTGTGTTTTTTCCCTTTTTTTTACTTGACCATTCTGCTTAGAGGTTTATTAAAAACTTGCTTTGGTTTCTTTCCTTTTCTCTACTATATTTCTGTTCTTAATTTCATTGATTTTTGTTCATTATGATTTCTTCTGCTTCCTTTGGGTTTAATTTGGTCTCCATTTTTAGTTTCTTAGGTGGAAGTTTAATTGATTTGAGGTCTTTCTTCTTCCCTAATATAAGCTTTAATGCTATAAACTTTTCTCTAAGCACGGTTTAAGTTGCATTCCATAAATTTTCATATGTTGCTTTGATTTTGATTCAATTCAAAGTATTTTCTAGTTTCCCTTGTTAACTTCCTTTTTGATCCATGTATTGTTTAGAAGTGTGTTTTATTTTTATTTATGGATTTTCCTGATATCGTTCTGTTAATTTCAAATTTAATTCTTTTGTAGTTGGATAATAGAATTTTACTTCTTCCAAATTTGTTGAGGTTTGTTTTATGGCTAAGAATATAGGCTATATTGGTGAGCATTCCATATTCGCTTGAAAAGAATGTATATTCTGGTCTTGTAGGGTAGGGTGTTCCGTAAATATTAATTAGGTAAAGTTGGTTGTAGTGTTATTCTTATCTTCCAGATAGAAATTTTTTTCTGCACATTATGGATTACCAGAAGTAGAGTGTTGAGTCCACTGTTAATTATGGATGGATACGTATATTTTTCCTTACAGTTCTCTCAGTTCTTGCATTGTGTGCTGTTAAGCTCTAATGTCAGGTGCATCCATATTAAGGATTGTTATATCTTCTTGATAAATTAGCTTACTTATCATTATGGGATGTCTCTATTGCTTTCACTGTTTATTTCAAATCTATTTTGTGTGATATTTATATAACCTCTCTAGCTTTCTTTTGATTGGTATGTGCATAGTGTATCTTTTTCCATCATTTTACTTGTAATCTATCTATGTCTTTAAGATGGATTTCTCGTAGAAACATATAACTGGGTATTGTGATAATCCCAGCCTTTTAACCTGTATGTATAGACTGTTTACATTTAACATAATTATTAATATGGTTTAATTTAAGTCTGTTATCTTGCCAATTGATATCTATTTGTCTCTGACCTGTTCCCCCTTTCCTCTTTATTCCTGCTTTTAGGTTGAGGGTTTTTTAAAAATTCAATTTAACCTCTATCATTGATGTATTAATTATACCTTTTTATAAAAATTTAGTGATTGTTCTTGAATTTACAAGATACATCACAACCTACCTTCCCATATTATACTACTTCTCATATAGTGTGAGATCCTAGCAATACAGTATATGTCCAGTTTTTCCCCTTCATCCTATATGATATTGTTATACATTTTACTTTTATATTTTTTATAATCTCTACAATACACTGCTACTGTTTTTGCTTTAGGCAGTTATCTTTTAGAATGATTAAAAATGTGAAAAAAAGATCTTGCATTGACTTCTGTTTTTGCCATTTCTGGAGGTATCCACTTCTTATAGTAGGTCCTCATTTTTGTTCAGTGTCGTATGCCTTCTACTTAAAGAACTTCCTTTACCATTTCTTTTTAGTGCAGATACGCTGACATTGAATTATCTTAGCTTTTAACTGTCTGAAAACTCATTGTTTTGCTTTCATTTTGGGGAGATATTTCTGGGTTGTGAGGTGTGGTTTTTTTTTTTTTTTTCGTTCATTACTTTAAAGATATTACTCCATTGTCCTCTGGATTGCAAGAATTTTGATGAGTAGTCTGGTGAATTTTTTATTTTAATTTTTTTCTTCTGAGGTAATATCTTTTTCCCCCCTCTGGCTGCTTTTAAGATTTTCTGTTTAACTTTGATTTTTGGCTGTTTAACTGTAAAGTATCTAGATGTGTGTTCTTTATTGTATTTATTATATTTATTTGTGTGCTTACTTGTTTATATTTATTCTGTAGGATTCTCTGAGCTTCTTGGAGCTGTGGTTTGATGACTTTATTTTTGGAGAATTCTTAGCCTTTTTTCACCCCCTGCCAAATACTGTTTCTGCCTCATTCCCCTCTCTATCCCCTTCTGCCATCTATAACTCCAGTTACATGTATATGATGCCATATCCCAGAGCTCTCCAGCCTTCTTTCTGTGTTTTCCACCGCTTCTTTTTCCCCTTTTTTGTTGCAGTTTGGGTGATTTCTAGTGACCTATCTTCATCGATTGCTTCCTTGACTGTGTAGAGTGTTCTTATGAGCCCATCAAAGGAAATTTTAAATCTCTGATGACTTAAAAAAAATTATACCATTTCCATTTGATTCTTTCTCACATATTTCATCTTTCTGTTGAAGTTTTCCATCTGTTCATACATATTGTCTACTAAATTTTTTAGCATATCAATTGTTGTTATTTTAAACTTCCTCTCCAACAGTTACAACATCTTGGTCATCTTTCTTAGTCTGGCTCTCTTGTTTGCTTTGTCTTTCGATATGGGTTCTTCCCCCCTTTTGCTTTTTCGTATGCCATATAATTTTTGATCTACTGGTGGACATTATTGTAGAACAATAGAGACTGAGATGGATATTAATGTTGATGTTGAGACTACTACTGTTACATTGGTATTGGGGTTTGGCAGGGAGTCATATTTGTGCATATAGAATATTCAGCACCTGTTACAGGATTTACTATTTTCAATTATTATAAAGTTTCACATTTCCATATTGTTTCCTTTTACAATACCCCAAAAATTCATCTTATCAAGGATTTCCCCTTGGAGTTGCCTACTCCTTAAATTCTACTCACCGTGTCTGGAACTCTTCCTTAGTTATATCAGCTCTTGCATCAAATCACATTTGGTAGCAGGTTTGTCTTTTTCATGAGACTGATTTCTTAAAAGCAGGTACGGGGTTTTATTAGTATTTGGATATGTAGATTCTTTAACTACATTTTAGGTGTAAGGTTTTTTTTTTAAATAATTGAATTGAGTTGAGATTATTTAATGATTTTTATTCCTTAGAAACCCACACTACCCCGCCCACCAACAGGTTTTGGGAAGATTGTCTCTGTGTTTCCACAGTCAACTGTGATGTACTTTAAAAAATGCACTGGAGTAAGAAGTGAGGGCTGGCCATGGATGAATTTATAAGGAAGTTGCTTTTATACAGAGAAGACATACATTTTCTCTCCTAGTTATCCATGTATGTTTGTGTCCCTACCTCGACAGTAAGGTTTTGAGGGAATAGCTGTCGTCATCTTCTCCAATATTCCCTTTACTACTAGCACAATGCTGGCTACACGGCAGATGCTCGTTAAATATTTCTTCACAGGATTTAATGAGACTGATGGATTTTAGAAGAAGGTACTAATAGATTTACTTTTTCAGTTTGCCCCTTAAAGATTTCAAGTGGTGATAATGGTGATTTTTTTTTTTTTTTTGAGAGAGTGTCTCACTCTGTCCCCAGGGTGGAGTGCAGTGGCGTGATCTCGGCTTACTGCAACCTCCGCCTCCCGAGTTCAAGTGATTCTCCTGACTCAGCCTCCTGAGTAGCTGGGACTGCAGGCACGCGCCACCACGCCCAGCTAACTTTTGTATTTTTAGTAGAGACGGGGTTTCACCATGTTGGCCAGAATGGTCTCGATCTCTTGACCTCGTGAACCGCCCGCCTTGGCCTCCCGAAGCGCTGGGATTACAGGCCTGAGCCACTGTGGTCAGCCAATAATGGTGATATTATTTCATTATGGCAGGCATATCATGTGTAGCTAAGAATATAGACTGCAACCAGACTGCCTGGATTTGAATCCTGGCTTAGCTACTTATTAGATCTGTTATCTTTGGCAAGTTACTTGACCTTCTTGTGCTTCAATGTTCTCGTCTATACAATGGGAACAATAATAGTACTGTACCTATCTCATGGGATGATTATGATGATTAAGACAAAATGCAGTAAATGTTAGCTGCTACATTCTACCTTAATTATTATTAACAGTGAATATTAGGCAAATCCAATTTTAAGTTCTTAGAAGATAAGTTCTTTGAGTAGAAGGACTTTAATATTGGAAAGCCATCTATCAGTGTGGATAAATATAACTACTACTTCTGTATTAATCAAGGAAGTAACCACGTTTGCTTGGCATATTAACAGCAGAAAGGGGGTAGAGCTAATTAATTTCAACTTTGCTAGCAATAATGTTGTCTCTTCTGTCTTACCTTGGGAACAATCTGCCCTGTTCCTGGGGGGATAAGATCAATAGAGAAATAAATTTCCCAGATTAGCTTTCACTACAACCAAATATACTTCATCTTATAGCTTATTTTAAATTGTATGTTAAAACTGTATTCATTCTTACCTAAAGGTAAGGCATCATTTATTGTTGTTTTTATAGTGTCTTCTTTTACCACCATTATTGGCCAAAACATGTTCAATAGATGTATTTTTTGTTATCTTTTTCTTTACTTTTTTTTTTGAGACTGGGTCTCACTGTGTTGCCCAGGCATAATCATGCCTCATTGCAACCTTGACCTCCCAGGCTTAAGTAATCCTCCTGTCTCAGCCTTCCAAGTAGCTGGGACCACAGGCATGCACCACCATACCTGGCTAATTTTTTATGTTTTGTATAGATGGAGTGTCGTTAAGTTGCCCAGTGTGTTCTTGATCTTCTGGGCTCAAGCCATCCTCAGCCTCCGTAAGTGCTAGGATTATAGGGGTGAGCCTATCAAGAGATGTGTGAAGCAGAGAAGGGAGTCACAGAAAGGTAAGTTTAGCCTGGTAAGATATTATTTGGCAGACAGCTGTTGGAAAAATATTGTTAAGGTACAATATTTTGGATTCACTATTTTCTTTACATAACAAGAAGGGGGATACAAAGGACAGTTATAGAGCAAAAAGTAAACACTCTTTGCATAGCTTTGGTGCCTGTATTGCCTGCTGAACCCCGTTATAAAAATAGTAGTTTGTAACATTAGAACAGTGTCCTTGTCTATACATGCAGTAGACTAATGTTTTCTTAAGTTTTGAAAGGAAATTGGTGATGCACTTGACCTATGAATCTGTGATATATTCAGTTAATGTTTTAACTACATTGATACCAAGTATAAGGTGATAATAGCCTGACTAAGTTGGGAATAGTGGAAATGGATAAGAGATTGCTGTAAATGTACTTCAGAAAGCAAAATAAAACAAAAACCCATTTTTTTTCTTTTATTGTACTAAAGATTATTTCTTTGATTGTATAAAAATATATGAGTGTTGGAAAAGCTTGAAAAGTAGTAAGAGGCAAGCTGCTGAACTCTTAGAGATATGTATATCCTATTTACAAGCATGTTTTAGTAGTCAGTTTCTTTGAATTATTTTCCTAAGGGTGAGGAGGTTGGAAGAGTTCAGTTTGGTATCAAGACATCTTGTTTATACTTCGGTAATAGATTTCCATTGCTTAGTGGAAAGCACACCTCCATAGGAATGTGCAGAAAATTTCTGCTGACAAGGAGGTATGCTTAAAGCATCTCACATACAGTCTTTAGAGACCACTAGTATCTCATGTTTTTGTGTTTTACAAATATAGGTCTTCTGCAGTTTTTCATTCCTCATGGATGGTGGCCAAACTTAGGATTGGTTATGAGTTCCTGTCTCTTGTTTCTCTTAGCCTTTAAGTTTTTTTTTGTTTTGTTTTGTTTTGTTTTGTTTTTTGAGACAGAGTCTCACTCTGTCGCCCAGGCTGTAGTGCAGTGGTGTGATCTCGGCTTACTGCAACCTTTCCACCTCCCGGGTTCAAGCATCTCTCTTGCCTCAGCCTCCTCAGTAGCTGGGATTACAGGCGTAAGCCACCATGCCCAGTTAATTTTTGTATTTTTAGTAGGTATGGGGTTTTCCCCCATGTTGGTCAGGCTGATCTCGAACTCCTGATCTGGTGATCTGCCTGCCTCGGCCTCCCAAAGTGCTGGGATTACAGGCGTGAGCCACCGCACCTGGCCTTTTCTTTTCTTTTCTTTTTGAAATGGAGTCTTGCTGTCTTGCCCAGGCTGGAGTGCAGTGATGCGATCTTGGCTCACTGCAACCTCCACCACCAGGTTCAGGCGATTCTCCTGCTTCAGCCTCCTGAGTAGCTGGGATCACAGGCACACACCATCATGCCCAGTTAATTTTTATATTTTTAGTAGAGACGGGGTTTTACCATGTTAGCCAGGCTGGTCTCAAGCTCCTGACCTCAGGTGATCCACCCACCGTGGCCTCCCAAAGTAGATTTTTTTTTTCTTTTTAATGGGGGCCTTGCTATGTTGTCTAGGTTGGTATCCAACTCCTGGGCTCAAGTGATCCTCCTACCTCAGCCTCCAAGTAGCTGGGATTACAGGTGTGCATCACTGTACCCAGCAAGAAATTTTTTTATTATAGAAAATGTCTTTCCTTTTTTTTTTTGTTTTGTTTTTGAGGTAGAGTCTCACTGTCACTCTGTTGCCCGGGCTGGAGTGGAGTGCGGTGGCATGATCTCACCTCACTACAACCTCCACCTCCCGGGTTCAAGTGATTCTCCTACCTCAGTCTCCCGAGTAGCTGGGATTACAGGCGCCTGCCACTATGCTCAGCTAATTGGTTTGAACTGAACATTCATTGGTGATTGTTGCCTAAATAATTATTTCACTATTGCTACATTTTAAGAAGAGCAAACTTTCATTTTTTTAATAAGTGACATGGAAATTTTTTATTAAAAAACTCTTTTTTTAAAATGTGAGGAAATTCTGAGGTGTCTGAAAAATCCATTTATTCACTATACGCTATACCTTTTTCTGTGATTATGCCTTATAAAAGAAGTGTCACTGTGATAGGTAAGAATGTTTAAAAGTTGTATTTTGCTAAATTAAGTGCCCCCTATTTGTTTTTGAATGTGTTGTTTTTAAACAGTTTTATGGTAACAGATTTTGATCTGGGGTCGTGTTTCTGCATTATGCATTTGTGGTTTTTGTCTACTTTGGGGGTGTGGGGGACTTGCTCCTCAACCAGGGAAAATAAAATGCTAAAGTTTATTTGGCTGAGGAGTATGAATCATGGTTAAGACTGAAATCCATATAGGTCATTTATTCTCACTGCTGTTATCACATATTTTGTCTGTAACCTAGGATGGCTATTGTTTAAATGTCAGTATTTAACCTTATATAGTATTTTCTATGTGCCAGACACTGTACTTTGTAATTTGCATCTACTAATTTATTTAATCCTCATATGATTGTCATGTTTTGTAGAGGAGAAAACTGAGGCAAGGAGGTTAAGTGATTTACTCTGGCCATGTGGCTAACAATTAGCAAGGGCTAAGATGTGGACCCAGACAGCTGATTATAGGATTTGTACTACAAGAGAGGGAGAGAATGAATTGTCTCGTGTCTCTATTTCTGGAAAAATAACTCAAGTGTACTGTCCCACTAGCCTTGGAAGATAATCTGTTTATTCAACATCCAGTAATCTACACATGTATTTGCTTTATTATGTTTGCTACACATATATTTATTTTGTTTACACATATGCGTAGTGTGTGTAGACACACACACACACATACACACACTACATGTCCACCTAAAGGAGCAAATATTTAGGGTTTTCCCTTTGGAAAGTCCTTCTTAATGTGTAACTTTTTTTGAATCTCTTTACTTGACCTTAGAGCAGAAATAGCCCCCAAATTCTGTAGGAGAATCTTTGAGGTCAGAGTAGATGGAAAAATCAAGAGAAACCTAGCAGACAGCTTGAGGTCACAGATTCACAAAGGATACCACTCTGACCCTTGGACTCGTTGGCACTGAAGTTAAAGCTGCTTGTTACAAAGCAGCCACCCAGATAAATCTTAGCTATATATTTTCAGGCTATTTTTGGAGCAGAAAGCCAAATAGCTGGTATCCAATACCAAAGAAACAATTTTTCACGTTCTCCAAATCATGATAAATAGCGGCCACAAGTCTCTGATTATAGAACCAAGCCAACAGGTACTGTAGAGACTGTCTTGTTCTAAGTTTATTTCTGCCATCTCTTTGCTTAGTGATTTTTCTTTTTTTTAGTTGAAGTAATGTGTCTTATATTTTAACAAATCCTTAAGTAATTCTCTTTCCTTCCTTTTCTGTCCCTCATTCTGTTTTTACTTTAGCATGTGTATTTATTCTACCAAATGTTAGTTCAGATGGGAGTTGTAGATAATTTGAGCAGGCATGTTTTTCACAAAAAAGTTAACCACCTTTCTCTTCCTCTGTTTTTATGTTTGGATTGTGCTTCTTTTGTGTTGGTCTGATAAGAGGTTAATTTGTGTGGATAAGAACATGACTAGATCCTCAAGAATCTGGACATTATAATAACAATCTGATGGTTTGAATAGTTTGATGTTATTGATAGGGATAAAATGGAAAAAGATGAGGGAGCATCCTCAGGTCTGGTTCTTACTGAGATGTACTCATCTTGTGAGTTTGAGTCTGTATTTGAAGTTTCCTTTTTTGTAGAGAGGAGACAGAGTCTCGCTCTATTGCCTAGGCTGGAGTACAGTGGTGCGATCTCAGCTCACTGCAACCTCTGCCTCCTGGGTTCAAGTGATTCTTGTGCCTCAGCCTCATGAGTAGCTGGGACTACAGGTGCATGCCACCACGCCTAGCTAATTTTTGTATTTCAGTAGAGACAGGGTTTCACCATATTGGCCAGACTGGTCTCCAACTCCTGACGTCAGGTGATCTGCCTACCTTGGCCTCCCAAAGTACTGGGATTACACGCGTGAGCCACTGCGCCAGGACTGTGTTTGAAGTTTCAGGTGGCCTGTGCCAGTGGTAAAACTTAACAGTAAAGGCCCCCAGGGATTGATTCTCTACCTATATAGTGGGGATGGGCTTAAAGACAACATGTTTCTTACTTTTACTTATTCTGTTTACAGATTCGAATATTGATGCTGTATATTGTTTTGGTAATGATTATTACAGGATTAATTTTCTTCGCGTATAGAGAATTTCTTCAAGTACCTAACATGTTTTGGTAAAGATGTTTGTGTCTTCTCACAGAAACATTTCCTAAATCATTTTCCTGACTTCTCTGCAGCTTTTCCTTTTTAGTAAATTTTGCTTGAAGAAAAAAAAGAATTAATTTTTCTTATATATTAAAAGAAGCTTTCTTTTTCACCTAGAGAATAGATAACTCAGTAAATAGAGATCATATTACTGTTTCTTCAGAAGAATTCATTTTGCAGAGTTTTTTTTCATGGTATGTAGTTTTAGGTAATGAGTCATAGAATTATGGGATTTTATGGCATAGAGTCTTTAGAAAGGGAATTTTTTTTTTGGCTTCACTTTATAGTTAAAAAAAAAAAAAAAAGAGTTGATTCTTTAGTTTCATTAATGACTGTCCTGTATAGCTTCTCATGTTGGTTGTTGAGTGAGGTGACCAGCTCCTCAGAGGGACAAACCATACGATGAAAGGGAGAAATGTGAGAAATGATTGGATTTGGTGTTGTAGAAATTCAAGATGAATATTATGTTGGACATATTAGCACAATTCTAGGTGCATTAATGGAGACAGGATAAATATGAGGTCTACTTCTGTGGCGTTTTTTGTTTTTGTTTTTGTTGTTGTTGTTGTTTTCTGTTGGGGTCGGTTCCAGTGTGGTACCGAACTGTCCTCTGGAAGGTTGACTTCTCATGTCTGGTCTGTGTGAGTGGACGGGCCCTCCCTTGGCACCAGTCCCTTGAGTATGCAGTTGCAGCCAGTTGGTATTCACTTGGTATTCATGACATGAACCATAGCAAGTGCATACAAAGAAAGCTTGAGGTTTCTTATCACAAAGTTATTGATGTTTGTATAAATATATATTTTTACCGGCCATCTTATTGTTACTGGTGGAGGGTGTCCAGGTTCTTGGTGTTTTAACAAAGAATTGAACAAAATGTACAAATGAAGCAAGAAAAGAATGAAACAACAAAAGCAGAGATTTATTGAGAACGAAAGTACGCTCCACAGGGTGGGAGCAGGCTGAGCATAGGGGCTCAAGGGACCTGTTACAGAACTTTCTGGGGTTTGAATATCCTCCAGAGGTTTCCTATTGATTACTTGATGTACACCCTATGTAAATGAAGTAGTAGCCTGCAGTCACTTCAGTGAAGTGAAGTTACAAAGGTCCCATTCCTGTGCAAACACCTGATTGGTTGGGGAAAGCAACCAATCAGAGGCTAAAGTGAAGTTACAAAGTTACACTCCTATTCAGATAACTGATCAGTTTCTCCTCTGCCACAGGGAAAGGAGGGGGCTTTGCAAAGGGTGTAGCCTCCCATCCTTTTGTTTGTGTGGAAAGTTGGGGTTTTCCTTTGGCTTTAGCTGTAGGTGTGAATCGTCCTTAGGTACTCTGCCTCGGGTTCCCTGCCCCCAGACCCTGTTTTCCTACCTCATTATAAACTCTTTTTCTTGGTTCTCATGGTTTTCAAGTTGTTTCTTAAGGGCTTACAAGATAAAACAGCCACATCATATATAAATAATAATTTTGTGTTTTTCTTTCCAGTATGTATTATCTCATAATCGTTCCCCATATTCTTTAGACTGTCCAGAGTAACACTGATCACTGACATTTTTGTCTTGGTCCCAGCTTGTTAACGGGAGTGCTTTTAGCGTTTCATCATAAGGTTCGACTTGATTTTGATGAGTATTTGTGAGGGTTCATGCTACTTTAACCTGATAAAGTACCTTAGTTCAGCTTTGACTTTGTAAATTAAGGAGTATACGGAACATGGAAGGTTCAGGAGAGAGCAGAAAATGTATGAATGACTAAATAATACCCAAGTAGAGAAGCTAGGAACCTGGTATATTTATCTTAGAGAAGAAAAAACTAGGGGATGATTTCATTATCTCTAAGTATAGGTAGAACCCACGCTGGCATTTTGAAGCTCCCAGATCATCTTTGAGAATGAAAAAAACAGTTCACTTTTTTCCTTTGGTAAACTTTTTATTGTACAATAACATACAAAGAAATACATAAAATTTAAATTTTAGATTGTTTGCCACTCCCTCGCCCCACCCCCTGTCCCTCTCTTCCTTCCTCCCCCACCCCTGCTTCCCTTCCCTCTTCCTCTCTCCCTTTCCAGTATAGTGATAGCTAAAATAACATTTGCTTGCCTGAGGGCATTGCCGACCTGCATTTAGGAGAAAGTTAGATTCACTATTTATCTGAACATTGAGTGATGGGCCCTTGCTTTTACCCATGTGCTTATAAGGATCAGGAATCCACTCTTGCCGTTTTCCATGTGGTCTATAAAGGCCCACAGCTGGAGTTAGTTTGCTGGATCTGGGGGCTGCAGTAGCCCTTACCTGAGTTGATTTCTCTAGAGCTGCCTTATGGTCAGAGACCCCTCCTGTGGTGAAACGTAGAGTGAACTACCCATGTTTTCTTTGTCTTCACTTCGCGTCCTTGCTTACTTTATGAAATAGATTGTCAAACTTTCATTGATATTATAGTCTCTTAACTCGCATGGCTCTTAGATTTTTAAAGCTTAGGTCTTGATGTTTGTTTTTGTTTTTTCTTTTTGCATTGTTCTCCAGTTACTTGCGTGCTAGTCTTATCTTCCTTACTAGATCATAGGTCTTAACCCTCTTTCTTGGGTCACAGATATTTGTATCACTTACTCCTAATTTGAAACTTCCAGAATTTAGCTCTTCCTAGTCAGTTGGTCTGGATGTTTAAATGGTTTAATCACAGTAATCTGCAATACTGTTTTCCCAGTTAGGGTTGTCGTGTAACATAATACATTAAGGCTAAAAATCATGGAAAATGAGACTTTAGGTTGCATAAAATGGGTAATTCCAATGTCAAGATCTTCATTCATTCATCAGATAGTTATAGAGCTCCTTCTGTGTGCAAGGCAGTATACTAGGTAATGAAATGTAGTGGCACTAGGTAATGAAATGTAGTGGTAATGAAAAGTATGACACTGCCTCAAACTTCATAGAATTTAGAAGAGTTTAGTGAAAGGTCCTTAATCTCTTCTAGATTGGTAGTAGTAGAAGGGTCTTGGCCTCGTGCGGTGGCTCACGCCTGTAATCCCAGCACTTTGGGAGGCCGAGGCGGGTGGATCACAAGGTCAGGAGATCGAGACCATCCTGGTTAACACAGTGAAACCCCGTCTCCATTAAAAGCACAAAAAATTAGCCAGGCGTAGTGGCGGGCGCCTGTAGTCCCAATGACTCGGGAGGGTGAGGCAGGAGAATGGCGTGAACCTGGGAGGCGGAGCTTGCAGCGAGCCGAGCTCATGCCACTGCACTCCAGCCTGGGCGACAGAGCGAGACTCTGTCTCAAAAAAAAAAAGGGTCTTGATTATTATTATACTGTCCTGGGTGCAGATCTAAGCTCTCCTAGTTATTAAAGTTGAATAATTTAAGGAAATTATTTATACTCTGAATGGGATAAGAGAGCCTTTTCCCCAGGGTTAGGGTTCAGATTTAATTGGTAAAGGTGTGGTTGTAACCCATTGGGTGGCAGAGGAGTTCCCTGGTTGCCTGGGCCAGAGTTAATACACAGTTGCCGGGCAAGCAAGAAACCAAACCTGGTGGGTAGGCATGCAGAAGGGAGTAGGGTGCCACTGTGGGTACAAGGTGCAGAGGCCTGCAGAGTCCGCGTTGGGAAGGCCATGTTAAATAACCCTTCAGGGTCCAGATGAGCCAGGCCTGGTAGGTAGTCATGCAGAGGGAAGTGGTAGATGGCCTCCTTTTAGGAGGGCTGCAGGAAACAACTGTCTGGGATAAAAGCCATCAGAGGCCATCAGGAGGCTATTGCGTGTTTAAGGCCTGGAGTCCCTGCTCTCTGTGTCTACAGGAGCACAGAAAGGTGGTCACCAGGCCTGGTGTGGTCGCTGAGGGAGCATGTGCTTTGTGCTTTGTGCATGTGGTAGGCAGAACACTACCATATGTCCCCACATACTCACACTAGACCTTGGAGCAGGAGCAAGAAGAGCAAAAGCACAGCACTTTTGAACCCAAAAGACAAGCTCCCTTCCTGCGTTGTCCCTCCAGCTCCCTCTGCTGACCAGGTTTAGCATCATGTGCTCTGTAAAGGTGAAATTCTGGAGAGTCCAGTCCATTATTACAGAACTGGTACTGAAGGGTGAGTTTGGAGTTAAAAGGCAATAAATTGATAACTGGCACAGAAGCCAAATGTAAGAGTACTGACTAAGTAATAGCCAAGTACAAGAATACAGATTACATAATTCCACTTTTATAAGGCACAGGTTAAACTAATCTAATCTACACTGTGAGAAGTCAGGCTATTGGTTACTTTTGGGGAAAAGCAGTATTGAAAGGAGTATGGATTTGTAGTGCTAATGTACTGTTTCTGAATGGGGATGCTGGTTACACAGCTGTGTGCAGTTTGTGAAGAGCTGTGCTTTCTGTTATAAACATCTATTATATTTCATTAAGATTGTGACATAACCTGATTCAAAAAGTAAAAGCTTCAAGATCCAGTCTAGAATAGAGGAAATATAATCCAGGGTATCTCATTCTTTTTTTTTTAAATGTTTGAAAACCATTTGAAGGTTGTCTAACTTAATGTCTAAAAATAGATACCTAATTCATTCAACAAAAATATTAATGGCCAAGGAGTTTGAGACCAGCCTGGCCAACATGATGAAACCCATTTCTACTAAAAATACAAAAATTGGCCAGGTATGTTGGCAGGCACCTGTATTCCCAGCTACTTGGGAAGCTAAGGCAGGAGAATCTCTTGAACCCAGGAGGTGGAGGTTGCAGTGAGCCGAGATCGTGCCATTGCATTCCAGCCTGGGTGACAGAGCGAGACACTGTCTAAAAAAAAAAAAAAAAAAAAAATTGATGTCCGGACTTCCTTATGTTTGGTATCAAATTTGGTAACTCTGAGGCCTTCAGTAGAGCAAGTTATACTTCTTCATTTTGCTGTCGTTCTTCTTATCAAGTCTTTAAGCAGCAACTTCCAAGCTTTTTTATGGCCTCCCAGATACCTCTTTGTTCTTCGTCTAAATAAAATATCACTTCTGTCTTCTGTAAGTGTTGTCTTTGCTTTTATCTTTGTCATGATACATCCTTCTCGCAGCTGACAAATCACTAGACCTCCTTTTTCTTCACTAAGAGATTTGGAAACCCACTGTAACTCCCATATAGGAGTTAATGATAACGACACTGTAGGCTTTGGTTTGGGAACTAACTGGTGGTGATAGGAGAGACTCAGTTTGTGGCTTTTAAAAGCTTTAAGCAGAAGCAGTTCAGTACTGTTATTTGTTCAGGAGTAGGTAACTCTGGGAGCAGAAGTTAAGGAATCTACCAAGTTAGTGGTTAAACCTGGATCTGAGGGATGGCTATGGAATCTAGAAAGAGTTCATGTTCACAGAAAGCAGAGGTTGTTAAGAAACTCTGGCTAATTACACTATGGACAGAATTTAGGGTGAATTTGAAAGTGGAGCTGGCTGCTTAAAGCTCAGTTGTTAAAGTGAGTCACATTAGTCTAATTCCACTTTTGTGGACAAACCTTAGTATCTCCCAGTATATAGCGTATGAAGTTGTTTTTGTGCTTTGAATAGTTGGTGGTGGTCTTGTACATAGAGAGGATTTGGCCAGGGCAAGAGTTACTGCAAACATATCACAGAAAGCTGAGAATCTAGAATGATTCCCTTGCAAAAATTGTTTCCTTATAATCTTTAACCCTTAAGTCATTTGGAGGTGAAGGAAGAAAACAGCCTAAGTGGTGAAATTAGCCAGTGGGCCCTTCACATATAAATTCATTCCACCTACTTGCCCAACCAGTATATGTGTGCTGTACTTACATTATTGGTCTGTCCTAGATACTGGAATATGGTGCAGTCCCTTGGCCCTCTGAGTGTTACTATTTTATATTCCTCTCTTTGAGGGCCGCCTGCATCACTTGTCTGTGATACCCAGCCTTGCACCAACTCCTTAAGGATTTTGATGAACCTTTAAGAAGTGATACTTGGATTTCATATTCAACCTAACGAGAGTTTCCTGACTTTTAATTTATTTCATTTTATTACTCGTCTGGGCTTGTACTGCCACCAGTAAAGACTGTCGTTTTCAAATTTAACATCTTGAGGAAAGGTGCCTATGATTGAACATACAAGTCTCATTCTGCACATGTATTCTAGAGTGGCAGTTTGGAAATTTGCTGTACTCCAAACTGGTCATCTGTATCTAGAAAAACCTTACATCATGCCATTGCAGCTGGTTCTCAGTGCTTGGACTGATGATGGAAGGGTACATTGGAACAGGTAACATAAGTACAGTAGTCCCTCAGTGTCCGTGGGGGGTTGGTTCCAGGACACCCACCCCATGCCAGGATTTGAGGATGCTCCAGTTCCTTACTTAAAATGGCATAGTAATTGCCTGTAACCTACTGACATCCTCCCATATACTTTAAATCATCTCTGATACAGTATAAATGCTATGTAAATATTGTTTTACTGTATTTTTAAAAGTTGTATTTTTGTATTAAAAATTTTTTTGCCTTATTATTAAATATTTTTGATCTGTTAATTCTGAGGATGTGGCGGGCTGACTGTATAAACAGGAGGTGATACATGATAAGAAGTTAAGTTTATGTTATAAAATGGTTATTTTTTGATCTGGATATTGGTACTATTTACCAAGAAACAAACAGACTTTACTCTGTGATTCTTGTGCTCATTTTGTGCATGAATTCTGTCATCTCTCAGACCAGTCCCCCTAAAATAGTGCCCCATGCCAATCTGAAAACTTCACTTTTAGGCAAACAACTAGTTTTATTTAGATATTAGAAGTTAGTAGTTTTAACAATACGTGGTTTGCTAATGTAGTATAAATTTAAAGTAGGTGACCAAGTCTGTACCAGTTTGTAGGCAAATTAAATGAATGGCATATGGTGTAGATGGTGTTAACAGATTTTTGTCGATTGGCTTAAGATGGCCTAAAGTGGCCTCCTAAGTATTCTGCTTATAGCCTGCAGTTTCTGCTTTTAGTGTACTATAGCCAGATTGTGAGAACCAGGACATTTTTTGTCTGTTTGGCAGGAGGATCCTATTGCCAGCCAGCTGCCTCATCATTCACCCAGAGCTTTCTGTTTGCTTTTGCAAGGAGAACTTTTCCCAAACCTCTTGGTCACCATGTGCTGTGTCCTGCTTTATGTATTTTCCCCAACAGACTAGTTTTATGTTTACCTCAGTACTCCCTTCCTCTTAGGCTTGTAGGAGGGAGGAATTGGAAGTGAGAGAGGATTAAGAACTGCTTCTTGTCTTTGAAAAATTGGAGTTTAAAACTATTCTCAATTTATATTAAACAAAAATTCTCAGACCCTAAGGAAAGTGCAGGAGGTGCCAGAGTTGAACAGCTTTTAGGAGGCAGAAATGACCGTGGAAGCCATCAGGGTGCCATATCCTTCTCGGTTTGCAGAGGCAATTTGATGTAGGATGTGGAAGTAGGTTTTAGCATTTCATTCATAAAACCTGAATGGAAGGAATTTGTGTCAGATTCAGAATCCATTATTTGTTTTCTCTTTAAACAAAGGAAAAAAAAACACTTTGGAAAAACATTGGGTTTTTAAAATTTTTACTTTAATACAGCAGATTTATAGAAATAGGGGAAAGCCCATCTTTTTATTGCTAGGAATTCCACAGATTTAGTTGAACTATTTTCCAATTATAGATTGACTTGCCACTTGGGCTGACTCTTCTGTTTTCTGTAGATTGAAGAGTGCTGAGCCTGGGCAACCATAAATATATGATTTTCCTTTTATTATCTCAAAGTGAAAACTTTTCTCTGCTAAGTATTGTCTGTTATGATTTTGTTAATGTGTTTACTTTGTTTCCCTGCCATCTTGGATAGCTATCAGTTAAACTTTGTTCCTTACCATAAATTGATCTAAAACAATTTTGTTTAACAATTCAGAATTCAAATGGAGGGCTATATGGATGTAGATAAAGAATTTAAACAGAATTATGTACAGTTAAATCCCTCAAGATTTTATGTATGTTTAATTATCATATGAATTCTTTGTTTGAAATATTTCCTTGTATGTAATATTATCTGAAGTATCCATCTATCTTGTCTTAAAATGTGCTTATATGGTCCTTTTAAATGACAGTTTTATCAAGCTGTTTTAATTGCTTTCTGTGTACTTCACCCATGGATTGAAACCATCCTCTGCTACAGCCTTGCTTTTTTACTTTTATTCTTTTTTCTCTTTACATATTTCCTCAGAATATTTTGGATTTTTAGCCATGTAGAGTATGATTTTCAATGTTTGTCTCCATCCAATCACTCATGCTATATAGATATCTGCGTAGTTACAGCGAGAGGTTTAGGAGCCTGTGAGCCTACCTCATAGCAGCCTTGTGTTCCTTCAGGGAGTGTCAGTCAGTCTTCCTGGGTTGGAGTCCACATCCAGCAAGGTCATTTTGTCTGTGACCTTGTTGAGCCCTGTGATCACAAAATTAGCTCCTTGGCATGCTGGTAAGCAGCAGAACTGAGCAGAGCCCAGGCACATTAGGAGTTTCACGTGGGAAGAGCATTTGACTTCTCTCCTCCTGTGTTCTGGGAGGAGCTGATAACAAATGCTCACTCTCTTTTTTTTCATCACTACCTGAACCACAAGCCACCATGGATGTGCACCTTGATATCTACTTGGGAATCAGGAGAGTGTACATGACAACAGCAAGGGAAGCAGCAGCACAGGAGACGGGCAAGGCCACCACTACCTTTGCCAGAACTACAGTGACTCTTGTTACACAACCAAGGTGCCATGCTTAAGTCTCCCCCAGGGTGGTGGTCTTCTCCCTTTCGAAAAACTTAACAGCTGTCCCTGAGCCTGTTCCTGGGGTATACAATCATAAACAGTTGTGTGTATGCCTGTCCCAAGTGGCCGGTGATGGTCATCAGGCTAGACACAGTGACCCAAGAGCTATAGCTTGACCCTTGATAAGGGGGACCCAAGTGCTGGCTGGTTAAGGCACTGTGTTGTTGCCACTTTACAGGCAGGAACCTCAGAGAACACCCACCACACATAGGCCAAACCTGATGGTGCATCACACCAGGATACAGTTAACAACAGAGTCTCATCTTGGGGACAAGTGCCTTATAGGGTGGGAAGAGATGACAACATCTAGCAAAGACAATTAAGAGCTGTGTAGGCCATAGTTCATGCCCACCAGCAATTGGTGGTTCTGTCCCATGTAATCTTCACCATATAATGGAACTAGTTAGTTAGCTAAGATAAATAAGTTGAAACTAACCATGTGTCCTTGGTCACAGTTGGGCCCTCTTGTTCATGATGCCATTTGCTTTAGTTACTTACTGTTCACTCCATTTGTGTGAGATTCCTGACACAGGATTACAGGGATGACCAAGCACAGTGCACCTAACACTGGGCAGATGAGATCAACAGCAGTTTATTGTTCACATACACTCATATCCTGCAAGAGGAGACACCACACAGCACACAGGGCTACACAGGGATTGTACTTGGGAAAAGGGTGAACATCCAGGGTCTGTGGGAGGTAGACTTTGTAGTACCAAGAGGATGGGGTGACCCCTGGTTCCCATGGAAGGATGTGATTGGCTTGCATGAGTAATTCTACAGGCTGGCAAGAAATGGAGATCCTCTACTTGGGCATAAGAAGGAACTGCACATGGTCCCCTCAGTAAGGATGGTGGTTTGGTTAGGGGACCTTATCCACAGGAGCAGAGTGGGGAAGGGAACTAGTGGATAGACCATTGGAGGTCTTCCCAATTTCAGATACCAAGGCAGCACATAATATTGGGCCTGAATTTTAGGCTTTACACGACACAAACCATTGTATGGGACTTTGAAGACTTTTTTCCTTTCCCCCCAAAGCTAGTAGTTATCCCTTCCTTCACTATCTCACTGCCCCTTCATTTCTCCCCCTACCTACTGTCTAATAAGTACTAGAAAATGCAGTCTGTCAGGGAAAGTGCATGGCATAGTGATTGCATGGTTGAGTTTCAGCTCAGGTCTTTTTCCAGAGTAGAGGTCCTCCAACCTGCCTGTCTGTTAGAATCATCTGAGAGAGTTTAAAAAATTATGTGGGGTCTCACCTCGGACCAATTAAATTGGAATCTTTTGGAGATGGGAGTGAATTTTTTTTAATGTGGTTCAGCCATTATTGAGAACTGCTTCTCATGGATGTCAGCAAGGTCACGGTGTCTAAAACCAAATGCGTTGTCTTAGTCCATGGAACCAGCTCTTCCCATTGACTGTTTTTCCCTTTTAATGGTACTAATATCATCTTCCAGTCTTCCAGGCTAGAAAAGTTAGTATTCTCTTTGTACTTGTTGTCCCACTTTCCATGGAATGATATTTATCATTGGTCCGCCTTTGTTAATTTCATTTCATCTTTACTGCTGCACTTCCAGACTGTTGTAATTTATTCGTAGAATACCTTTCCAACCTCTGCCCACTCTCTGAGTGCCCCAAATAGAACATTTCCAGTCCTGATCTCTCACTTTATTATTTTCATTTCTCTACAAGGCAGCTTGATGTAGTATTAAGGTAGGTGAATTGGAATTCAAGAAATCTAATTCTTGTACTTCTGAGTCAATGTGAAGCTTTGGGCAGATCGTTTGACAACTCTAACCCTAAGTTTCGTTATCTTTAGATGAAAGGATTACATTGCCTGAGCCTTGGATTCTTCCTCCTCACTGTGACTCAGTCTTCACTGTTCCTTCAAACTTAGCCTGTCTGTAATAGAACTCATCCATCTACTTTCCCAAAAGTTAACCTCTTTCTCATGCCCTGATGTCTCTTGCCAATACCAGCGTTCTACCATTTTAGACCACTGAAAAAGAATCCAGCTGGGCACGGTGCCTCATGCCTGTAATCCCAGCACTTTGGGAGGCCGAGGTGGGTAGATCATGAGGTCAGGAGTTCAAGACGAGCCTGGCCAACATGGTGAAAACCCATCTCTACTAAAAATACAAAAATTAGCTGGGTATGGTGGTGGGCACCTGTTATCCCAGCTACTCAGGAGGCTGAGGCAGAGAATTGCTTGAATCTGAGAGGTAGAGGTTGCAGTGAACTGAGATCGTGCCACTGCACTCCAGCCTGGGTGACAAGAGTGAGACTCCGTCTCAAAAAAAAAAAATCCGTTATCTTCATTTTCTTGGACTCCGTGGCTTCTCTTCTGTTTTATTTGCTAGCCTGCTGTTTACTGTTACTTCTACCTGGGTGTGACTCGCTGGTCTTCTTGGACCCCAAGCCTGCCCTATGTAGTCCTACCTGATGAATCTTTACATCAAACAAACTTTGATGATTTTTATCCTTTTCTCAGAAATCTCAATTAATGGCTCTCCATTACATAAAAGATTCAATTCAGACTGCCTAGCCAGGCATTTTGAGAGTCTCTCTCCATCACTTATCTCCAGCCCCAAACTTCACCTGCCTTTGTTGATTCCTCTTCACCTGTTGGTCACCCATTGTACATGTTAGGTGTTTAGAAAACAATTTTTTAATTGAATTGCTCATTAACTTTGGATTAACATATTTTTTAAATAAGATTTTTTAAAAAATTGTTAACTTTTTTCACATAGAAAAATGTCCTCTTTCTGGTGAGGAATTCTTTCAGTTCCAGCAAATGCATACCGTTGTGTAACGAACATCACAGTAAAGATATAGAACAGTTCCATCATCCCTAAAATTCTCTTTATAGTTGACCCTCTGCTGTCCCCAACCCCAACCACTGTTATGTTTTTTGTTCCTACAATTTTACCTTTTCTTGAATGTCATATAAATGAAATCATACAGTATATAGACTTTTCAGTTTGTCTTCTTTCACTCAGCATAATGCATTGGAGATTCATCCATGTTGTGTGTATAAGTGGTTTGTTCTTTTTTATAACTCTGTTTTTAAAATACCCCCAAGAGGGAGTTTACATTGGGAGTTGTGAGTTTTTTGTGTCTTATCTGCTATTTTGGAAAACGAGAAGAGAAAATGTCATCTAGATCATTTTTAGTGCCCCAAAACATGTTTAAGCTATTTTGTAGATGGTGTCTCATTTCAATGTTGACAGAATAACTTCCTGTTTTTAGCCCATGTGTCAGTCTTATATGATTGGCTTTTGTACCAGCTCTGTAAATGAAGAAACGGAGACCCAGGGAGATCAAATAAATTGCCCAAATCATACATCCCTTGTGTTCAGAACCTAGATCTCTTCACTCCCAAGTCTGCAGGTAGTGTTGTTCTACCCCAAAAGGCATTAAAATGTGATAAGTGAAAAGGTCTTGTGTTGCTGGTGAGGCCTCTTGAGACTGAATATGTAGAGTGTTGTTTGTAAAATCCTTTGTCTTCCCCCATAAGATTATAACTTGAATTTTCAGGGCTCTGAAGCTTGAATGGGCTTGGCTGTCAAGAAATTGGTTTATTCAGCCTGTGTTCACAGCTGTGTTCATTCCTGATCTGGGTCAATTGACAGTATGGCGTAGGGTCCAACAACAACAAAAAAGTACAGTCAGATTTTACCTTACAATGTGATATATGATAGCTCTAGAAGGGCCTGGCTACTTGCTTCTGCTGCTCTTCTTAATAGTAATTCTAATCAAGCTAACTGATTTTTATTAGCAGATTAGGATTTAGAAATGATTTTTTTCTGACCAAAGAAGATGAACTGGAGTTGGTATTTCTCTTCTTGAATTGTGTGAATGTGCCTCACTCATCATGAAAATCAAAGAGTTTGGCCATGTGACCTCCGAGATCCCATTCAGTTCTGATTGTGTGAGTGCGGCATTGAAGTATTTCTGGACTATAGAAAGCTTCCTTAGTTTATACCTTTATATCATCTCAGGTAAAACAGATTATAGGAATTATAGCAACATAAGATACTACTTCAAGTTAATAGTAATTAGTTTGAATAGATTACAGGAATTATAGCAACATAAGATACTACTTCAAGTTAATAGTAATTAGTTTGAATAGCCAGAGGAGATTCATTCAGTGAGTAAAAGTCTTGTTATTCAGCAGTTGGCCCACAGGAAATTTCTCAGAATGGACTTTCCTAATACTGTTGGTTCAGTAGTGAGAGTTCCTTAGGAGGTTGTTGTCACTCTTACTACTGATTTTTGCCATCTGCTCACAGACAAGGATTGAAATCACTACTGTTGATTTGCCTTTTGGCTTGTATTACCCACATGCAAGGTAACAGAGCTTTTACTTCAGAATTAATTCATTGAATGTTTAAAACAGTTTTTTTGAGGAGTAGAGTCTTAATATTAATGATGGTAATGCATCCTTTCAGACTAGCCAAGCACAGAGCTTTCTCACTTTGGAAGTGATGACAGTACTGGTGCCTTCTCACAAGTAATATTTGGCAGATATTTTAAGTTAAGTGTTCACATTTTTGGAGAGATGGATTTTTCGTCCAAACTTTATAGCTGTGTGTGTGATCCTTCTTTTTTGACCCACTATTGATAAATCCGTATATACTATTAGTATATTTACTAATTTATCAAATACTATGCTAATATTAGTTAGACAATAGTCATAATAGATATGGTCCCTCTCCTCATGGCCCTCTTTTAATCTTACAGATGTGGATACTTTTTGATATGCAGTCTTGAGTTTAAGGTGATAGGTTTTCGCTAGCCTGTAGTAGAGAACGTCAGGAATTCACCTATACAGACTTTATTTGGCCTGACTTACATGCAAAAGATAAATTTTCACAGAAGTTGATCTACTTTACAAATTGCCGTATGTTTCAAAGAAAACTTTTGGGCATCTAAAAGAATTCATAGATACAAAAAAAAAAAAAATCAAACCCTCAGTATATTTTGCTGCTCTGTCACCTTTAAGGCAAAAATACTTTCTCAGCCAGAGCTTGAATATATGAGAAATCCTTAAAACTGTTACAGAAGCCTTTCCTCATGCTAGTTTGAGTATTCTGGTTGTGCAGAAATGTTTCCACTGGACCACAAGGTCATCTTTGAAAGAAAAGAGTAACCATTTGTCATTTGAATACCCTTCCGTTGTTGGTTAGTTGACATGAGTTTAGGAGACTATAAAAATAAAATATCAGAGCACACTCAAAAAAGAATTATTGAATGTTGAAAACATATTAGCTATAAAGAAAAAAGAAGGGTTGAAAGAGAAAGTTGAGGAAACTTCTCAGAAAGTAGAACATGAAGAGTTTTTTTTCTGTTTTAAATGAGACAGAAAATTAAGAGGTACAGCTCAGATGGTCCATCATTCAAATAATAAAATGAGTTCCATTAAAAGAAAAGAATAGGGAGGGAATTATGAAGAAATAATACCAGAGGAATTGTCAGAACTGAAAAATCTGACAGTTTCCAGATTGTGAAAGAATCCACAGGTACCTAACCTCATGGGTGGAAATAGCCCCAAGGCACATATTTTGAAAAGATGATTCTAAAAGCTTTCCAAAAAGGAAGAGATTGTCACATACAAATGGGCAGAAATCAGAATTGTTCAGATTCTTCAACATAAGTGGTGGAAGGAACAGAACAATGGAGTAGTGCTCTCAAAATTCCAAGGAGAAATCGACCTCCAGCCTGTGATTTGCAACCCACCAGTCCATCCAGGTAGAACAGAAACATTTTCAGACATGAAGGTCTCAAAAACTTATATCTCATTTTTAGGATTTTCTAGAGCATTACTAGATGTGCTTCACCAAAATGAGAGTGTAAACCTAGAGAGGAGAAACCTCGGAGTCCACCATGGAGAGAGACTGAGGGAGTGAATCTCTGGGAGGATGGTAATGGGAAGTCCCAGGAGGCAGATAAGAGACAATGATGAAGGACTCCCGATGGAGGACTCTACCTATAATGACCCAAGAGAAGAATTTTGAGCTTAGATTGAAAGGAGTTTCAAGGTTTTAGAGGAGCATTTCATGAGAAGTTAGTGATTCATAGAAAACCATGCAGATTTTAAAATGAGGTAGTTACTATCTTCAGGGAAAAAATTACACGAAGTTTTATTTAGCAAAGTATAGTTCATGGCTTAGCTGTGAATTGAATGTTGATTTAATAAATAAGGGTGATAATAACTACATTGGGAAGATAACACTTCATCTTCCATAGTAGGGGGACTTCCTGTTTTTGAAAAAAATTTTATTGGAACACAGCCATACCCATTTGTTTGCATATTTGTCTGTGGCTCCTTTTGCATCACAGCAGAGTTGAGTAGCTGCAACTGAGACCATATGTCCTACAAAGCCTAAAATATTTATTATCTGGCCTTTTTATAAAAATACTTGCTGACTCCTGTTCCATAGGAAGAAGCTAATAAAATAATGCCTAAAATTGAAAAAAAAAAATGTAATAGCAATAATAACCATGTTATTTAAAGTAGAATGGAAAGAAGCAGAAGGAACAGCTGAGGTTCAAATGATTGCATCTGAGAATAGTGAATCAGGACTGGGGAGTAGAATCGGGGACTGGTTTTTTTGTTTTAGGCTTTATATTTTTATTGAATTCTTAAGCTGAGTACATGTATTTGAAAGGTGTGAAGGAAGAATACTGAGAAATTTGATTGGATTAAGAGAAAAAAAAGAGGTCACTAGTTACATTGAAGGGAGGAGTTGAAAACATTTTCAGTAAACACAGCTTTCCCATTAAGTCACTTACTCATTCCACAGCTAATCACTGAAGTGTCCAAATGTCAGGCACTAAGTGCTATACTGCAGAACAGGGTTCCTCCCCGGAAGGTGCTTGGGCACTCCGCAGCTGCTGGCACGCACAGACAGGTAAAAGATTGTAATAACCTGGTGATACAGCTGCTTTAGTTTAGTGCCTATCACAAGATGATTATGCGATTTAGGCAGTTCAGGGAAGACATCCCAGAGAACATGACACCAGATCTGAATTTTGAAGGATGAGACCACGTGAGGCAGGGCCTGAACAAGACCTGAATGAGCAGGGCAGGAATCGGAACCCACAGGTGTTCAGTATAGTTGGATGAATGTTGGAAAATAATGTCAGAGCAGTAGACAAGAACCAGAGGCCAGATCACTTATGCAGGGCTCTTTGCTATGAGGAGTATGTTTTTATTTTGTTTTAAGACACAATACCTACTGAAGAGATAGCATCTGATTTTGTTTACACTTTAGGAAAACATACTGTTGGTAGCAATGAGGGTAATGGGGGTGAGGGTAGGAGACATGGAAAATAGAGAAACACTTAAGAAGCTGTTTCAGGCAAAAATGACAACAAAAAAATAATGGGAATAAACCAGAGTCGACTGGAGAGGAACCAAGGGATTCTGGAATTAAAGGAGTTATGGGAAAGGGAAGGAATCAAGGATGACTCAATTCTGGGCTGGGTGGCATGGCAGGTCGCAGGACATTAACCTCTGATGGGGAACACAGGAGCAGGTGAGAGAGAGAGAGCGTGTGTGTGTGTGTAAAGGTGTGTGCGAGTTTCGTTTTGGAAGAGTTGTGGGGTTTTTTGGTGGTACCTGTGCAATGTCTCAAAAACTGGCCAGGATGTGGTTGGATATAGCCACATAGAGGTCAAGAGGAGGGCTTGGATTTGCAAATGTGCAGTGGTCATTGTGCGAAGAGATGAAGTTGGGGAGTTGAGTAGAAAACTCAGGGAGCCTTTCTGGTATTGCCAGCATTGAACCCTGGGAACAGTGATATTTAAGGATTGGGTTTTATAATAGGAGGATTCTGGGGAGGAAGCTGAGCCTAGAAGCCTGCAGTCACAGGGATCAAGAAACCAGTGAGATGAGAATTTTAAGAAGAGGAAATGACCCATAGTTTAAAATGCTGCAAAGCACTGAAAGCCTAAAAATGGCCATTAGATTTGGTAACTAGGGAGTGATTGTCAAGAACGGCTTTAGGGAAGTAATATGGGAGGAAGTGAACTTTCAGGTGTGTAGAGGATTTGTTCGTGTTGTTACTGTTTTGAGATAGAATTAAACCTGTTTCTTTATTGAGAGGAGGAGAGCTATACAAAGGGAGACATTTAGTGATAACTTAGGGAGAAGAAATGATTCTTCCATTCAAAGAATGCTTATTGCTCACGTGCTAGGAGCTCAATCCTATTCCAGACTCAGGGAGTATAGCATGAACAAGACAGAGTTTACTCTGTGTGTGTGTCAGGAACAGGCAATAAGCTTAAAACCAAATAGATACATAGGAAGTCCTCACTTTAAGCAAAACAGCATGTAAGGAAACTAATTTTTTTCTCATCAACATTGTAATGAAATGATGTTGATTAGAGGACCTGGCTTAAGTTGTTTCACTTAAAGTTGTTGTTTCACTGAAAGTCATAGCTTTTTCCAAGAGTCTGGACCTTTAGTAAGGTCTTACTATAATATCATATCAGGGAGTAATAAGGACCTGGAGGAAAATGAGATTGAAATAGGAGGATAACAGAGTGGTGGTGGGTAGGAGATGGGGGACGCTGTTTTCTGTAGGGTGGTTAGGGAAGGTGTTGCTGCTAAGGTGATATTTGAGGAGAGTCCTGAATGAAGTGAGGAAAGAGTAACTGGGAGCTAATCAAGAGACTGAGGTGACTGAGTAGGGGGAGAGAGGGTGGATCTCAAATACCGATGGAAAGGTTAGCTGTCCCCAGGAGATGAGGCACTGTTGCAGAATTTTTGAACTGGAGAGAGAGAGAGTAGTTGAAGAAAACTTTCAAAATGTTCTAATTGAAACCTGGCCCCCATTTTTCTTAATAGGAGCATCCTTAGATGGGTGAGTGTAAGAAGGAATGGGAGCTTTTATATTGTTAGTTTTTGCTTCATTAAAACATCTTCTTCGTCATTTACGTCTTCTTGCTGTGACACTGGAGGGATGACCTTAAGGACAAGTAGCACAAATGGCTGCCTATAACTAGTCTTCACCATGTGACAGATGCCATAGATTGTTATCCCTTTTCATTCTCCTAAGGCCCTCTGAGGCATACGTTGTCAGCATTTTACAGGGAGGAAACAAAGTCTGGAAGAGGTTTCACATGTCTCGTCATCATCACAGCCCAGGTCCAAACTGCTTTCTGGTACTTCAAACCCTTGCTATTAAAGTACCTCCTGTAGACTGCTCACACCCCGCAGTAGAGATAGGTGCATGTGTCCAGTTTATAGGCATGGAGGGTAGTAAGGTGGGGAAATGGGAAGTTGGGGGATTTCTTATCCATTGGACTGCCTCCGGGGTCAGGAGTCTTGATAAGAGGTGTTTGGGCCGGAATTTAAGGCAGGTGGCATTCCTCAAGACATCTCTGCTTTCTTGATTATCTCACTCTTCCCAGATCAGTTACTCTCTGTGTCCTTATTCCTATTCCTAAAATCCCCACAGTATAACCATGTGGGATTACCCTATTTATGCCTGCTATTGTTAGAGTGGTTCATAGGAAACAATCTCAAGGTTGAGGATGGGCATGAGTAGATTATAAAAATACATGTTCATTGTGGAAACTTTGAGGTTTAGAGTTGCTTCCCACATACGCTGTCTCAAAGTGCCTGATAGAGTGGTGAGGGGTAGGGGCCTGTTAACAGCAAAATTCTCCATTGTTACTGTGTTCAGTTGTGTCTACTCTCATCTTCTGTAAATATGAAGGACCTTGGTAGGGGTCTGCTGGGTATGCACTTGTTTGTGTTTGGAAAAACACACACTCTCATAATGAACTGAGCAGGGATTGTTAGGATGGCAGAGTTCTCAAAGCATAGTGAATTTAAATCATTTCTGTGAATAAATGGTTGAATAGGGTCAACCTGATATTTTGTTATTTTTAAAAACTTACCATTACACAGCACTGAGGAACTTGGAAATGGCACAGGCACTGTTGCGGAATTTTTGGACCAGAGAGAAATAGTAATTAAAAAAAAAAGAAAACTTTAAAAATTTTCTTATTGAAACTTGGCACCCATTTTTCTTAATAGGAGCATCCTTAGATGGGTGAGTGTAAGAAGGAATGGGAGCTTTTATGTTGTTTGTTTTTACATCATTAGCAGCTTACCTTCTTGTGAAGGTAATTAAATGCTGCACTCCTACAGAAGCACTCCTACATACTGCAGCAAGGAGAGTGGGAGTCCCACTAGCTTCCCACCAGTTTCCCCAGTTCAGAAGTTATACACTTGATATTTTCCGCTGTCGACAGGTTTTCTGGTTTGCCCACACAGAATTGTCTGTAGAATTATCTATATTATGTTTCTGATTAAGTATTGAGACCCTGAAATTACTTTTTGATTTGTTCTTTATTGAGCCAGAAGGATCTAGTCAGAACTTCTGAGTGATGGCAGCAGAGACTGTAGGGCCATTTCCAGCATTGTGCAGAAGTACAAGCTTTAGGGTGTAACTAGTCATCTATTCCTAGCACATAAAATTTAGCCTTACAAAAAGATGACATTGTTTTGTACATTTTTTAATGTGTGCCTTTAAAAAGATTTAAAAGTAGAGATAATTTAAGGGTGTTTATAAATTATGGGGTGCTGTCTGGAGGATAAGTCAATAAATGCTTATTGAACACCTATTGACGTTTGTTATCTTGTTGGGTGGCAGCATGCTGGTGTGTTTTGAGAACTGTTGGGATGCCAGAAATGATTTGACAGTAACATGAGATTTGCCAGAATTTGCTTTCAGTGAACTAGACAGTTATTCTACAGTAACATTGCCATCATTCAGATTTCACATGCACATTCTCTTCATCTCAGAGGCTGGCCAAGTCTGATGTGATATTTTCACATTTCACCCACCTCATCTCTGACCTTCCCCTTGGGGTCAGGTTCATTTCCTGCCCGCTCGTGGCCTTGGGAGATATTCCTTAAAGTGGAACTGGCCTGTAAAAGGATTGAAAACATTCATAGATCTAGTGGCATATTGCCTGAGTGCTCTTCAGAAAGCTTGAAACAGTTAAAAGTGCCATTAGCAATGATAAGTAGGACCTGTTTTCCCACATTCCTGGCAGTGTTATACACCCTGCTTATTTTTATTGCAGTGCTCGTTTGTGGTAGTGAATCAGAAATTGTGCTTTCTGATGTCCCTGCTGCATCGTACTTGTATGGGTTCTTTATACACTACGAAGGTAATTTTTTATTAACATTGGTAGGGTTTTCCTGTAGTGTTTTGTGTTGTTTGTTTTTTGAGACAGGGCCTCACTCTGTCACCTAGGCTGGAGTACAGTAGTGTGATCTCACTGCAGATTAGACCTTCCAGACTCGGATGATCCTCCTACCTCAGCCTCCCGAGTAGCTGGGACCACAGGTGGAAGCCACCACACCCGGCTTATTTTTGTATTTTCTGTAGAGACAAGTTTTTGACATGTTGCCCAGGCTGGTCACAAACTCCTGGGTTCAAGTGATCCACCTGCCTTGGCCTTCCAAAGTGCTGAGATTACAGGTGTGAACCATTGTACCTGACCTTTCTGTAATTTTTAATGATTTCATTTTGTTGGGTAGGATTTTATTTGAGACATATTGTTAGAAATACCAAAATGGTTAGAAATAATCGGTGCCACGAAGAAAAGTTAGCACGTAGACAAAAGATCTCTCAGCAAGGCGATCTTGACTCTCTGCAGAAAGGGTGCTCAGTCGCAGATGAAACAATGGCCAGAGCACACCTGAACAAAGGAAAGCAGACATATTTATCCCTTGTGCATTTGGATCATCCTTACAGCTGTGTCCTGCATCCATTGGCTGGAGCTGCACCTCACACTCTTAAACTGACACCCGATTTGCTAATAGCCTAAATCTTTCCTAAATAGGGAAGTGCAGGGAAGAACAAAGAAGGAGAGGAGGTTGCTTATGAAAGGTTTAAGGAAGCAGTAACATTTCCAAATAAGGAATGTGCACAGGCTGTGAGCTGGAATGTGCCTATGAGCATGTCCAACGGTTACTTAGGATAGGGCCTAACAAAGAGTTATTAACCCAAAGCAAGGAGGCTTTGAAGAAAGTTAGTCTTTAAAAGAAACTATTATTTCTAACACTTATGATTTATTCTTTAACAAGAAGGGGAACTTTGAAGAAGAAACTTTTTACTTTCTACATATATGTCTTATTATTGATAATATTGATAATAGCCTTTTTTATTAGCTGGAATTTTCCCCCAAACTTCTTTATTTTTGACTTTGTGGCAGTTTGTGATGGTTGAGAATGTCAGTTTTCTGGGATCTGATAATTTAAAGAATAGAGATAAAGGAGATAAACTTGTGGTAACATAATTTACCTAGAACTGACTCCACTGTAATGAAGCTTAGGAGATAATTTTTTTTTTTTTTTTAATTTTAACTGCCTTGGTTCAGAGCACTTACCCTTTATCTGGAATTTATGGCTTCTTCAGCTAAATAATTGTCCTATCAAACACTAACCCTTGCATTGATTCTTAGAAGCACCATTTACTAAGTGGACTTGCCTTTTCCTGATTTAGCCAGTTAGTCTCTGCCCTCGTCCCCTTCCCCTAGCACCCGACCATGCCTGCTTTCGAGCTACTTACCTCCTTGGCCGCTGCACTCTTTGCAAACAGCAGTACCTTGGTAGACATGTCTCTCTAGGACAGATTCCATGGCATTTTGTGGTTCTTTTAATAGAAAATGCCTCTAACTCTTAGAGAAAAAGAATCTAAATTGACAGACATTAAAATGATAAACCGTAATTGCAGTCCCAAGGATGATTGGAATCATGTCTTTCATTTTTCTGTGTGCATCCAGCATGCCACGAACTCACTTAGAATTGGAACCCACTTTAATCTTTTTTAAATTGCAAATTGACAAATTATGGTAGTATATATTTATGGGTTAGAGAGTGATGTCATCATTTATGAATACAATGTGGAATAATTAAGTCAAACTAACACATCTACCACCTCAAATACTTACCTCACTTTAATCTTAAAGCTCTAATCTTAAAAGCTGTATTAATACTTAATGCCTACATATCCCATTCATTTGGATATGAGAAATAATTAGGAAACTTAAGGGTAATTTGGTTTTCTGAGTGATTGGTGTTTTGTAGCTGTGAGGATGACCAGGAAATCAAAGTCAACAAAAAATAGGAAGTAGTGTTTATATCCCGGCTAGAACCAGAGGCCTGAGATACTATGATCCTTGTATTGTTTGTATATGAGGAAGGTTAAGAGCTTCAGATCTGAAGCAGTAGTACTAGTTAGTGATGCTGGCAGCCCCAAATTCTGGGTTTCCTGGACTAGGGTTTGTTCTTTTCCCTGAGATGCCCCAACACACCTTTGTACCTCTGAAGACAATTCCTGGGCTTTTATGGTGTTCACAAGTCATTTATGAGAAGTGCAGTGTCATCAAGGACATTATGGTTGCAGCGGGGATGGGGGCTTAAGTCCTGGGTAGAATAAAATCAGTCCTTAAAAAAAAATCGTATGAAGTATTGCGATGAAATTATTTTTTCAAGTGATAAATGCGCATGGTTTAAAACGTCAAATAATATACCAAATCCTGTCTCCTTAGAGAGAATTGCATTGAACTCTTAGCTCTTTTTTATTGTCTATATTTCTATTTCTTGATTTATCAATTATGGACATCATTGATTGTTTTCTTCCAAAAGGGATGAGGGCTTACCTTATTTCCTCCCCATCTCCTAATACCCCTCAATGAAGGCATGTTATTGTTTTTGTTCCTTTATTAGTTACCACTAACTTTCATACATGTCAGCATCTTTTATAACTGATTTAATCTACAAAGACAATATCCTTTTGACTTCATTTTATTGGGTGCAATAAATTAGGGTCTAATAGAGTTAGATCTAATTAGGTCTACACTTAGGGCTCTGGGGGTTGTTGGACATAAATGTTCTACAGAAGTAATCCCCTGTTTGTTTTCCTTGTGTGTTACAGTTAATCTGGAGATGTTGAAAATGTTTTATTTTGGGTTTTGTCATAATCTTTGCCTTTTTAAAAATGTTTTACAGAAATAATCTTCCTCAATAGATGAAAATGAAAATACAGAAGAAAGAGAAGCAGGTAAGCAATCACATTTCTTTTAAGTGAATGCATCTGGGGTATCTTGGTGCTTTTTCAACAAGGGGAGACACTGGCAGTGTTGGCTCGTCCCTTAATCTTTGGTACTTTCCCTGTTGCCTGTATTATAGTAACTGAGAGCTCTGTTCTGAATGACTTAATAATGTGGATTTTTCTTGTTGCTCAGTTCATCTTCACGTAGGAGTAAATGTAATGAAAACTGTATATCAGAATATTATTCAAATTAGCCAAGTAGAAGAGAAACATTTCCTCCCTTTGAATAGCTGAGTCTTTTCTTTTCTTTTCTTTTCTTTTCTTTTTTTTTTTTTGAGACGGAGTCTCGCTCTGTCCACCAGGCTGGAGTGCAGTGGCGCGATCTTGGCTCAGTGCAAGCTCCGCCTCCTTGGTTCAAGCCATTCTCCTGCCTCAGCCTCCCGGGTAGCTGGGACTAGAGGCACCTGCCACCGCGCCCGGCTAATCTTTTGTATTTTTAGTAGAGACGGGGTTTCACCATGGTCTCGATCTCCTGACCTTGTGATCCGCCCGCCTCGGCCTCCCAAAGTGCAGGGATTACAGGCGTGAGCCACCGCGCCCGGCCTCTGAGTCTTTTCTGAAAGAGAGATGTGACCAATTCTTTATAGTTTATTTATTTATCCTTCTATCCATCTGGATTTTTGGTTAAACTAAAAGCATTCTTACTTACAAAATCCTTATTTATGATTTTGTAAGTAATGATCTGTGGATGGGTTCCTTCTAGAGAGAAGAATAGTGAAGTAATTAGAAGAACTGGAGCATCACTCTTTGGCATTTGGTTTTTTGAAGGGGATGTGGGATGGAGAGTGTGATTTATCTTGCCAGGATCTCTTTCCTTGGTTGGTACTGCTGTGCCCTGAGTGTAATATATTCAAAGGAACTCTGAGACCTCACTCAGGGAGGTCAGATGGGAGACCTGTCTCTGTCTCTTGGAAATGGGCTATTTCTGATAGGCTGGTTTTTCTTTTACAGAATTGAATGACAACCTGGGAAGTGGGGTATCTAAATCCCTGCTTTTCACTGGGACTCTGTAACAAAGAGGTTGGGTGAGACTAGCCACTCTTACTTTTCCAGTTTGCTTCTAGGGAACCCTAGTCTAATAATAGGGTGACGTAGGGTTATGGCTCAGGGTTATGGTTACAAGGACTACCCCCTGGTCTGTCCTTAATGGATAGGTTGGTTTGGGGAATTAGTTAACTCATCTGCTGCCAGATAACAAGAAGAGCGGTGACTAAATACTGTCTACACACTGGATTTATATCTGTCCTAGTTCAGAGACTTGTCAACTGATAGGCAAATGCTACATGGAATGCAGTTCCATCTACCGGGAACTTCTCCCGTGGATATACTCAGGTGTGCAAAACTGTGTGTGTAAAGGCTTAAATTGCTGTTTCACGTATGATAGCAAAAATGGAAAAGAACGTACACATCCATCAAAAAGGGGACTGTTTAAATCATAGCTCACCCACCTAGTGGAATATTATGCTGCTGTTAAAAAGAATGCATTACTGGCTGGACATAGTGGCTCACACCTGTAATCCCAGCACTTTTGGAGGCCGAGGTAGGCGGATCACCTGAGGTCAGGAGTTTGAGACCAGCCTGGCCAACATGGCGAAACCCTGTCTCTACTAAAAATACAAAAAAATTAGCTGGGCATGGTGGCGAGTGCCTGTAATCCCAGCTACTCATGAGGCTGAGGCAGGAGAATCACTTGAACCTGGGAGGTGGAGGTTGCAGTGAGCCGAGATTGCGCCATTGGACTCCAGCCTGGACAAGAGCAAGACTCCGTCTCAAAGAACACATTACTGAAGAGAACCCCAAACCCTCAAAACTATTGTCATTTGTGATATGTGAGCAGATTTATATTTCTTAAAGCAGTCTTCACATTTATTTATTTTTAGGCATCCTTTAAGATAAGCATTTATTTAAATCAAAACATTCTAGAGTAATTACACCAAAATGAATTCTGGTTTCTTTCTGTGAGATTTTACTGGTTCATGTTAAGACCTTTGGTATATTAGCCAGCTGTTATGTAGCTTCAGTTGGATGGGTTTTTGTTTTAGACCTCATGGTAATGTTGATGATGAACAGAACAGGATTTTTCATTTAAAAGTTAATATTAGATAGGATAGAGAAGCAGGTTAAAGAAGTGAGCAACTTTCAGAAAGACTTGATCCTGCTCCTCTTATAAATACTGATGGTAGGCCATACTGATAACTGAACTGCAAGAAGTTGCAGAGAATGAAAATAGAAAATTGTGTTCAAATTAAAGCAATATATAGACTCCAGGATGGAGAATTCAGTGCCTAACAGAGAAGAGGCTCATGTTCTGGAGTGAACTTCAGCTTTGATTTCCATAGAACAGGATTGAAACTCTGACCCTACGATTCAGTTGTATAACTTTGGATAAGTTCAGACTTGTCAAATGATCCTTTATGGAAATTTTTCCTTCATGCTTCTTAACTAGTTGGGCGTTCCACCACACCACTGTTGATGTCATCCATGATGTCATGAGGGGGTGGCCATCAACATTGCAGACCACAGACTGGGCAGTCCCCAGGAGCTCTTTAATAGTTCCAGAGAGTTCTCTGGCTAAAGATTGGTGCTGCATCTGTCGAGCAATGTTAACAATCTCATTAAAAGTGATATTTCCACTATATTTAATGTTTTTCTGTTTCTTTCTGTCACTTGGTGGTTCCTTGAGGGTTTTGATGATCAGGGCAGAAGAAGAAGGTACCACCTCAATCTGGGCCTGTCTGTTCTGAACGGTCAGTTTCACTGTAATCCTTAGACCCTTCCAGTCACCAGTTGCCTTGGCAATGTCATCACCAACCTTTCTGGGAGACAGACCCAGGGGGCTGATCTTGGGAGCCAGTGTAGACATGGCACTGACTTCCCCCCTGGTGCACCTCACGTACAGACTCTGATGTTATTGGGGTCAAACTTCAGAAGCATGGTGGAGGCAGCTGGTGTCAGATGAATCGGATTCAGGACGACCAAAGAAAGTTGCACCTTGGCCTCCTTTGAGCTGGAAGACAAAAGCCAGCCTTGTTTTTCTGTCACTTAAATGGGAGTGATCATAACATGCCTCACATAAGACTAGGATTAAGTGGGGTAATTTGTCAAGCACTTGGTATTCAGTTTGTCAGTGGCAAGGAAATCTTTCAGTTTAACAATAAAAGTAACCATCAAACTTTGTCTTTTACCATGATTCTGAGGTGTTAGAAGTAGCAGCAAATAAAACATCCACCTTTTAAAAACCCTCATTCCTATTAGTTCACTTTCCTCTTCCGTGGAGAAAAATAGCATATAAATACACCCTGATCTTGATATTCCTCATTTCTTTGTTCAAAATCTTATCAAGGTAAATTGAGATGGTAGATTTTTACGAATTAAATCAAAACTCAGTAATAAACAGTAGTTCTTATTATTAACCAGAAAAGGCATAATAGGAGTAATGTGCCTAGAACAAAGGGTTTAGAGATTGACTTTGTTTTGCCTAAACAAGCGTTGTGAGAAAACAGACTTTAATAAAACGTTTAAAAGTGAATCACTCAGGAGAGCTATAGACTTTTATCTACATTATAAAGAACTAAACTGCTTCTAAGAAATATGTTTAATTCTTAAGATGACTAAGCATTATTAGGCAAAAGAAAAATTATAAAAATAAAATGTGAACTCTAATCATTGAAAACCTATGTGGCACTATTGATGTATAATATAGTTGTAAATACTTCTTTGCAAGAGGGCACATCCTAATGTTAGCAACAACAAAACTGTGATATAGGAATATTGATTTTTATTCATCTCAGCTCCTTGGCACTGGGAAAAAACATAAAAAGTGATAAATATTATGTAATGTATAATATGGTCTGCAGGCAGGTGTAATCTTAAGGGGTTAAGAGGGCTTTGGGACCACATGTCCAGTGTAGAAGACAGTTAATAAACAGTGAATGCAATAGAAATACATAATATTATAAGTAGGATGACAGCTTGGAGCTGTGCCTAGGAGGTAACCCAGACCTGCGTAACTATAGGAAAATCTTGCTTCATGACCCCATGCCAAGAGTTGGGTAAGTAGAGCCCTTCATTCTTAGGTCCTCTGGAAAACATAAAGATGGGAAGAGTTTTCTTCAGATACACAGTGAGAATCTCAAAGATTATTTTCTTCCCTGGAGTGAATATGGGTATAATTTATTCACTCAACAAATATTTGTTGAGTTTTTCAGCATTAATTCATTAATATTAATTCAGAAATATTTGCGTTCGACTTGGGGTCAGGTCCAGTAGTGACTAAAACAATTTCTCAAGAAATTTCTAGCCTGATTACAAACTATTAATATAACCAGGGAATGAAATATGCCTTGGAAGAGCCAGAGTTTTACTGTGTGGTGGAAGATCATGCCCTGGAATTGGAGAGTATGGAGGCCGAGGGAAGGTCAGCCCCACCAAAGAAATTGAGAGAGTTCTAAAAAGAGGCAATGTCTTTTGTGGGGAGCTGGGTTTCAGGCTTTTTGCTTCAGGGGCCTCAGGAGGAAAGCTTAGAAGGGAAGAGGGTGGATTTGGAAAGTTGAAAGACATGGTGGGAAGGGAGAAAGGAAAGGCGTGGAGTGTGGTGCTAAGTTTTGGGTGGTGACCGAGGGTGAACTAGGACAAAGAATAGTTCCCAAAAGAATTCGTCCCAGAAGTCCTCTAGGGAGAGATGAGGACTCAAGTTTGCTAGTAGTATGGATCACTAAATCATGATCCATAATTCAGAATAGTGAAAGAGGAAGAATAGCAAAGTTGGTAATATGGTTGAGTGAATAATTTACTTTTAAGACTTTTTGGCCTCATCTGCAGAGGGTCTGAAGATCATCTGGGCTAATACTAGCCTAGATGACTAAACAGCCTCACCCTAGAATCATGTTTCAAAAGGACTTAAAAGGTACCTATCCACCTCCTTTCTCCTCCCTCCTCCAAAAAGGAAAAGAAATCTGAGCATTAAATGCTTTCCCCTCTTTGAACATATCTTAATACATTCTTTTTTCATTATTCTTACTCACTTTATGTTCTGAAACATACACTCGAGGCAGAATAAGTCACTGGGATGGCAAAGTAACACTGACTTATATAATGTGAACTGTGGATGAAGTTAGGACTGTGTAACCTGAAGAAGTGAAGACTTAAGGGCATCATATGGAGAAGAGGTTAAATGTGTCTTGCTGGACCTGTGGAAGAGAATGGGACATGTGGGGAGAGTTAGAGGAGGATAGGCTTTAGCTTCATATAAACAAGGACATCCGGGCCGGGCGCGGTGGCTCACGCCTATAATGCCAGCACTTTGGGAGGCCGAGGCGGGCGGATCACAAGGTCAGGAGATCGAGACCATGGTGAAACCCCATCTCTACTAAAAACACACACACAAAATTAGCCAGGCGCAGTGGCAGGCACCTGTAGTCCCAGCTACTCAGGAGGCTGAGGCAGGAGAATGGCGTGAACCCGGGAGATGGAGCTTGCAGTGAGATCACTGCACTCGAGCCTGGGGGACAGAGCGAGACTCTGTCTCAAAAAAAAAAAAAAAAAAAGAGAGACATCCGGAGAAGTTGAGCTGCACAGCTGTGCCATATGCCTTGTAAGCAGTAAAACTCCCTGTCTCCAGAACTTATTAGTTATTATTTTCTCTCTCTCCTAATTCTTTGTATGTTAAAAAGAATGAGATGGGAGTTTGAACTCAACCTCAGAGGCCCATCCTGACTAGAATCACAGAGTTTGCCAGTACATTTATTTATGGTATTTATAAGACCAAAGTAAATTGTATATAAGTTGACACAGTTTTAACTAAAATATTACATAGTAATCCTATATTACTATGATATAGTAATATTACTCTACATACACAGTAATATGATTACTATGATATAGTATGATTATGATTATGTAACGTACTACATATGATTATGTAGTAATCATATTACTATGTAATATTTTAGTATTAAAATGCTAATATTTTAATTTTAGTATAAAATATTAACATTAAAATATATAGTAGGATTAATTATAATATATTAATATTTAAATTCATTTTAATGAATTTAAATATTCATTAAATTCATTAAATGTGGTTCAAAATTCAAAAATTCATTAAATGTGGTTCATTTAATTCATGTTACTAATGTTATCAAATATGTCACTAGCATTTATGAGACAGACACAAAATTTTAATGGAAATAAGCTTCTAATTTTAAAATCCTATGCATAAAGAAGCTGTAAGTCTTGTAAGTTTACATGTAGAAAACACTATCATAAAAAAGGCTAGTTAAAAACAGCTAACGGAATTGCCTCGCCTCCTGTCTTGACCAGAGGAGTCTGGGAACCTCTGGTGACCAAGTTTTTGGCGCAGCTTCAAAGTGATGATGAAGGATTTGGATCTGTGACATTTTTAGCTCGCACATGAGTATTGATGTGACTGTGAAGAATTGTCTTCCTCTGCCTAACTTTGTTTTTTTTGAGACAGAGTTTTGTTCTGTTGCCCAGGCTGTAGTGTAGTAGTACAATCTCAGCTCACTGCAACCTCTACCTCCTGGGTTCAAGCAATTCTCATGCCTCAGCCTTCTGAGTATCTGGGATTACAGGTACCCGCCACCACGCCTGACTGATTTTTTTGTATTTTAGTACAGATGGGGTTTCACTATTTTGCCCAGCTGGTCTCAAACTTCTCAGCTCAGGCAGTCCTCCCGTCTTGGCCTCCCAAAGTGCTAGGATTACAGGAATGAGCCACCGTGCCTTGCCGCTCTGCATAACTTTGATTCATCCTTGGGAAAACGACCCCAAAGGGTTGAAGTATTATGAAAAAAACAGAAGTGCAATAGGAGCATCTTTTTCATTTTGATATGGTTTGTAACTTTATCATGAGCTTACTGTCCAGGAACTGTGTAATATTTAGATACTGAGAATAAAACGTTCTCATTTTGTAAGGATAAAAGAAATATGTCTACTGCTAACTACATTCTTACGATGTTGGTGGTAGATCTTTGGTAGCTGCCAAGTCCCTGTTTAAAATGACCCTCGTCTTGGGACCCTTCTGGGTAAAGTTGAAAAGTCTTATTTATTTAATATATGTCCTACTACATTTATTTAATATACGTCCATTTAATAAATTGTTTATTCTTGATGTGTTTCTCATCTGATCTGGAGAACAAGTGGATTTATGAAGAAATGGATAGAAGAGGAAAAGTTAGTGATTTGAAAGTCATCTGGGGAAAAGTTGAGGAGATACAGCTGTGTTGGGGAATGGGTGATGGAAACAAAACAGAGGTTGGTTAGAGGTTCTTGCTGATTCTTATTTCTAAGTTTGTTGTATCCAGTACACGAGACAATGTGAAGTGATTAAGAGCAGTGGCCCTTGAAATAGGAGTCAAATCCCAAATCTTAGCTTTACCACTTACTAGCCATGGGACCAAGGTGAGTTATTTAGTCTTTCTAGGCTTCTACTCTAAAATGGAGTTACAATATGCCTCTGTCTTAAGGTTGTTTTGGTGATACACTCAATAAGCTTAGTATCTTCTTAATACCCAATTCTTTTTTTCTTTTTTTTTTGCGGGGGGGGGGTAGTCTCTGTCGCCAGGCTGGAGTGCAGTGGCATGGTCTTGGCTCACTGCAATCCCCGCCTCCTGGATTCAAGTGATTCTCCTGTCTCAGCCTCCCGAGTAGCTGGGATTACAGGCACACACCACCACACCCAGCTAGTTTTTTAAATTTTTAGTAGAAATGGGGTTTCACCATGTTGGCCAGGATGGTCTCAAGCTCCTGACCTTGTGATCCGCCCGCCTCAGCCTCCCAAAGTGCAGGGATTACAGGCGTGAGCCACCGCACCTGGCCTTGGCATCCATTCTATATTTAAAATATCCGAACAATTCTGGGTGCTCAAAGTCATTGTGACTACAAGGCTGAGATATATAAAAGAACAGTTCCTTATCCATGAATACAGTCTTTCTAACTCTAGGCCCGGGTGCTGGTTTATTATTGGCAGTGGTAGGAGCAGAATGGGCCTAAGTTTTGGGCCTTGGGCCTCTGGTAGCCTAAAGCTACAGTAAAACTACATGTGGGCCAGGAATGAAGAGGTAGGAAAATAGTCTTATTCACACCGCTAGTTTCCGTTCAGCATCTACTTATAACAGAGTTTTGTTTTGTTGCCCAGGTTTGTTTGCTGATAGAATATATCAGCAAATAATTCTGAAAGACGTATCTCCTGGCCTTGGTTGGTGGAGCAAACGTCATTCCACTTAGGCAGATTAGGAAATTGAGTTACTGTGAGGTTTTGATCTACCCAAAACCATAGTTGGAAATAAAAGTAGTTTCCAAAAACAACACAGGCACTTATTATTATTTTCCCTCTCCTAATTCTTCCCTCTCAGCATCCACATTTAGTCATTTACTAGCCCACAGTTTTTGTTACTGCCTGGAGTTAACAAGAATTAGGTTGACTGCAGATTTAGAGATTTCAAATTTCTAAGACTCTCGAAACATCGTAAGAGAAAAGTATCTCCTGTCCCCGTCTCTCCATTTTAATTGCAAAAATATGGAAGTAGAGGTGGGGACTAAAAATGAGTCAAGTATTTGGGGGTGGAAAGGTTTTGAAAAAATGGCATTACGAAATCCTTTGACCACTCTTTTTTTTTTTTTTTTTTTTTTGAGACGGAGTCTTGCTCTGTCGCCCAGGCTGGAGTGCAGTGGCCAGATCTCAGCTCACTGCAAGCTCTGCCTCCCGGGTTCACGCCATTCTCCTGCCTCAGCCTCCCAAGTGGCTGGGACTACAGGCGCCCGCCACCTCGCCCGGCTACCTTTGACCACTCTTTAGTGCTTCACTTACCTGCTTCTCAGTAGTGTTTGACACCTGTGATGATTTTGTCTTGAAATGCTCTCTTCTTCAGGCTTCTGGGATACCATGCTTTCAGTCTTAACATTTTTTTCCCGCCCACTTTGCTTATCTCACTGTTCCTTCTCACTCTGTAGGTTCTTCTTCCTCTGGTGATCCTGAAACATTAGCATGTGTCAGGTTTTGGTCCTGTTTTCCTTCTCTCTTTATTCTTGCTGGGTAGTCTAATTCATTCTTGTAGAAATTTTTCTTGGAAAATTATCCAAGAACCTACTGGATTTCTCCACCTGAATTATCCTTAAATACCTGCAAATGAACTCTCTTCCTCCTGGTTCTAACCAGCTGTAACTGTGTGAAGAACATCAGGATCAAAGTACCTGCTTTGTCACCTAAAGCACAGGTCTCCTCAGTAGAGATAGATTGAAATAGAAATGTTCCTAGACTTCACAATGAAATTATGTCCTGACAAACCTGTCATCAAGTTGAAAATTCGTAAGTCAAACCATTATGAGTCGGGGACTGTCTATATACTAAATACAGAAAAAGAAACAGAGAGAGAAGGAGACATACAAATGCACAAACAATCGGAGAGACGTTGTTCCTGCCCCCACTCTGGTCAGTCTTGCTAATTCCTTACAGATATCTTTGCCAAATGGGTAAGTTCCAGTACAATTGCAGCAAAATAAAAGCCAAGGACATGTGGGTTTTGTTTTGTTTTGTTTTGTTTTGTTTCTGCATTTAGTATGTTCCGTAGTCAAATACCTGTTTTTAAAAAAAACTTTCAGAAGAAAGTGAAGGTGAAAAAATAAGACAATCCTAATTTTAATTAGGAAATAACTTTAGCTACCTGAAATGTTGTCCATGAACTGATTTATTAATAGGAACAGTTACCTCTTACTTTGAATTCTCATTTTTATTATTTGAACTTTAAAAAAAGATAGAAGGTTGCAAATTTTTATGATTTTTTTTCTACTCATTTTTATGTTTAGCTAATTTCTGACACAGAACACCATCTTCTCCCTGCTGGGAAAGATAGAAGACTCCAAAGCCAGCCAGCAGCAGGAGTTGGCCAGGCCTTGCTTACTACTTGGGTTTGAGGTGCAAGGAAGTGCAGCTGGATGAAGGGGGTGTGGTGGCCTTTCCAGCCCAGGTGCAAAGTGCACACTTTGTCCTGCACCTCAGTCAAATGTAATCTCTCAGTGCTGGCACCTCTCATTCTGCCTTTGATTCTTGAATCCTTATGATTGGGAGAAACATGAATTGTCTGGTAAAACAGTTTTTCCCATTTGTTATAGAAGTCTGTAAAAATTTTCTATTACATGTATGTGAAAGTTTTTCCGTTAAAAATACCATGAAAGTAATACATTCTCATTATTGAAATTGTAGATGTCTGTTAAAAATTAACCAAATTTGCATAGCCTCAAATGATTACTATTAACGTTTTGTTTTTCTTCCATTATTTGTTCTATGCACAGATATTTATTGCCATTTCTGTTTACATGTACAATTCTATAGACTTCCTTTTTCTCTTTTCCAAGTTGTAGATAACTGTTTCATTCAGTAACCACAGGATTGAATTATAACATAAGCCAGGTACTTTTCTAGATACTACCACAGAATCACTGCCTCTTGAAGCTTACATTCTACTCATGGGAGACAGGTAAAAACAAAGAACAAAAATGAAGTGAAAGCTGCCCATAGTCATATCACCCACACATAATGATGGTTAACATTTGGTCTGTGCCCTTGCAGACTTTAAAAAATTGTTTTAAAAAGCTAACATTCATATACCTAGCTTTTTGTTTTTAAAAACAATGTGATTAGACCATAGGTTTTCTTTTTTTGCTTCCCATATGTAGACAGGTTTCATGTCTTTTAAACCTCTGTATAATAATGGCTGCATAGTATTATTCCAGATGGTGGGTGTACTATTAATTTAAATATTTTCCTAAAGATTGGCAAACAGGTTATTTATAGCTTTTTTCTCTATTAAACACAATTGTGTATCAGATATTCTTATACATAATCCTTTGGAGTACTTACGTGTTTCCTTTATGCCCTAGAAGAGAAGTTACCCTGTTTAAAAGGATATCCACAATTAAAATTTTATATTGTTGTGTTGTATTTTTCTCTAATTTGGTCTTAAGGTTACTCCCTGGACAGTGGCTATAATTTCTAGCCCTGCCCTTATGGGGCCCCAGGGAGGTGGTCATGTGTGTTTACCATGTGCCTTTCACCAGATACTTCTCTATCCTGGAGGCAGCCTAATGCAAGTAACCAGTGACCAGGTGTCCCTCTCACAGAAGACTTATTTATATTGGCAGACTCCTTGTGGCTCTTGTCTAACCTGTGTCCTGTGTCCAATTTATTCCTACCAAGATAACCACTCTCTAGGAGAGCCCTGACCAGGAGGAGAGTTAGGTTAATGTGTGTCAGTCAGGTGAGATACAGAGAAGACAGCATAACAAAACATACGAAATAACAGAGGCAGTTTTATTACTTGCAGATCCTAGAGAGAAGAGAGCAGCACACTTCACAGGCGCCATGAGAAGTGAAGAGCTGTCCAGGGCACGCATGTTCAGTCAGTGTGTGGGGAGCAAGAGATAGAAAGATGAACCGATGGATCAAAGCCTTCATGGGCTCCAGGCCATTACCCATTACCCTAGCAGGTTTCCTGCAGGGAGTTCTAATTGCTGGGTTTAGAGCAAGCAGTTAGAATTCAGTGGAGTCACTGTGGCATATCTGGGCAGTCCATGCAGGGTATGGGAGTCAGTGGGACAAGACACATAGGTAGGCTCTCTGGCTGTCCCATAGGTGGGTGGTCACCAGGAGGCCGTTGTAAAAGGCAGATATCAGGATTGACCACCTTAAGGAACTGGGAGGAGGCAGTGTCAAGGGTAGAAACTGTATCAAGGGTGATCAAGCTCCACTTCTGGTATGAGAAAGCCCAATGTACATCCAAAATGGATGTTGAGGCAACATTAAATTGCAAGAATTCACTGCATGTTGCTACTCTGTCCTGCAAAAAAAAAAAAAAAAAGAAAGGCTTTTAATAGTTGATACTCTTGCCAGCAATATATGAGCGCAACAATTTCGGTATGTCCTTGTATTGGATTTTTCAAAATGAAAATATAGTTTACTATAAAATCCACCCTTTTAAAATGTGCAATTTTGTGGTTTTTAGAATATTGACAAGATTGTATAAATATCACCACTATTTAATTTCAGAATGTTTTCGTAACCCCCAATTTGTCTCTTTGAGTTCGTTTTTTCTGAGTATTTCATATAAATTGTATTATACAATATGTGGACTTTTGTGTCTGGCTTATTTCATTTGGCATGTTTTCAAGGTCTATCCATGGTATAGCATGTTTTAGTACTTCACTCTTCACTCTTTTTTTTTTGGAGACAGAGTCACTTTGTCATCTAGGCTGGAATGCAGTGGCGTGATCTCAGCTCACTGCAGCCTCTGCCTCCCAAGCTCAAGTGATTCTCTTGCCTCAGCCTCCCAAGTAGCTGGGATTACAGGTGCGTGCCACCCCACCTGGCTAATTTTTGTGTTTTTAGTAGAGATGGGGTTTTGCCATGTATGGCCAGGCTGGTCTTGAACTCCTGACCTCATGTGATCTGCCCATCTTGGCCTCCCAAAGTGCTGGAGTGGTAGGTGTGGGCCACTGTGCCCAGCCCCACTTCACTCCTTTTTATGGCTGAATAATATGCCATTGTATGGACATACCACATTTTGTTTGCCTGTTCATCTGTTGATGGACTGGGTTTCTTCCACGTTTTGGCTATTGTGAATAGTGCTGCTGTGAACATTTGTGTATAAGTTTTTGTTTAAACACCTGTTTTCAATTCTGTGTGTGTGTGTGTGTGTGTTTGTGTGTGTGTCTATCTATGATGGAATTGCCAGATCATTTGCTAACTGTGTAACTTTTTGAAGGACTGTCACACTGTTAAGTGGCTTCACCATTTTATATTCCCACCAACAATGTATGAAGGTTTCAGTTTCTCTGTATCCTTGCCAAAATTATTGTTGTCTGTCTTTTTTATTATAGCCATCTTAGGTAGATATAAAATAGTATCTCATTGTGGGCTTGAATTTGGTTCTTTTTTATTATTGAATTGTAAGAATTCTTTATATATTCTAGACACTAGACCTTTATCCAATAAATGATTTGCAAATACTTTCACCGATTCTGGGGATTTTCTTTATGCATTTGTTCCTCAGCGTCCATGGGGGATTGTTCTAATGCCTTCTGTGAATACCAAAATCTGAGGATGCTCAAGTCCCTTATTTAAAATGGTGTAGTATTTGTATATAACCCATACACATCTTCTCGTACACTTTAAATCATCTCTAGGTTACTTGTAATACCTAACATAACACAAATGCTACATAAATAGTTGTTGTAGTATATTGTTTTTAAATATGTATTTTTATTGTATTGTCATTTTTAGTTGTTTGTTTGTTTTCAAATATTTTCAATCCTCAGTTGGTTGACTCCAGAGATGCAGAACCTATGGATTTAAAGGGCAGACTGTACATTCTTGATAATGTTCTTTAAAGTGCAAAAGTTATTTATTTTGATAAGTGTATTAAAGTTTTAAACAAAAAATATTTAAATTCCTTAATTACTGTATTTCACATAAAATATGCATAATTTTTAGGAAAAATTGAGGGAAGTCTAATAGTATTATATTATCACTTTATTTAATTTTTCTTTCAAAGAGAGAATCATCTTAAATTTGGGAGTGGGAAATGTCATCACAACTTGGAGAGTATCTTCCCTTTCAACTTTCCATCTCTATATATACCTGTTCGCCATGCCAATATTTGAAGAAACATTTAAATGGCCAGTAAATACTGTTTATATGAATAAGAATGAAAAGCTGTCTCTCTCTATCCCTTGGGAACTTGGATAGAGAACAGGACTAGCTTGGAAGCAGCTTACAGGCAATGATTGCCAGGGACCCATGTATGGATTCCTTACAGATGGAAATCTATGTTTCCTGACCCAAAACAAAAAAAATACAGTGAAATATGCTTGTTTAATTTTTTTTTTAACCTGATGTACTGAAATTTACTGGTTTTTGCTGCCTGAGTTTTAGCATATTATTTCAAGGCCTTCTGTTGAAAAGGTGTGGAAATGGTTATAACTGATGAAGAAGATTATGTAACAGATACACTCGTTTTTCTGGATGATTTTCTTAATTAGAATCTGTTTTGACTTTAAAGTTCTTGAATAATTGTTAAAGGTTTGTCTGTGGACCTCTGGGAACCACTGCCCGGGGCCGTAACTTTTTCATTAGTTCCTAACTCCTTTTCAACTGGCCTGATCTGGTTTATCTAGATTCATGTCTTTAAGTGTCTTTTCCAGGAATATTGTGGATTGATAATTTTGGATCACAGAAACAGGTTTTTTACTAACAGTGCAGATTTGAGCTATCATTGTTGCATGTGTTACCCGCGGACCCTCTCCATTTCATTCTTGTTTTCCTAGCCTCTTGTCTCTATTTAAATTGTTGTTATAATTTGTAAAATATTTTTGGCACCTTGTGGCCTATCATCTCCACCCTGTTCGTTTTAGGGCCAGTTTCAAAGTGGTACTTTAATGCCCTTGGTAGAAGCTGAAACAAGGCTTTTATTTAGGCTCTTTGCCTCTCCCCCCACTGACCTTGAGACACATGAAAGAAATTATTTTTTGTCTAATATTTTTTAATCTTCAGCAAATATATTTTCATAGCTCCCAACAAAGTGCCTTAAAAATGCAAACATTTCTGGTAGACTTTTCAATTATAATTTTATATATTTTATTACTAGTACCTGCTTTTTCATCAATAACTGCATGACCTTTCCCAAAGTGATTGCATATGCCATCACATTTAACTTTTATTTTTGTTTTTAAAAGATAGAGTCTTGCTCTGTTGCCCAGGCTGGAGTGCAGTGGCACAATCATAGCTCATTGTAACTTCAAACTCCTGGGCTCAAGTGATCCTCCTGCCTCAGCCTCATATGTAGCTAGGACTACAGGTGTGCACCACCACTGCTGGCAAATGTTTAAAAAAATTTTTTTTGGTAGAGATAGGGTCTTGCTGTGTTACCCAGGCTGGTCTCTAACTCCTGACCTTAAGCGGTTCTCCCACCTCAGCCTCACAAAGTGCTAGTATTACAGGTGCGAACCACCATGCCTGGCTGCATTTAACATTTCTAACCAAGTTTCATCATGCTGGTCTCATGGCCTAGCAATCATTGTAGTTCCCTGGGAGGTCATACAATGCTCAATGAAATGAGTGTTAGCTTTGGCCAGATGGATAGTTCAAATCTAAACTCCTATACTCAGTAGCTGTTGGCCTTGGGCACACTAGTTAACATCACTAACCTTCCATTTCTCTGTGTACAAAACTGGCATCTTTTTATTGACCCTGTGGGATTGTTATAAAGATTTAGAGGTCATGAAACATGCCTTGCACAAGACCTAGTGTACCCATATGGCATGTTTTCAATAAACGTTAGCTGCTGCTCTTGCTATTGCCTGAGGATTGAATACCCCCTTACTGCCACCTGCTTCTAGCTTATCTGGGGACCCCTGTCCTTCAGAAAAGAGACCTGGACATGAGATATGAGCTGAAAAGACAGGGTCTCACTCTGACCTTCAGAGAGCTGCCTCGGTGGGAGTAGATCTTTTATGTTATCTTTGAAAGCCTAGGAAACCTGTGACTCGTCCTTTTTCAGTCTGTACACCCTTGCATGCTCAGCAAAAACTTGTTCCTTGAGGGCCAGCTGTCCTTGGCCCAGAATTCAAGAATCTCCCGAGGACGGCTCTGCACTTCACAGGAGCTGAGCTTCACCTGGATACCTGTCACCTCACTGCTAGATTTCTTCTTGCCTTTTATTCCATTAAAACAGTTTTTAAAATTGTAGTAAAAAGCATATGATAGAAAATTGACTGCCTTAACCATTTTTTTTTTTTTTGCATTTGATTTTAAATTCCTTTTGTCCACTTAGCTCCTTTCCCAAGCCATCTCAAGTGCTCAATCAGTAATGAGATCATAAACTGAATTATTTTCTTTTTTTTTTTTTAAGTAGTGAGTCCTGCCGGAATGACCAGTTCCCTTTGTATTTAGGCTTATGAGGCTGGACTGTATTGATATGATAAAGATCTCTTCCCCTCCCCACCCCAAATCTTTCTTTTCTTTCATCTTTTTCTCCTGGGATTCTCAGTTGTTATGTTTGGGAGCATTGGACTAGGGAAAGAAACTGGAAAAAGCAGAAGGGGAAATACACAGCTGAATGTTACAGTCTCTGTAACTACCAGGGTGGGCCAGGAAGTCTGAGCACAGAATGGATAACTGGCATACTGAAGGGAAACCATGCCACCTGGGCAACTGTCTGTGCCCTTTAGCACATGCTGGGCCTCTTGTAAAGAGAACAGGTTCCTCACAAATGGTGCTGTTTCTAAGCCACCATGCAAAGATGATTGTAACTGTCTTCCTAGAAAGCCTGCTTGTCCCTCCCAGGCTCTCCTTAAGTTATTTCTTTGTTCCAGACCAAGGAGAAGGTGCTGTTCCTTGAAACTAACACCCACATTGTTACTGATTATCACCAACCTTAGCTTTGTTATGAAATTGTAAGTATTTTTTTGCAACACCAGACCTGAAAGAATGAGATATAACTTCTATACCCAAAGGGATGTTTTCTTAAAAAGTGGTCACTTCGGGGGGCTGTACTTTTGTTTGTTGGTGCCCAAAAACAGCTTTGCAACTTCCATTTTGGGGATGCCTTCAGCACCTGTGACACATCCTTTCTAATGGCATCTATCACAGTAAAACTTCCTCCTATACAGGTAGTTTGGTTTCTGCAAGTGGCCAAAGGTTATTTGTTGCTCAGTCTGGTGGCTAGATTAGATGATCATACAGAACAGCACAATTTTTAGTTAAAATCAAAGGTGTATCTTTGGATGATCCTGATTTAGTATGCTAACAACACGTTGGCACAGCTCCCCAAGTTTAAAGGCCGTGTATGTCCTGTTTGCCACTCTGTCTCCAAGGCCTAGCACAATAGGAACTAACAGAGAGTGGGAACTTAGTAAATATTTGTTGAGCAAATTCATATATTCAAACTGGGTAAGTCTCTTTGTATGAAGTATGCATTGGAAGGGTAATATGCTTGTTTCTCTTTCTTTTACAGTTGTCAAATTTAAAAGTTTTGAATCACTCCCCAATGTCTGATGCCTCTGTCAATTTTGACTACAAATCTCCATCCCCATTTGACTGCAGCACTGATCAAGAAGAGAAAATTGAAGATGTTGCTAGTCACTGTCTGCCCCAGAAGGACCTATATACTGCTGAAGAGGAAGCTGCTACCCTTTTTCCTAGGAAAATGACATCCCATAATGGGATGGAGGACAGTGGGGGAGGAGGTACTGGAGTGAAGAAGAAACGGAAGAAAAAGGAGCCAGGAGACCAAGAGGGTGCAGCAAAGGGAAGCAAGGACAGAGAGCCCAAGCCAAAGAGGAAACGAGAACCGAAAGAGCCAAAGGAACCCAGGAAGGCCAAGGAGCCGAAGAAGGCCAAGGAGCACAAGGAGCCGAAGCAAAAAGATGGGGTGAAGAAGGCACGGAAGCCCCGGGAGGCCTCAGGCACCAAGGAGGCCAAAGAGAAGAGGAGCTGCACTGACCCTGCAGCCAGGACGAAGTCAAGGAAGGCCAGGTACATTTCTTTCTTCCTTCTCTGAGCACTTGCCTGTGCCAATGCAGAATGATTTGCCTTTGGCATTGGCCCAAGCCCCTAGGCACAACCTTGCTGCACTCCTGTGGGCCTAAGCTTCATATCTCACCTATATAGGATGGGGAGCAGGGATAACCCCTTGGTGCTCATGCAAGGGACTGTCCTTGAAGGTTGCTGTTTTCTCATTGCATTTCTGAAGTCGCGGCGTTTCAAAAAAGACATTTGTGTTTTTAGGATACTCCCAAGAATTCCCCACCCCCTTCAGACCCCAGCCATTCTTTTTGGTCTTAGTACTTAGCATTCTTTAGTTGCTAGCTGGTATCCTGCCAGATGTGTAGATGCGCTCCCTATATCCATGTTTATGTGTTCTTTGTGTCCATATTAGCTTTCAGCCAAAAATGAACCACCTTTCTTACCTCCTAATGAGAGAAAGATAACCTTAATTAATACTGGCCATGCAGTTTCTTGCCATTCCTTTTGGACAAAAAATAATTAAAATGTTAACATGCACAGGGTGTAAGGGAAGTAATATCGCAGGTGTGATACAGAGGGCAGTGATTTTTGGAACAGCAGTGGTGTAGAGTGGCAGAGGAGCTGCTGAGAGGAGGATGCACAGTCACGGGAATCAGTCGTGCTGGAAGCCTAAGAGAGCACAGAGTTCCAGATAGTTAAGGACTGACTAGCTTCCCCTAGGTTCCAAGCTCTGAGTGCAGGACCATTCCTGATCTGTTTATCTAGTTCAATGTCTAGCACAGTGCCTGACACATTGACAAGTGCTTAGGAAATGCTGAGTAAATGAGACCAGAGCAGACCGTAATGACTTACAGCGAGACCAGAGTGCATAGGTACAGAATCACTGTATAGATCCTATCAAGATAGCAAATGCATTCCTTGTGCAGGGAACTCAATATCTGTCATCATATACAAATATGATATTTCTCATTTTGTTTCTAAATTCCTTGTGCAGAAGTTTATATTTAGAATTTTGAGGAAACACCAAATATATGACTCCTATCTTAAGGAATTTACATGTCTAAAATCTAAGTGCAGAGGAAGGTTAGTTACATTTATCTATGTATCTATTATTTTAGACCAAGAGCACTCATAAAAAACAGAGACTGATGTGGATACTAACAAAACATAAAGTAATGGGGCTATCACACCTGTGTCGGTCAGGCATGAAGGAGGTAATTTTAAGAATGCATTTTAAGTGGTGTGTCTTGCAACCTGGAGTTTACTACATGGTTCACTTCTTTTTCAGAAGGACAGTTTGGTGGGACCAGATGGATGGTTTCTTAATCCAAATTAAAAATTTGCCTCATAATATTCACTCCCTTCTGTCTGGCAGAGGATTTCATCGTTCTTCCACCAAAGAAACTTGGGTGGGATCCCAGGAATGTAGATTACAGAAAATGCCTGTAAAATACCTTACAGAAGGTCAAGAGAGAGGTAGACAAAACTCAGGATTCTGCCTAACTAAAACCCTACAGGATTTGTTTCTTAGTGAACCTAGTGAGCATACTCTAATCTCCAGTGTGTGGATGGAGTAGCAGAGTGAGTGAGTGTTCGGCCTCTGCAAATAATTTTCATCTCCAGATTACTTTGGAGGAGCTGAAGTGGCACTTGGGGTAATAGCATATATAAAGAAGGAGGATCGGACATGAGCTAGTGTGGCGACTTTTTATTATTATTATTGTTACAGAGAATAATAAGGAATAAAGATTGTGTTTGAGAATTTAGGATAATTAGAGGAGGGTTTTATAGCCCTAATAAGGAGTCTTGGTTTGTATCTAGAAGACATTAGAAAGCCATAGGTGTCTGAGCCCACTTAGCCACTGGTTTCTGATGTTTACAATTTTAACAACTCTTCATTTGTTAAGGAATTCATGTTTACATTGTATGAGGTCTGAAACAAAGTGATGAGTATGCAAACATTGTCATAAATTCCATTTTGGGGGAACAAGGAGGCATTTAACTAAGTGTTGGATGCCAAATGTATAGGCAAAATCAGGATTCTGACTAGTGAAAATGTACAGGCTTTGTTATATAAATGTAGCAATACTAACACAACTTGATTTGATCTAATTAGGCTGTATGAAATATAAGTGACTTGGAGAAGTGCTTGGTAGTGTTTTCAAAGGCTGCTAACTTAGAAAACAGCAGAACCTTTTGAGGTTTAGAAGTCCAAGAGACAGCTGGGCGCGGTGGCTCAAGCCTGTAATCCCAGCACTTTGGGAGGCCGAGACGGGCGGATCACAAGGTCAGGAGATCGAGACCATCCTGACTAACACGGTGAAACCCCGTCTCTACTAAAAAATACAAAAAACTAGCCGGGCGAGGTAGCGGGCGCCTGTAGTCCCAGCTACTCGGGAGGCTGAGGCAGGAGAATGGCGTAAACCCGGGAGGCGGAGCTTGCAGTGAGCTGAGATCCGGCCACTGCACTCCCTACCGGGCGACAGAGCGAGACTCTGTCTCAAAAAAAAAAAAAAGAAGTCCAAGAGACATCCTGTTAGAGGAGGTTGACAGAAATGATCATCTCTTTAAAAATGTGGACAAGTTACATGAGCTTTCTCTCTCTTTATTTTGGAGCTGTATTATATCGATCTGTAACATAATAGAAGTCTTCTGTGTACTCCACGGTTCTGGACTGGTTGATCGCTTCTCTTTTATATCTTTATAAAATTGTTTTGGTTCCTTTAATTAGTGATCCTACTGGTAGGCAGAAGCAGTTTTAGATGTGAAGCATGTTAATTGATTTAAAAATACACACATATATTCACACACGTACATATATATATGCATATGTTAGTAATTAAGCCTTAGGTTTTTGTTCTCTTTGATTTACTCTTGCAGATTGGCTCAAGTACATGTTTTGATTTAAGCAGATATCGATTAGACCCTGGATAATACTTGATGGTTATAAATGATTCACTTAATGCTTGGATTACTGTAGGAGCTCCACAACTGATTTATGGGCTTCTGGCCTTTTCCTCCTTCAGTCTATCTTGCCAGCTGCCACCTGGCTAGTCTTTCTGAAGCACTGCTTTTGGCCCCTTTATTTATGTTGGCAACGGTGGTGGTGGTGGTAAATCAAATCGCCTTTTCTCCCTTTTCAATTCTAAATCAGTTGATAAATAGTCAATAGAAATGGGCATTCATTTATCAGCTCTATTATTGGTAAACTGGATTGAAGAACATTGATTAGCTTGTGGCCACCATCAGACTTGTTGTTCCCCCCTCAGTTGAGTTTATCTGCCAGCACTGCAGGCACTCGGAAGCAGAGGTGGCGGTCCTGGGCCATGTGTGCTCCATTCCTTCTTCCAGTCTTGCTATTTGGGTATTTCCCCAATCGGGGAAGTGAGATAAATTTGAAGAAAGGTGGAAAATATATTTCCAGTGTTTTTCAGTCCTTGGGAATAAAATATGCTTTTCCTCATGAAAACATGGAGACAGGGAAATGGGATTCCCTCAGCAATTTATAACCGCGTAGAATCTTCTGATTGTTCCTGTTGCCCCCTGATTGCTCCTGTTGCCTCCAGGACAAAATCCAGACTCCTTCCTCTGTTATTCAGACCCTCTGGGGTCTGACGTCTCCCTCCCTTTCCATCTCTGGCACTGTACCTCGCCAACTCAATTAATCTCATTAGCTCTTAAAGGTCCTTGACCCACTTCTCCTTTGGATTGCTCTGGGTATTTCCCCAGCTCTTATTCTCTCGGTATCCCAAGTCCTTTCCATTCTCCGGGTCTGAGTGCAAGTCTAAGTTCAGATATATATCAGAGTTCAGCTATATATCAGTACAGATATATATATATCAGAGTTTCCCCAAACCAGCGTACCCGTGTGTCCCCTCTGAACTTCCATAGCATTTGGAGCCTCACTTTTCATTATAAATCATAACCGTAGACCTCGGGAGGCTAAAAGATACTTAGTTCAGCCCTGTTGTAGGGCCGCAGCCAGGGAAACGGAGACCCACAGAGAAGTGACTGGTCTAAGGTCATTCACAGATGTGTGTTATAAACTCAGGCCTGATTCCCAGTTTTGTATGCTTGCCTCTAAAACAGGCTACTTTCCCCATCATTAATTATGGTTTTCAGGTAAGTGTGACTTGTTTTCCTCAACAAAAGTTAAGTGTCTGAGGTCAGGATCAACTTGCCTTGTGCCTTTTTATGTTCCTGGGGCTGGTCACCAGAGAGGTTTGTCAGGTTCACACATGATATCTCTCTCTCTCTCTGTCTCTCTCTATATCTATATCTATATCTAACTATATCTATATATATCTCTATATATATATAGATATAAATGTATTCCAAGAATGAATGGATAGAGCTCTTCTCCTTGAAAATAAGACCTGTATAAGGTGTCTTATAACTCCCATTGTTATATAACAGTAGGTAATATATCCATTTTATAATTGAATGAAAGTTCAAAAAGTTAAGTAACTTGTCCAAGGCACAAAACTAGTGAGCACCATCCTTGGGATTTGACTCCACGTTCACCTGATTGTAAAACCAACTTTTCTTCCCTTAGCTGTGTGTCTTTATGTTTTGCTAAGGAAGATAAGAAATGGACGTGGGGAGATTTCAGTGTCAGAGAAATTGGTTTTTATTTGTAGGAAATGGTCCCTCTTCTATAGAATTTCAGTTTGCATACTTCATGGTATCCTTTCAAGGACTAAATGTCTTCAACTTTTTCCTTTGCTGTTTATGTTTGCATTTGAGAGGCAACAAACAGATTATTGAACATGTCTGTTCTAAACAGGTGATAGGTAGAGTCTAGCAAATTTTCCTTTTCAAGGATGATGTTAATAGTGATCAGTATTCATTTATTGCTTGAGAGATAAAAGCCTAAAATTCTTAAATAGGAAAAGTTTCAATTGAAACTAGTGTCTCTTCCCTCCAAATTATTATTATTATTATTATTATTATTATTATTATTATTATTATTAGAGATGAGGTCTTCCAAATAGCTGGGATTACGGATATATATCACTAAACCTGGCTTCTCTAAATTATTTTTGAGTATGAGTTCAGTTCATTCCTTTATTGTGTAAAACTTAAGCAACAAAGAAAGCTCCTTCAGGAAGCCAAGTTAGGCTCTGTCATTTTCCTGACTCTGAAATTAAAATTTCATTTGGTATAGCTTACATGCTTATACTGTTTTTGAAATTATAGTGCCTTATTCCAGAGAGGATTGGAGCCACTTGCCTAAGAAGATATACACAGAGGTACATGTGTGTGTGTATACATACAAACATATACATATACCTATGCATACATACCTGTACATGGCCAGTATAGCTGGAGGAGGGGATCAGAGAGGCAGGGGTCAGATCATGTAGGGTCATGAAATGTTAATAAGGGCTTTGGGAATATATTGTTCCCAAAATTGTTCATTATATTGAACATAATGTTTCGGTCTTAGAAAAGCAACACGACAGTTTCTCAGAGAAGCTAAGTTTTTACCATTTGAGAAAAAAATGTCATATTAGGGAACTGTTATAGTTCATTTTATGTTGCTATAACAGAATACACAGACTGGATAATGTATAGTGAGCAGAAATTTATTTGGCTCACTATTCTGGAGACTGGGAAGTCCAACACTATGGCGCTGGAATCTGGGGAGGACCTGTGTGCTGCTCCTTATCCTGTGGCCAAAGGCAGAGGAGCAAAAGAGGATGAAATGTTACTCTAAAGAGAACGAGAGAGGGCTACTCTTAAGATAATCCACTCCTGTGATAACAGTATTCATCCATTCATGAGGCCAGAGCCACCTGACCTGATCTCCTCTTATTACACCCCAACTCCCGACACCACTGCATTGGAGATGAGGTTTCCAACACAGGAATTTTGGGGGACAAATTCAGATTATAGCAAGAACTGTTATGCAGTGGATTCTGTGCTCAACAACAGTTTTTGCATCTAATGCTTCTAAATGCCTGTGGATTTCATTTTTTGGGGGGGACGGAATCTCGCTCTCTCACCCAGGCTGAAGTGCAGTGGCGCGATCTCGGCTCACTGAAATCTCTGCCTCCAGGTTCAAGCGATTCTCCTGCTTCAGCCTCCCGAGTAGCTGGGATTGCAGGTGTGTACAACCATACCCAGCTTATTTTTTGTATTTTTAGTAGAGATGGGAGTTTGCTATGTTGGCCAGGCTGGTCTCGAACTCCTGTCCTCAAGTGATTCACTTGCCTGGCCTCTTAAAGTGCTGGGATTACAGGCATGAGCCATGGTGCCCAGCCTGAGTGTTGCTTTTAAAAGCTAGGGTCTTGAGTTTTGGTGTTCATGTTGTTGGTGAGGGCAGAGTATAAGCTTTGGGATTTCCACACATATCAGAATGGTTCATATTCTTTCTTGCAAGTCAAGAAATTAGTGTGCTGGCCCAAGTGGAGGTCTGTCTACCTGAATCTCTGGTCCTTAGACTTTGCGGTGCCTAGGGAACTACCTGAAGAGCTTGTTAGAAAAGTGGATTCCCCAGAGAGAATGATTTATTAGGTCTGGGGTGGAACCCAGGAATCTGCAGTTCAGAATTCTCCCAGGTAATTAGAGTGTGGCTGAGTCTTAGATTATCCTTTGAGAAACATGTTTCCCAGGTGAAAGATCACAGGAAAATGGAGCCTGTGTAAGTTTTTATATGTAACATCTGCTAGGAATGAAAAAGCAAAAAGAGGAAAAGAAGTGGTTGGTGTGATCAGCCCCAGTTTCAGTTTTTCATCCCCATTTGTTTGGTTTGTCAACCCAGAGCAGATTTTTCTCCCAAATCTAGCATTTTTACCTTTTTTTGCTTTCATCTGTGATGACTGCTTCTGGGAAGTATTCAACCCCAGGCCTTCTGATTATATAACCATCTGAGCTGCGTGGTTGCCGCTGAGTCAGCTGATAACTGTGTGGTGCAGGAAGAGTAGTAAAGCAGCTAGCTTTCCTCCTCACAGGGACTGGTGGCTCTTTCTCATTTATTTGAAGGTCAATCAGCTATCTTTGTTTAGAGAGATCTTTATTGAGGCTTATTTCAGGTTCAAGAGATTACATTAATGGGGTTCTTTCTGTTGGGAGACCTGTTTTTACATTGTGACCATTTATTAGAATAAAGAAGACATAAAGGTGTGTATGAGCCCTCAGTAGAGACTCTGAGCTTGGAACCCATTGGACTTTGTGTTAACCAGGAAAGAAATCTAAGTGGTAATGTCAGAGACCCACCTTGGAAGCTTTGTACTAAGTCTTTATTTCTGTTTTTGTTTGTTTGTTTGGTTTTGGTTTTGTTTTTTTTTTTTAGAGCGTCAGAAGTGCTTACTTTGTGGCCTGGTGCATAGTAGACCTTTACCAAATCTGTAAGGGAACAGTTGCTAAATAATAATGCTTGATAAATGCCTACTCATTTATCCAGTATATTTTTAGTGCCTCTTCTGTGTCTTGCTTTGTTTATGAGTTTTTTTTTTTTTAATAGGGAATGCAATAGTGAAGGAAGCAAGGTGTCAGAAGTATCTGTGAGCCCAGTCATTGAGGTACCTTTATGAGTTTGAGGTGCTTTTCACAAGAAGCAACCTTGACAAGTGTTCAAGAAACAAGCAGAAATATAAACAAATGAAAAACCTGGTATAACTGCTTACAGAGTAGCTGAAAGGATTTAGAAGATAAGGAGTATGTCATTTCTGGTCTGAGGAGTCCCTTGGAAGAGACGAGTATTGAGCCAGTTATTAAAGAAATTTATAGATTAGAAAAGACTTAAAGCAAAAGGACCAAAAGACATTTAAACAAATGTTCTTTTTAGGGGCTTGCAGATTTTAAGATGGTACATGCAGCCTGCTTTCATTTTCACTTCTCCAAATCTTACTGAAATGATAGGAAGAACAGAGGGGAAGAAATTTTTCAAAGATGAGAGCTATTACTGAATTTCTGGACAAACAAGTCCACTGGTATCATACTGGTGGATAAATGGTATGGAGGGAGTCCCAGCTTTGAGCTCATGCAGGCACTATGTTTGCAGCAGAGACAGAAGTGCTTTCTCCTTGCAATGGAGCAGGCAGCTCTGGAGGAGCGATTGGAGGCAGGCCAGAAGTGGAGGTGGCTGATTAAGGGACTGTCTGCAGAGCGGCTGTGTGGTTTGTCAGCTCTAGGATGAACTCAGGCAATTACTCTACGGATATTAGGCAGTTTGCCCTGGGGAAGGGGCTAGGGCTCCATATAAGGAATGACACCCACAAGAAAGGGGCACAGAGCACTAACTTCTCTGCCCTTCCCTGCCCATACCCTAAAAAGTGGAGGGAGGGACAGCCACTTGACAAGTCTTGCCACGTGTTCAGAGTTCTAGGCCAGGCTTCATATTCAGGGGCGAGGCTTATAGAGAAAGCAGTTTACTCGGAAGCAGAGGAGAGCCTCACCAGGCACCTGTAGTACCAACCTAGTTGATTTTCAATAGGAACAGTCTACTGAAGAGCACAAGACCATAGAGGAAAACGAGCAGCATAAAGCAGGAAAAGGAAGAATGAAAGAACAACTATCATAAGAAGAAACAATTCAAGGAAAAGAATGAACATACTTTAAATTAGCTCTTCAAATTGAGGATATTTTATCTGCAACACAAGAATGGGTCATGACAGGGGAGCAATCAGAAAAACAAAGAATTAATGAAAATTTAAAATGTGGTTGCCTCCACTAAAAGAGTTCAAAGAAAATACTGAGTAGGGACAGAATCGGGGAGGTATATGAGATGTGAATTCATCAACTTTTCTATCAGGATGTCAGTAGCCATTGCTTAATGTTGATAAATAATGAACTAGAAGCATGAACGCATCAGAGAGGCATCAGTCAAAAGCGATCCTTTCTGGGGATTTGGTGCACTAAGGATGGATTATACTTTTTATTTGAAACTCTTCTATACTTTCTGAATTTTTATTTTCAATTGCTTTTATTACTTTTAATAGAATTACTTGGTAAAACTCTGCTTTTTCATCTTAAGAGGAAGTAATCTTTTTGTTTCCATTTTACTAGGAATCTCTGTTTTGAAGGTGTTGATACGGTTAAAGGGACTGACAGGGCAGATTTAGTTCACAGTTTATCTACAGCAGATTATATCTGTACCAAAATAATTAGGGTTTTTTTGTATTTTTTCTTTTAACTAGTATCTTTAAAAAATCTATAGCAACTCAGTTCTCTGTGTAGGCTCAATTAATATGGGCATTATGGAAAAGCTGAATCAAGTGTGCAAATGAGCTTTTTCAAGGTGATATCCATGTTTTCAGTATTGTACTCCTGGGAAGAGGATCATAGCCTATAGGAAGGTCAGTGCTGGAAGCTTCTCTGAAGCGTTGTTGCTGGAGTGGAGTAGTGGTTCCTGGACTGGACTCCTGAGTCTCTACTTGTCTTTGGAGGTAGTTACTGGGGTCATGAGCTATTTTCAGTGGCTGTAGTAGTAACTCATTCTTGCTGTAAGGCTCTGGTGGATATTTAATAAGGTTTTAATTTTAAAATGAGAAGATGAATCAGTTTGAATTAATGCATCTTAGTAGATAAGAGCTTTCAATACCTGGAATCCACGGGGACAGAGCCATAAAAGATTCATAGGAGTACAGTGTCATGACATGTACCCAGATCTCTTCCTCATACTCAGATTCAGCACTCACTTCCTAACTCTCAGTTCTAGCAAAGAAACCTGGAGGTTAGAAACTGCAGATACAGTTGCAGAGAAAGTTTGAGAAATCCTATCTACCTAGTGCTTTCATATTATAATGAAATTTTCTATTTGGAAAGCAAAAAAAAAAAAATTCTTTTCTAGGACAAACTACAGAAGGTAAAGATGCGCACAGTCTTTTTGACTGATGAAGCCATGTGGAAGATAGGATAAAAGCTTTGGTGGTTATAACTAATAGTTGTCCTGCATGTATGAAATAATTGATTGGGAGTTTCTTGCATGTCATAAATGCATAGTAGGTACTTTCTTTAAAGTGGAGATATGTTTGATTGTAAAATCAAGTTTGAATAAAAAAAATAGTTACTTTGACTCTCAAAAATGTTATTTCTTCCTTTTTTTTCCTTGCAAGTTAGTCTAACGCTGAAAGCTATTAATAAAAAAGAGGATTATAGAAATAAGATTGCTTTGATTCAAGCCCCTGTGCCATTAATTGGTGGGAGTATTAGGCGTTTGTATTATTCAGAACTCTCTTGGTTACAAGTAACACAAACCCAATCAAATTAGCTTAAGTTAGAAAAAAATGATAATGAGGTTCAGTGGCTTAAAGAATCAGAACCAGGAGGTTTAGTTGAGTCCAAAGCTGTTTATCTCCAGTGACCCCCTGAGCCTGTCTGGGTGCCACTCCATCCTTTGCAAATGCATTCCTCTCAAGGCTGGAATCATGGCTGCCCGTAGCTGTGGGCTTACAGCTTAACAACTTCATGACATAGGAAGAAAGATTCATTTTCCTACCCACTCCTGCCTATATATATATATTATTTTTTTTTTTTTAAAGGAAGGACTCCCAGATTAGTCTGGCTAGGTCATGTGTCCATCCTGGACCAATCACCATGGTAAAAGGAACAGGGTACCATAGCCCACTCTGACCTTCTGCCAGAGCTCTTTTATAGTCTAGGAATCAGTATTGGTTGTCAGGAAAAAAGATGCCAAACGCAGTACCCACTTCTGCAGTGGAATAGATGTATGTCAAGATAAATTATTTTTTAAAGTATGTGTGTGTGTGTGTGTGTGTATACACACATACACTTATATATAAACTTATTTTAATAAATATTTATGGCCGGACGCGGTGGCTCAAGCCTGTAATCCCAGCACTTTGGGAGGCCGAGACGGGCAGATCACGAGGTCAGGAGATCGAGACCATCCTGGCTAACACGGTGAAACCCCGTCTCTACTAAAAAATACAAAAAACTAGCTGGGCGAGGTGGCGGGTGCCTGTAGTCCAGCTACTTGGGAGGCTGAGGCAGGAGAATGGCGTAAACCCGGGAGGCGGAGCTTGCAGTGAGCTGAGATCTGGCCACTGCACTCCAGCTTGGGTGACAGAGCGAGACTCCGTCTCAAAAAATAATAATAACAACAATAATAATAATAAATAAATAAATATGTGTGTGTGTGCACGCGCGTGTGCACACACGTTTCCTGAACCAGTTGCAAACAAGTTACATATGTCTGGCCTTTTTGTCCCAAATACATCGGTGTGTCTTTCCTAAGAGTAAGTCATTCTTCTATAACCATTGTCTAGTTAGTTATTCTTTTTGTTCCCTTATAACTACTAAGTAATCTGCAGGGAGGCACCTTAAGATCATGCAAATATCCTGCTTCTCTTCACATCATTCTCCCTAGATTTAGCATCCCTTGATGATTCTGCACCATGCTCATCTTTTCTACATTGGTTACAAAGTGGTTTTTTTTGAGACAGGGTCTTGCTCTGTCACCCAGGCTGGTGTGCAGTGGCACCATCATGGCTCACTACAGCCTCGACCTTCTGGGCTTGATCAGTCCTCCCATCTCAGCCTCCCAGGTACCTGGCATGCATCATCATGCCTGGCTGCTTTTTTTTTTTTTTCTTCCAATTTTTTTGTAGAGATAGGGTTTCTTTTTTTTTTTTTTTGAGATGGAGTCTCGCTCTGTCGCCCAAGCTGGAGTGCAGTGGCCGGATCTCAGCTCACTGCAAGCTCCGCCTCCCGGGTTTACGCCATTCTCCTGCCTCAGCCTCCCAAGTAG
>NC_045453.1:14295347-14348642 GCF_002776525.5 Piliocolobus tephrosceles | reverse complement strand
CCCGTCTCGGCCTCCCAAAGTGCTGGGATTACAGGCTTGAGCTACCGCGCCCGGCCGAGATGGGGTTTCAGTATGTTGCCAGTCTGGTCTTGAACTCCTGGCCTCAAGCCATCCTCCCACCCCAGCCTACCAAAGTGCTGATATTTCAGGCATGAGCCACTGCACCCAGCCTCAAAATGATTTTCTAACTGTACCACTTCCTTTACAGTTACCATTTGTGTTTTGTAGTGAACAAGAGCTCCCCTTTATCCCTTATTCAGTATTTATGTATGTCTCATTGGTATAGATTCCTATTGTTTTCAATGACTTATAATTCTTTACTGTCCTCAATTACTTTGGTGTTCAGATGGTCTCAGTTTTGGGCAACAAAAGCTCTTCAAGCTGACTTATTTCTCATTTTGACTTGCCATATTTGTTTTTCTAAACACTCTCTTACTTTCTGTCATAGCAGGATGTTTCGGGCTCATCCTCTGTCTTCCCTGCTGTAGCCTTGGAATCAGCCATTTCTGTGAGGAGCTTCAGTATTAAACACCAAGATCTGAGTGTTAAGTGTACACATTGCTGATGGGGCATCTTTGCTCTTAGGCCCTTTCTGTTGTCAAAACTAGGGGGAAAATACATACAAACATGCACATATGAATATATGTACACATGTATATACATACATACTTATATCTACACACATACATGTATATATACATACACACATGCACATATACATGCTTGTGTTCATACATGTTATAGAACTCGTGAGTTCAACTGATGGTGCCTGCAGTTGAGATTCATCTCACAGTATCTCCCTTGCCTTACAGCATTTCCTATTTGCCAGTTCCCAACATCAACACATTTACTCGTTTGCTTAGTCCTGTACCACATCTGAAATAGTTTCAGAGTCACTTCACCATGATAGTTTTTTTCTTAACTACCAAGAAAAAAAAAGTTCAGAATTGGTTTGCTCTTCTTTCCCCTTCCAACCCAGAAGTTGAGAGTATGTAGTCAAATGCTGTGTTCGTCAGTTAATGGAAGCGGTTTTATTCTTTATGAGGTGCAGTTGTATTACTTGTTTTAAACATACATGGATTCACTTGGTTCAGCTTGTTTTCATCTTTAGTTTTTTGTGTTTTAATATGTAGAACTTTAACAGATTTCCTAAAGTCAGATCTGTGTACAAAGGTATACTCAGAGAAGTGTCACTCCCTCCTGTATCCCTGCTACCCTGTTCTCTCCCCTACCCCTTGTCGATAGATAGGCATTGTGGGTTTTTTTGTTTATCCTTCCTGTGTTTCTTTTTGTATTAATAGATAGATGTGTGCACAGGTTTTTTAAATTTCCCTTTATTCTTACACAAAAGGTAGCATGTTATACTCTTTTAACACTGCTTTTTTCACTTGATATATCTTTAGAAATCATTCCCTATCAGTTTGTAGAATTACTTCTTGTTTTTATAGCTGTCTAGTATTACATTGTATATGTCCTAATTTATTCAGTCATTTATGTTTAGATAGGTAGTTTTCATTATTTTTTAATTACCAAAAAATGTTGTAATAAATAACCTCTTGAATATGTATTTTTATATCATGTGATATATCTTTAGATTACATTCCAATAAGTAGATTGCTGAGTCAAAGATTATTTGCATATGTAGTTTTGTTAGATCCTATTTATCCTCTTTTTTTTTTTTGAGACAAGGTCTCACTCTGACACCCAGGCTGGAGTGCAGTGGCATGATGTCTGTTCACTGCAACCTCTGCCTTCCAGACTCAAGCGATTCCCCTACCTCAACCTCCCAAGTAGCTGGGACCACAGGCCAATGCCACCATGCCCGGCTAATTTTTGTATTTTTTTGTAGAGACAGGGTTTCACCATATTACCCAGGCTGGTCTCGAACTCCTGAGCTCAAGCGATCTGCCTGCCTGGGCCTCCCAAAGTGCTGGGATTACAGTCATGAGCCACCACACCTGGCCTATCCATTATTTTTGAAGAACCTGGAACTTCAAGGAGCAAACAAACATTCATGGGCCAAATCATCTATAGGTATAGCAGTTTAGAGATTAAAATGTCCTCAACTGATAAAACTCTCAAGCGTTAAGGTTTTTAAAACTTTTTCCAAAGAGCAGAAAGATACACCTTATCTAGTCTTCCTAGAGGATGAATTCAGATGATATTTTTCTTAATATCGTGTTTGAAAATCCCATTTGTAAGCTTACAAGGAATCTTTTCTTCCTGATACTTGCCTTTATCAGAAGAGCTCTAGGAAGAATTTTTGGAACTTAAAATGGCTTCTCTTGCCAAAGGTAACCTCCAAAAAATCACTTTGAAGCTTTCCCGAGTAGAGTATCTTCTCATTTACCTGCAAATAAGGGAGCAGGTTTCAGCCAGTATTTTCCTATTTTACTGACAAACATTTGAGAAAGTATTCCCAGGCTACCTGAACCCCAGCTTATGGCTGGGAAAATCTAGTAGCGCCTCAGGCTTGACTTGGAAAGTGCCTCACCATGACTCCTCCCTCCTTTCAACATTTAATGTGTTGCTCAAAATGCACACAAGTCTCCTAGTAAAAGTATCATATTTTGAGGAAGTTCTATTCGTTAGTTATGATTTGGACTTGGTTTAACTTCGAGTATGATGTTCCACAGTGAAGCACGATTCTAGCATGTGGGCACGTGTGCATGCACACACACGTAATAAATATTTAGAATGAAGATTAAACATATACAGACAAAGTGTTCTAATATAATGAAGTTACATTTAGTAAGTAGATGAAATTGATTTCAAATGCTGGGAAGAAAGATTTAAGATTTTACAGAAGATTCAGAAGCCACTGAGCATGTGACAATTAGGGTGACTTTTGGCATATTGTAAGCTTTCTTTAAATTTGTGTCAGAGAATTAAACCTTTTTCTAAGAGAGCTATAAAAAACTATCAACATCTATGGATTTGTGAATTTTCTATATTTGGGTCATTGGAATGTTGCTGATTTTTTAAACCATTATTTTGAGATTCAAATAACATTAAAGGATATTTGAAGTTTTAACATATACTAAAAGGGAGACTGGGATTTTAGAAAAAAAGAGGCAAAATTCATGATTTGGTGTGAAAAAGTAACACCCTGTGACTCAGCTGACCTGAGCATAAGCCTCTGCCCTGCTGCTGACTTTGGGACATTTGCTGCTTTTAAATCTCAGTTTTCCTCATCTGGAATATGGGGATTATTTGTCCTGGCTCCCTCATAGGATTGGGATGAGACATGGAATTCACAAGTATTTTGTAGAATGTAATTTACTATGCAGTTTTCTTAATGAGGAGCCACATAATTACTTCACGAGATAAAGACTCGTGAAAATTTAGCATCTTTTAAAACTGTTTTACCTGAGTCTCCTCTTCTGAACTGGTAAGAAATGGAAGAACTTTTGCTTTTTCCCCTGCTTAAGGGTACAAGTCCCTTGTTAAAAATCTGTAATCCTCGAGAATGGCACGACCCCTTGAGTTTCAGTTCGTTAGGTTGGATCAAAATAGTTTTTTCGTTTGTTTGTTTGTTTGTTTAACTTTTAAATTCAAGGGTACAAGTGCAGTTTGTTACATAAGTAAACTTGTGTCATGGTGGTTGGTTGTATAGATTATTTCATCCCCCAGGTATGAAGCCTAGTATCCATTAGTTATTTTTCCTAATCCTCTGCCTCCTCCCATCCTCCACCCTCCAAAAGGCCCTGGTGTGTGTCATTCCCCTCTGTGTGTCCATGTGTTCTCATCATTTAGCTCCTACTTGTAAGTGAGAACATGCAGTATTTGTTTTTCTGTTCCTGTGTTTGTTTGCAAATAGCTTTCATCGTGAACTTTCCTGGTAGGTAGGCAAGCCAATCTCCAGCCTGGGGAATAAAAGCTGGGCAGAGTTTGTGCTGACCTGATTGGGGGCATGTGAAGGGTGAAGGGTATTCAAGAGGGAAGCAGACAGATATAGCTGTCAGCACTGGCTGGTTTGTGTCCTTGATCACCCCTCTGAACAAGGTCATCCAGTTTCCTTCTCTTCCCCATGCTTTCTACTAAATCTCCTGATGGGAAGTACCAGTGTTGGCTCTTTCCTTATCACCCACATTCTGTCACTTGCCAAGACTTCCTGGTTCTACTCCTGCTGGGCCTTTCAAAGCATTTCCACCCTTGAACGGCTTCATTCCCTCTTTCCTGGACCTGCTTTCATGGCCCTTTTCACGCAGAATGAAGTCTAAACTTTCTGGCCTGGTGCACCCTTGATTTTTCCTTTGAGCTCCATCACATGGTGCTTCTGTTCACTTGCCCTGTTATCCAGACACACAACCAACTATCTTTTACTAAATGTATCCAAAACACTGTTCTATTCCCCCAAGAATGCTATGATAATCACAGATGAGCACAGATTCCACTTGGGCTCAAATCTTGTCTCTGCCATTTACTAACCCTGTTGCCCTGGAAATCTAACTTAACCTCACCATGCCTCAGATTCCTCATGATAAAAATGAGAATAAGAATACCATCTGCTGGCCGGGCGCGGTGGCTCACACCTGTAATCCCAGCACTTCGGGAGGCTGAGATGGGTGGATCACAAGGTCAGGAGATCGAGATCATCCTGACTTACACGGTGAAACCCCGTCTCTACTAAAAATACAAAAATTAGCTGGGCGCGGTGGCGGGTGTCTGTAGTCCCAGCTACACGGGAGGCTGAGTCAGGAGAATGGCGTGAACCCGGGAGGCGGAGCTTGCAGTGAGTGGAGATCGCGCCACTGCACTCTAGCCTGGGCGACAGAGCGAGACTCCGTCTCAAAAAATTAAAAAAAATAATAATAATACCCCCCAAAAAGAGCCAGGCGTGGTGACGGATGCCTGTAATCCCAGCTACTGGTGAAGCTGAGACAAGAGAATTAAACTTGGGAGGTAGAGGTTGCAGTGAGCAGAGATCGCACCACTGAACCCCATCCTGGGTGACAGCGCGAGACTCCATCTTTAAAAAAAAAAAAGAATACCATCTTCCTTACCGGGCTGTTGTGAAGAGCAAAGGCAATGTAAACAAATGTTCCTGCATATAGTAATTATTATATAAAGTATTAGCTGCAATCATTAGTTATTGTTATTCCCACTACTATCAGAATTGTTTTTATATGTACATATATGTATATCTCTGCTCAAATGTATGTTCTCAAATCTCTCCAACCACAGTTAATCATAGCCATTCATTAATGCATCCATCTATCCGTTGCTTAAAAAACAATTTTAAAACTTGCTTAAATATTAATTGAATACTTACTGTGTATAAGGCATAAGACCACTCACTCTGAGGAATACAAAGCATAGTCAAGCACATACTGCCCTCTGGGAACTTCAAGTCTGGTAAGAGAGATCAGAGAAGTATAAAATACTCATCTATCCAGCAAATGTTTATTGAGCAACTGTAGAGGATCCGGGCACTGTATGTAGTTATGTGAATTCTGAGCCTGATATTGTAGTTAACAACTAATTCTGGTGAAAGATCATTTAAGCAAAGTATAGTTGAAGTGCTTTGGGAGTGTGGGAAAGAGATTTTACCACATAGGAAGGCCAGGGAAGGCTTTTTGGAGAAAATGTTGCCATCTTAGCAGGGCCTTGCAGGGTGGATGGACTTGGCCCATCTCTGCCTCTCTGAGGAAGCATTCTGGTACTGCCTTGGGCTGTGGTTGTAGGTGAACTGTAGGATTTTCGTAATTATAAGCTCATCAAGGGCAGAGGCAGTGTTCTCTTCATTTTTGAGTGCCTAGTGTTCACTCCAGGTCCAGCATGTACTCAGTAGAGGATGGTGACAGATTAGGGAGATTTCTCTTCCTAAGAAACTTAAAGGGAGATTGTAATTTGAAGATTCTTGGTATCTGTGAAGCAGTTGGACTTCCTAGAGAAGACATTTGTGTAAACTGAAAGTGAAGTTTTTGGAGATGTTCATATTATTTCTTACATATTAATTGTAGCTATAATAGTCACGATGGGGTGTAATAAAGTGAATTCTGCATTGATCCATGTAGATATTTCTTTCCATGTTTCTGTTTATTTCTGGGAAGAAACTCTTGTAGATTCCCCATTAAAGCCTGCCCTGGCCCTAGAATTCCAGGATGTGATTTCATGATGTTGATCACATGAGAAATCTTAGTTTTAAAAACTGCCCAACAGTTTTAATTCTGAATTTCTCCTTGTAGCAAGGAGCAAGGACCAACCCCAGTGGAGAAAAAGAAGAAAGGAAAAAGGAAAAGTGAAACTACAGTGGAGAGTTTAGAGCTGGATCAGGGCCTGACGAACCCATCTCTGCGGAGTCCTGAGGAGTCCACTGAGTCTACAGACAGCCAGGTACAGCTGTGACCGGGAGGCCTTGTGGAGATTACAGCTGCTGGATGGGATCTGGCTCACACTGATCCTGTTGCTCCTCTATGCCTATCTCTAGCACACTCCCTAGCTCTGGCCTGGGCTTTTACTGTTTTGGTGGGTGAGCAGGTAGACTGTAGTCTTTTTCCCTAGCCCGATCAGTATACTAATGATATCCCAGTTTTCTAGTGGTGTTTGCCTCATTCCTGAAAAGTTGCAGGATATTAGGTTGCAGAGGGAGTTGATGTGGAAAACGAAGTTGTGAGCCAAGCTTGTAAGGCCTCTTTTGCCATGCAGGTAATGCTTTTAGTGCTCAGAGTGCCAGGCCAGCCTGTACAAGGACATTTTCATAATCCCAGATGCTGGGAAAGTCAGAAATATATCCATTATGCCAACAAGTAAGAAAAGTTTGGCCAAACATGGAAACATGGAGTTGCCCATCTAAACCAGATTCCTAAAAATACGCCAAAGTGTGCCCGTGACAGTGTTAGGGATTTTCTGAGTTGAGAACCTCTCTTGAGCATGAAGTCTAATATTTGAAAGTGCTCTCTTTCCTCTGATATTCATAGCAATTTATCTGAGCCACGCTGCTGCAAGGCTCATTTAGAATAAGACTGACATACTATACCTTCCAGGATCATCTGGACCTTCATGGGTTTCTCACTGCTCTTCCCTGTAGGAAAATGACAGCTAGTAATGTCATAGTATTAATAAGCAGCAGTGTCTGGTGTCAGAGCAGACTCCTCACTGCCTATAAACTGGGGCTGGTGGCTGTTAAGTGTCTAGATTGGCAGAGGAGCCAGGCACACTAAGTTGATGGAATTTGGCAGGGAATTAGGTGTTTGTAGAATGGTGATCTGTATGTGGTGTTGGGGAGAGGTTTTTATGTGGAATCCCTCATATAAAGTAAAACATCATAGAGGCAACTTAGTGAAGAAGTGATAGGAACACAAGAGAGATGCTCAGGAGGTATCTTGTAGAAGAAAAGAGAGGTGGGATTTTGCTTTTGCTTTTGTTTTTTAAGGTTTAAATATTTGAGAGTGAACTGCCTGGTAAATGGTTCCCTGGAGTGATTCTACTGTTGAGATATGATGAGTATGTAGAGATGAACTGTATGCTGTTCTGTTGGTGGAAAGCCACTGGGCTGTTTTGTTGTTGAATATTAAGAAGTACAGGCTTCTTAATTAGAGATGAATCCTTAGCTCATCACAATCAAGGTGACTTAGGAACCTTGTTTTGTCACACTTAAGATGTCTCCCTGCATTTCAAGAAGCGTTACGAGATTCCCAAAGTAAATCCAAAAAATTGATACTAACTAGTTTTCTAACTACATTTTTAGAAGTACACGGTAAGGATGGTGAATTTAAGCAAAAACAATAAAAAACTGTCATTATGTCATGAAATCTGTGCTTCCAGCAAGTGCTGGAAGGGACCCCAAAGATGATAGAATTCAGCTCCCATCCTTGTTTTATTGGAGGGAAAGTGGATTCTGAAAGGGGGGAAGTCACTGCCGTTATCAACAGAACATGTCTTATTGGACTGTGAGACATTACCCCTTCTTTTTAGTGGATCATGGTAATTTGGAGATTGAGCTTTTGTTCTGTCCCCTACTCCGCTAGATCCCATTTTGACTGAATGTGTCCTTAAAAGAGTTGTCTTTAAGAAAGATTTCTTTTGTAAGGCAAGAAAGCTCTCCTTGGCATATTAGTAAATGTAGATGAGGGTATTCTTATGTAGGCTGTTGTCTTTCACTCAGAGAGTTTCTCTGACGGGTGTGTTTGCCCTGCAGAAACGACGCTCGGGAAGGCAAGTAAAGCGCAGAAAATACAATGAGGACCTGGACTTCAAAGTGGTGGATGATGATGGGGAAACAATTGCTGTTCTTGGAGCTGGTCGAACGTCTGCACTCTCAGCTTCTACACTGGCCTGGCAGGCGGAGGTATGGCCTTTGCATGAGGGTCCTGACTTTGGCTCGACAGTCATTTTGACCTAGATGACAGCGTTGTTTCTTGGCCCTTTGCTAAAGCATAAGTCAGATCATTTTAACTGCTGCTTGTAGCCTTCAAATAACTTCTTGTTGCACTGGGAATAACATTCAGACTCCTTACTGTGCTCAGCAGGACTCTCTACAGTCACACTCTCGCCTTGTTTCACCAAATTCTTCATTTTTTTAGATAAACAATTTTTCCCTGTCTCATTACTCTCCAGCCAAAAGACTGGCTGTCTTTTAATGCGTTGAACTAACAGTTCTTTTCCACCTGTAGACCTTTGCCTCTGTTCTTCCTTCTGCTTGGGATGTTTTACATGACTGGTTTATCAGTTATGCCTAAAATGTTATCTCCTTAGAGAGGTCCTTCTTGACTCTTTTATCTAAAGTAGATTCCTGCCCCTTATCCCAATGATGTTCTATTTCAGCCCCTTGTATACTTTCTTAAAGCACTTACCACAACACAAATTGCATTTGAATGTGTCTGATCTCTGATGTTGTTTTGTTTGTCTCTCATTAAAATGTGGAAGTCTTGGCCAGGCATGGTGGCTTACACCTGTAATCCCAGCACTTTGGGAGTCTGAGGCAGGTGGATCACTTGAGGCCAGGAGTTCGAGATCAACATGGGAAAACCCCAGCTCTACAAAAAAAAAAATACAAAAATTAGCTGAGCATGGTGGTGCAGGCCTGTTATCCCAGCTACTTGGGAGATTGAGGCACAAGAATCACTTGAACCTGGGAAGCAGAGGTTGCAGTGAGCCAGGATCGCATCATTACACTCCAGCCTGGGTAACAGAGCAAGACACTGTCTCAAAAAAAAAAAAAAAAGAATGTAAAAGTCTTTTGTATAATAAATAGCTGTTAAGTGGATGAGATCAAATGAACTAGTAATTATAGTTGGAACTCGGAACTCTGATTCATCAGGCTTGTATTGCGAGTCTAGATGTGCTGGGTACAGAGGCTGCACAGAAGCAAGAGTGGTCAGATGTATAGGAAGACAAGGACTTAGGAGGAACTTTTTCAACATGAACTTCATAAAGCCCCAGAAACTGAATGGCACCACAAGCTGTGATATGACAAATGAATAATCTTGGCTGGATGCCGGGGTGTAATTTGAGGGGTGGTGAGAGAGGAGGACTGAGAGGTAGGAGCAGTCACAGCGTGAAGGGCCTTGAATATCAGCTAAGGTATTTTGTTTTTATCCTGCAGATTGGACAAGGGATAGGAGGCACTGATGAGTTGAAGCAGAGGAGTAGGACCACTGTATTTGCATTTTAGCAGTTTCTGTTGGCAGCAGTGTCAAGGAAGAAGATGATAGTATTAGCACTTGATACAGAGGCACTAGAAAGGAGAGAAGGGTTAAATGTTGAAAAGAAAGAGGTCTGTGCCAAGGAGCTTATAGAGAAGAAGTGAAAAGCAAGAGAAGAAGCAGGCTGTGCATGTAGGAGGGGCGTTATTGCCAAGAGCACATTCTGGGACATGGCTGTCTGTTGTTATGGAGTCAACTGTTGCTGACTTGGCAGAATTCACACTGTATGGAGCGGTAGCATCACAAATACCTGTCATTCCTCCTGGATGCTAGTGTATCTTATGGAAGCTGATAGTACTTCATCTTCCTTGACTACCTTGCCTCCAACTTAAACCATTTTCATATAATTCCACATATTCTTTCACTCTGTGTTTGCATAGAAAGTAGCAGGGAGCAGGGACTATTGTCCCTATTTTAACAATGAAGAAACTAAAGCCCAGAACGATCTAGGTCAGAATTACAGAGCAGCAGTTAATCAGTGACTAGCGTGTGAGAGTTGATTTCATGTCTCTGCTAAGGGTTATCCAACTAATGAATATAACAGTAGGAATAATAATTTGATGTATTGTCACTATAATACTTTTCAAGCAAATACTAATATTTAAAAATAGCCCTTGCAAGACTGCCATGAGGTGATAGAATTGTATTGCTTTGTAATGGGGTTTTCATTCCTTGGGGATGTTATGGTTGGTTTGGTAGTTGAAACACTATACGGAATTTGATTTTCTCCTAGTAGCCGTTTAGCCTAAGCCATTGACCATATTTTCAGATGTTGTTATGACTTCTCCCCTGGCACCTGAAGGGCAGCAGTAGCTGATCTAACTAACAGAAATAGTTCAGGAAATGTTGGGTATCTTATTAAGACTCATTTTTTTTCTTCTAAGGATATAGCAAACAGAGGGTTTATATATGGAGAAACATAAATTAGAATCTGAATTATATCTCAAAAAAATTTACCAAATTTAAGGAAGAGAGAGGCCTGATTCATGGTTTTGGCTTTGACATTCAGAGAAGTGCGACCATGTGGGGCTGGCCTCTGAGCCAAGGCCTGGCCTAGCATGCAGGGCAAGCCACATAGCCAGTGAGGGGACTGGAGAGATCGGCTTACCGAGTGATTTTCAAAATTGGTGCGCTGTAGAGTCCTAGTTGCTGCAGAACCAAAACAGCTCCACTTAAAACTGTTTTTACATACTGGGCTTCCTGAGGAAGTTTGAACAAAGATTTCCCACACTAACGAAAAGCCTGAAAGCCTTGAATCTCATCTAGGATTCCAGGCAATCTCAAGGCACATCCAGTGGCACAGAAAATCACTGAAGAAGAGGAAGCTTTTTCCTATATCCTTCTCCCGGGGCCCTCTGGGTGGGTGTCTGCCTGCCTGCTGGCTTTAGCTCGGGGCAGAGAAGGGGATGGAGTCAGCACCAGAATGGCCCCACTGCCATCTCTCTGCAGATCTATGCAGTATCTTCTCAGCATGCTCAGCCCACTTCTGTGACTGCTGGCCCTTGTCCCAGCCCCAGATCACAACCTCAGCATTGGTTACCAAGTGGTGAGTTGCTAAAACATCTTTACACACAATTCACTTTAGCTCAGGAATGGCATATTATCACAGCTGTGCTTTGGACTCTATAGCACAATCCTGAGCTTGGGATTCAGGGGTAGAAAAGTTTCCATTCTAAATGTGACTCTTTATTTTCTTATTCTTTGTCAAACTCATTTTGGTGTCTGGAACACAAACAAACTTTTAGAGTTCTGTGGTGTATTTTATTTACAATGTGTAGACTGTTGACAAGGCTGTCTCAGTTTTTGCCTCTTACAATTTGGGTGGTTTGTGTGATTTTGCCTTTTGGAACAGAAGGACTTGAATTTGAATAAAGCTTTGGCTCGTGGTGTTCTCCTGTGCTGTGCTCTGTGTCTGCGTACAGTGCACTCTTCTTTGATAGGCTTTTTTCTATACCTGGCAGGCTGAGCTCAGTTGTTTCCTCCTCCCGAAAGTTCCTTGCTCCTCCGAGCTGGGGATAAGTGCCCCTCCCCTCTACTCTTAGTGCACTCTAATATGTTTAACTGTCATTGTCCTTCAGACACCTGCCAAATTTTTTGTTTCCTTCTTCTAAACCAAGAGTTATGTTAGTGTAGGATTTGTATCTTTTTTTGTCCTATGTGCCTCTCAGGTAGGAGAGTTTCAATAAAATAAATTTACATTTACTCCCAGGAACTATTCAGATGGAGTGGCACTTTCCATCTTCTGCTCGATAATGTTTTTCATTATTGTAATTACTATTCCATAAGTCTAAATTCAGCTGGGACCCTTGTACCACTCATTCATAGCCTGTGATGGTCCTGATTTTCAGTGCCTCTGCCATACTGTTTTGATGATCACTCCTGATTGTTCCCCAGTCAGATTGCAGAGTTTTGCAAAAACAGGCATCACTTTTTAATTTATTGTAATTTTTCTTAGCATAGGTAGAACTTTATGTTTCTGCTGGTTGATAGCTAATATAAAGACCTACTTAGTTGAACTTATCAAATACTTATTCAGTGAGTGAATAAATATGTTTAAAACTCATTATGGTATGAAACTGGTAATGATTTGTTTAAACCTCAACTACTTTAAAACTCAAACTGGTATGATTTGTTTAAACCTCTGTATTAGAAAGGAAAGAGATTTTTCTTTTCTTCCAGGCTCTTGTTTCCTCCATTTCTGTATACTGGCATTTTTTCCTCACTGGTATTCATCTCTGTCTCACTTAAACCCTCAGACAGGCCTCTTTTCTGAGGCTCCTTGCTGCTATTTGGCATTGCCGTAGCTTCGTGCCAGTGTGTGTGACTCGGTGCAGAAGTGTCCGTTAGGGCCCTTCATCATAAGGCTCCTATCAGCTCTGCCTGGGTGGGTAATTTCTTGAGTCTTCCCATTTCTTCACTGGGTACAACCACCAATTCCCACACTGTCTTTAGGTTGTTTCCTGTATTTGTTTCCTCTTGGTTTCTGCTGCCACCCCCTGTGCTGAGCCCAGTGTACAATTTACTGCAGCACACACTTCTGTAGTTTGCCTGCCACAAGTCTCTGCTCTCCCCAGTCGGATACCAGACTAACTTTCCCAAAATACCAGGGAATTGCTGGTATTTCTCAGTCTCCTGCTCACGAAATCCAAGGTGGGTACTTTTTAACTCCCTTGTTAGATCAAGACTCCTGTGTTTTCTTTTCTTTTCTTTTTTTTTTTTAAAAGATGTGGCCACACACTACCTGTTTACTCTCATTCCTACTCCTCATCTTGTGTAATGCTTTCACTCTAATAAGGCAGGTTACTTAGCATTCTAGATATGCATCATACATCCTATAAGATTGTTCTTTCATCTCTCATTTCATCTTACCTTTCTCTTTGCTGTCCTCTTTTATGAGCCAGTGTTCTTTAGGGCCCAACTAAAACCTCACCTATGCTTTGAAATCCATGCTGTTTTCACTTTCTGAACTCTCATTGGACTGTAGTTACTGTTTGACAAATTAACATTTACCTTGGGATATTTCTAAGACAGATATGTTTATTTTGTCTTCTCTGAATGAGTGTAATCCCCTTGAAATTGGGCATAAAGCTTGATACTGGTTTTGTATATTGCATGGCACTTGATAAATACTGTGGTTTCAAACCTGATTTGCTTCTTGTTACGCTCCCTGGTTATGGTTTGCTAAATAGAAGTAAGAGAGGTAGTTGGTTGAGGTTGAAGGTAAATAGGGTTAAAAGTTTTTGAAAATTTTCCCTAAGGATAAAATATTAAGATTATATAAATCTCTGACATAAAAAGTGTATGAATTAAAATGGTCTTCTTTGAAGGATAATTTAAGGAAATTCCAAGCAGTTGAGAACAGATGGTTGTTATGGAAGTGTGTCTGGCAAGCAGATTTAGTTTATATCTGTGTGTATCTGTATACACTGAGTGTTTATACACACATGATCGTACTTATGCACAATCTCTGTTCAGAAAAAAAAAAAGATTCTGATTTTCCAGTTTCCTTCCTACTTCGATGTGTATTTCGGAAATGCTGCTCCCTTTTCATTTCATTAGGATAAAATAAAAACCCGTTTTACATATTTGGATGATCTCTATTGATTCTTTAACATGAGTGCTTACCCTCTCTTTTTAAACAGTGCCAAAAAAACAAATTGAAATTTTATTTCAAACTCCTTAATTTTCACTTGAAAATTTCTTATAATGAAAAGTGTTTAAACCCTGACTTCTTTTAATATTCAAAGTCCTGTGCTTTCTTCATCCGTGTATTACAGTTTCTTTAGATTTGGTCCTAGTTAAATATTCTGAATTGTAATCAAAATCCTATCATCAGAAACCATTTTTATCTATTCTTCATGGTAGGTAGAATAAGAAAATATTTGAAGCAATCTAGTAGTAAGGAAGAGAACTTTGTTCCTTTGAGTGTGTGTGTACATGTGTGGATGCTTGCTTGCTAGTCTGGGGTATACAGACTTAGGAGCAGGTGGCGAAAGTAGTCAGCAGTCGTGAAAGTTTACTGCTTACCCACAGATATAACTCATATGTCACATCATTTCCAGAGCCTCTTCTAATTCGCCCAAGTGCTCTGGCTTCTGTATTCTCATAGTACTTGCTTTTTACTACTGTTACCATGTTCTATTGCAAAATCTCCTAACATTATTTATTCAGAAATATATATTGAGCACCTACTATATGCCAAGGACTGTCTAATTTCTGGAAATAACACCAGGGAACAAAAGAGACAGAAATTCCTGCCCTCGTGGAAAAGCCTGCAACAAATTCACAACTGGTCTCTCCCTCCAACATTTGCCACATTTTGAACCTACATGGCATGGGAGGCCAAAGGACCTAGGTCAAAACTTCCAAAGAGTAGAAGTAAATAGGGAGAGGCTATTAATAAACCTTAAATAAGAAAATTACCTAGTACATCAATGGCAGTAAGTGCCATTCTAAAAATATATTAGAATAAGGGTGATGCAGAATTCAGGGTGAGGATTGCAATTTTAAATAGGGTGGTCAGAGTTGCCTTCACTAAAAGTTTAATATTTGAGCGAATAATAGAAGGAGGTAAAGGAGAGAGGGAGTTGTGCAGGGCAGAAGAACATCTATACAAAGTCCTGAATAGTCTATACAAAGTCCTGAGGTAGAGGCATGCATGGTATGCATGAAGAATAGACAAGGATAACTGAACCATAACAGATGAGGTAGGAGGGTGGGCATGGACCCTGTAGGACTTGTAGACATTGGAAGATGTTTAGTTTTACTTTGAGTTAAAAGAGAAGCCTTTTAAGCAGTGTAAGCAAAGGAATAGCTTAATAAAAAAGGTCATTCTGGATGTTATGTTGAGAATAGACTAGTGGGGCAAGAACAGAAACAGGGAGACAAGTTAGGAGACTCTTGAGAATAATCTGGGTGAGAAATGAAGGTGGTACAAATCAAGTTAGAAGCAATGGAGATAGTGAAAAATAGGCCGGGTTTTGGACATACTTTGAAGATAGAGCCAACAAGATTTCTAAGCCAGTCAGATATGGTGTATGGAAAGGAGAGAGAAAGAGTCAAGGATTACACCAAGATTTTTGGTTTGAGTACCTGAAAGCATAGTTTACTCTAACTCAGGTGGGAGAAGACTGTAGGTAGGAGGGGTAGGAAAGGGGAGTTGGATAGGAGTTTAGTGTATGGATATTTTAAATTTGAAATACCTCTGAGATACTCAAGTGGAAATGGCGTATAGGAATTACATATATGAGGCTATTGCCAGGGGAGAGGTTCTGAGCTGGATGATGCCTGTATTTAAAACCCTGAGACTGAGTGAGATCACCAAGACAATGAATACAGATAGAAAAGAGAAGAAACCCAAAAGCTAAGCCCTAGACCGCTCCAGTAATGAGAGTTAATATTGGAAAAAATATATATATAAATTGCAAAAAGCTCTTTTTAAAGGCATCATATAGCTGTGGAAGCAACGAGAATGAGATGAACTAAAATATCAGAGAGTAAGGCTTATCCCTAGGTGGGCTGATGATGACTGGCTGTTTTCTTCTCTGGAGACATTTCCCAGTTCTGGGAGTGGGCTGAGGGTCAGGTTTGGCCCAAACAAAAGAGACTGTTCTGGGTAGAAGAGAAACCATCTGACACTACTGGGGATTGAATATACAGGGCTGGTGGAATGTTAGGAAACTAAAGAAATCCCCAAAGCAAGGGGATTTCCTCAAGAGACTTCTACTGAATTCTGGGGTATCCCAGGAAGCTAGGAGTTCAGCCAGAAGGCAGATTGAAATTTCATAGTCGCCTGGTACTTAGGAGACAAAAAAATCACTAAAGGAATGGACCTACCACAAAATACTGACTCTCGCTTAAGGTATTTGTCAGACTTTTAACCTGCGTGGGGCAGAAGACTAAAACACTAAGCTCAAAACCTCCATAGAGTATGTTTCAGGGTTCAAGAGAAAAAAGACCTGCCCGTCTCTCACTCAGTGATCCTGGATACTCATGTTCCAAAAACAGTAAAATAAGAGGTGGATTGAATCTTAAAACAGTCACTCAGTCCTAACCCAACTCAGTCTCTGACTGGATCAAAGGGACCATCCTCTCGCCCTGGTTGTCTAAGAGAAAATGGGAAATACTTGTAGTACAAAATACTGTTTGGAGCTGCTACAATTCGTTTATCCACAGTGTCCAACATAAAATAAAAAATACTAGGCATTCAAAGAGGCTGGAAAAGGTGGCTAAAAATTAAGAGAATAATTATATAATAGAAGCAGACCCCAGGTGACCCAGATATTAGAGTTGGCAGGGGGAAAGAACTTTAAAATAACTATGATTAAAACGTTAAAGAAAATAGAGGGGGCCAGCACAGTGGCTCGTGCCTATAACCCCAGCACTTTTGGAGGCCAGTGCTGGAGTATCACTTTGAGCTTAGACTTTCGAAGCCAACCTGGGCAACATGGCAAAACCCTTCTCTACAAAAAATACAAAAATTAGCTGGGTGTGGTGGCTTGCACCTCTGGTTTCAGCTACTTGCAAGCCTGAGGCTGGAGAATCATTTGAGCCCAGGAAGTGGAGGTTTTAGTGAGGTGAGATCACTCCACTGCAGTCTTCAGCCTGGGTGACAGAGTGAGATCCTGTTTTTAAAAAAAAAAAATAGAGGAAAAGATGGATAAGATGAATTTTAAAGTGAAAACTTCCAACAGAGAATTAAATCTATAAAGAGAATCAGGTAACAGTGTAGAATGAAAAAACCAGTTTATAAAATTCAAGACCAAGTGGATAGGTTTATAAGTAGATTAGATGCAGCAGAAGAGAAGATGAGTGAATATGAAGACAGATCAATGGAAAATTTCTAAAGCACATAGAGGAAAAAGAATGAATCAAACAGAGCAAAAGGTAAAAGCATGAGAGAGAAAGACAAGTGGAATGCAGTTAAAAGTTCTAATATATTTCTTTTTTTTTCTTTTTTTTTTTTTTTGAGACAGAGTCTCACTCTATCACCCAAGCTGGAGTGCAGTGGCACTATCTCAGCTCACTGCAACCTCTGCCTCCTGGGTTCAAGCAATTCTCTTTCCTCAGCCTCCTAAGTAGATGGGATTACAGGTGTGCATCACCATACCCAGCTAATTTTTTTGTATTTTTAATAGAGATGGGGCTTCACTATGTTGGCAAGGCTGGTCTCAAACTCCTGACATCAGGTAGTCCACCCACTTCGGCCTCCCAAAGTGTTGGGATTACAAGTGTGAGCCACTGCACCCAGCCGAAAGTTCTAAGTATTTCTGATTGGAGTCCTAGGGATAGAGGAGATTGGAGCAGAGTAGCCTTGGAAGATATAACTAATGACCAAGAATTCCTAAACTGATGGAAGATATCAACTAGTAGATTCAAAATCAGATAACTCTGAAGCAGGAAAAATACAGAAAAAGAAAATCATACTTAGGCATATCTTAAACTGTTAAAACCAAAGACTGAGAGAACATTTAAAAGCCACAAGAGAAAATCTGATGGATGATACTGTATTAAGTAGTACAATATTGAATGCATTCTTTCCTGAATTTGGGAGTAAGAAAAATACTTCACTGTCATAATTTATACTCAGAAATACAATGTAGGACCTGGCCACTACAATAAAGAGAAAGAATAAATAAAAAGTTAAAAGATTCGAAAGGGAGTAGTAAAACTTTTTTATTATTTGTAGATGACATGAGTGCATATGTAGAAAATTGAACAGAATGTACTAACAAATCATTATAAATAATAAATGTAGATTTAGTTAAGTTGCTGGATACAAAGACAATATGCAAATACATGAGTTTTTTATTTCTGTAAACTAGCGACATAACATCAGGGAAGGATAATTATTAAATCCCATTTATAATAGCATCAAGGTATCAGATACCCTGGAATAACTCAAAAAAACACACAAGCTGTCTATTCTAAAAACATTGCTGTGAAAAAAGAAGACCTAAACAAATAGATGTAGCACACATGGGGTTTTGTTTTGTTTTGCTTTGCTTTGTTTTGTTTTGTTTTTGAGATGGAGTCTTACTCTGTCACTCAGGCTAGAGTGCAGTGGCGTGATCTTGCTCACTGCAACCTCTACCTCCCGGGTTCAAGCAATACTCCAGTGTCCCGGGTAGCTGGGACTATAGGCATGCGCCACCACACCCAGCTAATTTTTGTATTTTTAGTAGAGACAGGGTTTCGCCGTGTTGGCCAGGCTGGTCCCGAGCTCCTGACCTCAAGTGATACACCTGCCTCGACCTCCCAAAGTGCTGGGATTACAGGCATGAGCCACCACGCCTGGCTACACATACGGGTATTATAATACTGCTAAGATGTCTATAATTCAAATCCAGTCAAAAACTAAGCAGGGCATTTTTTAATTGGTGGAAACGTATATGAAAATGCTGAAGACCTATCTAGCATAACCTGAGACAGTCATGAAAAGGAACTAAATTGGAAGGTTTAACTGTAAGACTTTGTAATCAGGCTATAGGAATGAAGACGGGGCAGTATTGCCGTAAGGATAGTCAAATAGATCAGCTGAACAAAATAGAGCTACCTTGTCCAGTATAGACCCTATCAGCCACATGTGCCTATTGAGTGCTTGAAATGTAGCTAGTTTGAATTAAGATGTGCTATAAATATAAAATACCATATTTTGAAGACTTGGTATGAAATGACTATTAAAATTTTTTTAAATTTTTTAGTTGATTACACATTGATAATATTTTAGATATATTGATTTAAGTGAAATTTATTAAAATTATTTGCATCTGTTTCTTTTTACTTTTTTAATGTGGCTACTAGAAAATTTTAAACTACATTTAAAATTAAATATTACATTTAAATTTAACATTTGATTAAAATAAAAATTACAATTTACATTTGTAGCTTAATGACATTGGTGACAACACAGATGTCTTAAACAGCACACAAAAACACTATTCATAAGAGAAAAGATTGATAAAATGGATTATATAGAATTTCTGTTCATCAGAAGACACATTAAGGGATTGAAAAGGCAAACCATAGACTGGTAGAAAATGTTTGTAATCTGTGTATCTGAGAGAGGACTCTTATTTAAAATAATTCTTGAAAATAAATTAAAAAGAATAATTTATAAAATAGGCAAATGACCTGAATAGGAGGTTCACAAAAGAGGATATCCAAATGGCCAGTAAGCGTATGAAAAGAGGCACAGGATCCTCTGTTATCAGGAAAATGTGAATTAAAGAGACAACACTACACATCCACCAGAATGGCTAACATGCTAAAGACTTACAATATCAGGTCACCCAGAACTCCCATACCTTGCTGGTAGGTGTCAAAATTTTTACAATCACTGAGAAAATTTTTGACAATATTATTTATTGATTGATAATATTTATTAAAATTAGTCATCTACCTACCCCATGACCCAGTATTTCTACTCCTAGTTATATATCCAAGATAAATTAGCGTATTTTTCTATCAAAAGACATAATTTATACGAATTTCTTGTGTAATACAAAAATTGGAAGCACACCAAATATTCCTCAACAGTAGAGTGGATAGTGTATTTATATTACAAAATACTACACAGTGTTAAAGAAGAATGAACTATTTACTGTACGATTCCATTTACATGAGGTTTAATAGTACACAAAACCAGTCTGTGGTGGTAGAAGTCTGAATATTGGTTACTTACAGTGGGGACAGGATTTTTCAGAGTGTTGCAAAAATTATATAACTTGATCTTGAGTGGTAGTTATATAAGTGCATATGTGTATGTAAAAATTCAAGATGTACACTTGAGATTTCTGCATACTATAAGTATGCCATATCTCAATAACTAAGCATTATGTTAGCATGCCTGATAGTTCCTTGATGACTAAGACTAGACATATCTCATTTACTTCTGTAAGACCGGTGCATAAACTAAAAGCACTCCATAAATAATGTGGGATAAAAATTTAGGAAGGAAATGAGGTAGGAAGCTGGTTCATTAGTCTAGTTTCTCTTAACCTAGCACCTGTTCACTGACCGCTTGCCATAGTCAGACTTTAGTTAGTTGGCTGCAAGATCGGTGGTCGTGGTCCTTGCTGCTCGTTAAAGTACACCTGGCTTTGGCCCTTTGCTGTTACCATCCTGACAGTATATAAGTCTGAGTGTATGGAGCAGGGGGAGACTTCTTAAATTAAGTGACGTAAATCAAGAAAAATAGCTGTCTCCACTCTGTGGCCTCAGTTTGACACTTTATTTCCTCACTGTATTTCCTTCTTTCTTTTCCTCTTCCTTGTTATTCAGCATTCAACAAATACCTATTGATTATGCATTTTGTGGTCTAGCTATGTCGGTATATAAAGCAAGGATCCCTGCCCTCTGAAGGTTTATGTAGTAAAGGGAGAAGAAAGGGAAAAGACAGCAATAAACAGTGAACTGCCATCTATCTATGTTTAGGAACCAAGCAGAACAAATACTTAAACAGAGAAGCAAAACCATAGTCTGTATTTGCACCCCTTTCTTCTATTGTATGGTAATTATGGTTTATTTGCCTTCCTGTTGAGTGGTGAGAAGGGATGTGTGTGGTTTTGGATTAACTTCTGCATGGCATCTGGCACAATGCCATGTGTCTGAGAGAGCTTAGTAAATATTTGTAACCTTTGGGAGCATCTGCCTGTGCTTGCTTACTGATTTCCATAATTCTTTTCTGCCGTGTGCCTTCCTCATTTCTTTTAACCCATCATCACTTTCCTGGGAAAAGCTTGATTTAAGATCTTAAGAGATGTTTTCTATAATTTTATGGCTTTACGCCCTAGAATGGGTAGACTGAAGGTATACAAATCACCTTTCTGGGATGTTCCAGCCAGGAACCCAGAATACCGAATTTGGCAGTTACGTTGTTGTGATGAGTGTTCTTTTCATATGGTGTTTTAAGTTACATATTGTAATAGATCTGAAAAGGTCACTGTGCATATGAAACCACTAAGAAATAATGCTGCTTGAGGTTCTAGAAAGAGTGTTAAACATTCAGTGTTTTTTAACTATAAATATTTTGTAGAAAGAGATTTCATGGAGACATGGAGCACAGAAGTGTTGATATTTATCTAGGGTAAAAAGGAATACGTTTTCAGTTGGAATTTACCTTCAAAGAATGATCCGTGAAATAGCCTTTTCCAGCTACAAAAGGGGAAAGATGGTACAATTTAATAGAGAATAATTGTACCTTGATTTTGAGTAGTATGTGAAAATATTTTTCCCACAGTAATACTATTTTATCTTCCCACTAATCCAGTGAGAGATGTATTTTTAACTCCTATTTTAATAGATTTGAAGACTAGGAGGTATTGACTTGCCTAAAGTCAATAGCTGGTAGCTATTAGAACTAATTTTAAGACCCCAGACTCAGAACTTTCTGAAAATTTTATGCAGCAACACGTAGGCAGTTTTGCAAAGAAGGTAAGTCCGAGACCGATTTTAAGTACGTTAAATGCAGATCTGAAATTGAATCTGAAAAACATCTCTGCTCTTGTGATGTAGTTGTGTCCAGAGCTTAGAAGCCACCACCACTTTGAATTCTAGGTTTGCAAAATGTTTGTGACCTTTTGACCACTCTGTGGCCTGACAGGAGGCCTTGGTACTCAAAGGTGAACTTTTGAATGAAGTAGTACCTATTGTAGTATTTCTTATAGAATTGTTTTCTTGGATTCTGTGGTTCCAGCAATTTTCGTTTTTTTTTCATCTTTGTCCCCAGGAGCCTCCAGAAGATGATGCAAACATCATTGAGAAAATCCTGGCATCTAAGACTGTCCAGGAGGTTGGTGGCTCGTGTTTCTCGCTTTTATATCATTAGCACAGATTACATCTTCTATGAAGAGATTTTTGGCTAGAGAACCTAGAATGACCATTATTGGCTGGAGTGAGAGCTAGGCAAGAATATTGTCTGGCTAGCCAACACTTATTTTTACCCCTATAGAGCATTTTAGGACATAAAACTCTTAAAATATCTAGAATGGCTCAAGCTAATGATTTCCTCCATTCTGATCCTAGCAAAAGCCATATATCCCTTAGCTGCTGTAGCCCACCAGAATTTAGCAGAGGGCCAAGAAGAAGAGATGGAAAAAAAGTTGTAGTGGAGGCTGGGTTCAGTGGCTCATGCCTATAATCCCAACACTTTGGGAGGCCAACATCGGAGGATTGCTTGAGCCCAGTAGTTCAAGACCAGCCGGGGCAATATAGTGAGACCTTGTCTCTATTTTAAAAAGTATACACACGCGCGCGCGCACACACACACACACCCACACACACCCATATGAGTCCTAATGGAAATGTTGTAGGGGTTCTTTTCTTCAGACATCTCAGGGCCATTGTAGGAATCACCTAGAGGAAATTCCTGGAGTGGTAGAGTATGTTGGTGCTGGTGAGAGCATGGCTTCATCTTTACTTCAAGTATTTATGACAGTAAACTTCCTTACTTGGAGAGTGAATGCCATTGGCATTTCAGAAGTGAGGCGTTAGGGGGACACCAGAGATGAATGTAGTCACTTCCATACCAGGCTCTGGTCCTGACATTTCTCAAGAGACCTGGGCCAGTTTGGGTTTATCAGCTGAGTGCCGTCCCAGCCTAAACCTTGGAAGGACAGCATGAAGATCAATTTTTTGCAGCTGTGTATTCCACCTTTGGAAAACCTGACCAATAGGTGTCAGGAAAAGGCCTGGGAAAATGAAAATATGCTCAAGAAATCTTTATGGAAATCAGGCAGAGATGTTGATTACCTGTTTTCTTTTGGCTCAATAAGGGTGATCTGCCTGGGATCTGGGCTGATAACTGCTTGCTATTTGTTACAGGTTCACCCAGGAGAACCTCCATTTGACTTGGAGCTGTTCTACGTTAAGTATAGAAATTTGTACGTCTATTTAAAGTGTTCTCTGTATTTGGGTTTTATATGAATAAAACTTTCTTTCTCTTGTGACTTTATTATCTTCTGCATCTTCAGAGTCTTGCCTCTAAGGCATGACCCACAGGTCTTGGCTGACTAAAGTTTATCTTAGGCAGTAACACTCAATTATAGCTGCACACAGAATTACCTGGAGAGCTTTTTTAAACTTCTGAAGCTCTTCCTCCATCCAAGACCATCGACTCGGACTCAGTGGGGCCCAAGGATTGTTGTTTTTTTAAAACTCCTTGGGCAATTCTCATATGCAACCAGGATAGAGAACCACTCTCCTGTAGCATATGCTCTTTTCCCTTCTTATATTTTTTTGTTTCTGCTACAGCCCACTTTCACTAACGTGTGTTAATGATAACCTGCCCACACCTGCACTGCCTCTGTTCTTGGCCAGTTTCTCTAGAAGCTGCAGAGAGATCAGTTGCTTGGAATTACTCCATTTTGTTTTGTTTTCTGTTGTTGCCCTTAAGAGGAGGGTCTTTCTAAGCCCAATCTCCAGCAGTTGCACAATAAACCATTTTACTATTTCTGTGTTAGATGGTCACCCTGTTTATTGAACACCTTAAAGCTCAATCATTTGCTAGTTATGTGCTTGCCTGACAATTTGTATGTCTTTGGATAGTTCCTACTTACATTGTAAATGGGCCACAATGGAAGAGCTTGAAAAGGATCCTCGCATCGCACAGAAGATCAAGCGATTTAGGAATAAACAAGCCCAGATGAAGCACATTTTTACGGAGGTGAAGCAATATTTACTGACTCATTTGACTGCTGCTTTTCTTGCAGCAGTAAATACTGTGTTTATGTTTCTAAGTCCGAGTTAAAATCCTATACAGATCTGTTGCTCAAGTCAAATTGATAAATGTGTGCTGATTTGCAGCAAAACTAGTCTAGATTCAAGTCAAAGAAAAGTATCCACCAAAGTTCAGGATGAAACCTTATAAACTGACAACTCGTAAGAGCATGCATCTTGGTGTGAATACTAATAAATAGCTAGAGTGAGAGGAATATGCACACAATTCTTTCGTCTCCGCTCCCTCAACCCCCCACAACCCCAAAAGGACATTTCAGAAGGTAGGTCCTCAAGTTTGAATGTAAAAAAAAAAAAAAAAAAAAATCTAAAAGTGTGAGAAAGTAAACAAATAATTTTATTTATGTAAACTTGGGAATTTCTAAATATTGTACCTACAGCAAGAGGAAGGACTGATGGATTTTAATATTAAACAAATCTGTAAGTGGTATACATCAGAAAATGCCACAAACCTTAACCTTAATGTGTTATTCTTGGAATAAAGTCTAAACCCTGTAATATAGCCTACATAGCCCTTTGTGTCTGTTTTCTGATCTATTCCTAAAGCAGTGGTTTTTCCTTGGCTGAGAATAGAGAAAACTGTGCTGGGGTATATAGAAATAATGCAACAAGAGTTCATATTTTTGTGGAAAGGAAAGGCTCTTGAGAATATTGGAACACATGAAATTAAGGAGGAATAATACTGAAGAGTAGTTCCTATAACACTGCCTTTGGTCTTGACCTATTTAACATATTTATTAGTAACTTGGGTAAATATTTTTGTGATATAAATAGTAACTTAGTTTGAGTAGAGCTTTATATCCATTATTTCCAGCTGCTTTATGAGGTAGCTAAAGCACACATGGAGGAAACTCAGGCTCCAAGAGCCTGCAACTTCCCACATGCACAGACGTAGACTCATGACTAAATCCTACCTCCTGAAGACCCAGGAGACGTCCTAACCAGACCCAATACTGGGAGGAGAATCAGCCTGGGTTTGCCTGGACAGGCTAGGATGAATAAATGTAGGAATAAATGTAATATCCTACATTGTTCTTGGAATCTTTCTATTTCTGTAGTGAGGAAAATTACTGGGTAGCAGTTCTAGGGAGAAAAGGTATTGCCAGTTGAATTAACTACACATTTACTGTGTGTCAAGAGTAGGAAGTGGCTGCTTAAAAAGTAAACTAATCCTACTAATCCTGGACTGCACCAATAGAACAGTCCTGCTGTACCAGGCTCTTTTCATTCCTAAATGTTAGGTTCATTTGGGTACCAGGATTCAGCGAGGGACTTTGCAAAACCTGAGAGCAGCTGCAAGAGGACTGTCATGGTGGGAATGGGGCATAGGTGGAGAGCGGACTGCACAATGCTAAGAGCCTGGGCTCTGCAGTCAAACTGCCCCTCCCAGCCCAGCCTCACACACATCTGGGTGGCCTCAGGCCGTGCATAAGCTCCTTCAAACTCAGTATCATAGGAAAAAGCAGGACTCCTGATAGAATCAGCCTCACAGAATACCTAGAAGGATTAGACGATAATTTTCTTGCCATTTTCAGCTTTATTGGAGTATAATTGACAAACATGTATATTTAAGGTATACAACTTGATGTTTTAATATATGTGTACATTGTGAAATAATCACTATAGTCCAGCTAGTGAGGATATCCTTCACCTCACATAGTTAGGGGATTTTTTTCTTTCTTTTTTCCCACCTTAGGGTGAGAACACTTGAGATTTATCCTCTTAGAAAATTTCAAATAGTATTTTTAATTGTCATCACCATTCTATACATTAGGTCTCCAGAACTTATTCATCCTGAATAACTGAAATTTTATACGCTTTGACCAGTGTCTTCCTTCCCATTTATCCCTTTCATCCCTGGCAACCACCATTTTACTCTGCTTCTACAAGTTTGATTATTTTATGTTCCACATATAAGTGAAATCATACACTTATCTTTGTTTTTGTGTCAGGTTTATTTTACTTTGTATAACATCCTCCGGATTCATCCATGTTGTTGCAAATGATGGGATTTCCTTTTTTTTTTTTTTTGAGATGGAGTCTTGCTCATCGCCCAGGCTGGAGTACAGTGGCATGATCTTGGCTCACTGCAAGCTCCGCCTCCCAGATTCACGCCATTCTCCTGTCTCAGCCTCCCAAGTAGCTGGGACTACAGGCGCCCGCCACCACACCCGGCTAATTTTTTGTATTTTTAGCAGAGACAGGGTTTCACTGTGTTAGCCAGGATGGTCTCGATCTCCTGACCTCATGATCTGCCCACCTCGGCAGGCGTGAGCCACCGCGCCCGGCCGGAATTTCCTTCTTTTTTAAAGCTGAATGATATTCTGTTGTGTGGATATATACATCCCACTTTCTTTATCCATTCATCCCTTGATGGACACTTAGGTTGTTTCTGTATCTTGACTATTGTGAACAATAAAGGACACAATGGTTTTAGCAGTGTTTAGCTCATAGGCACTATTCCATAAATATTAGCTTTTCATATCGTTAAGATGGAAATGGTATATGAAGAACTGTTGAACAAACTGGGTTTTTTTTTTTTAACCCAAATAGGGAGGAGATTGCTGAAGAGCCTAAACAGAGAGGAAAGAATCAAATAACTTATTGCTGCTCTAGAGGAAGCAGTTCATACCAATGAGCAACAGTTATAAGGAAGGAAGTTAAGTTATAATTTACTAATGATAAAGATCATGGTACTACTACTAAAGAGGTAGAGATAAAGCTGTTTCGACAGTGAATCGGGTCTTGGAGGGTAGTAAATTTCTTAATTGGGAATAATTGAATCTGAGAGGTTTGCTAGGGATGTTGTAAAGAGTATCCTGCATTGATTAGACGAGAAACTAGATAGCCCCAAAGTGCCTTGCAGCCTAAGTGTCAGTAAGAGCTCTCCAGCACTCCTGGAGGAGGACTTCAGCCTCTGGGTAAGAAAGACTCGGGTGAACGGTCCAGTTAACATAGCTCCATGAACTTGGTCGCATTACTTAATATCTCTGAGTCAGTTTCCTAATCTGTAAGGTAATTATAGTACCTACTCCGTAAGGTAGTTTTGGAGCTTAAATGAAAGTACTTAGCATTACTCTGGACATACATTAAATATTTCTGTATGTTGCTTGTTGTTTTGTAGGTAAACTTTTTTTGAAGCATAGTATGCATAAAGATAAAGTATACATCTCAATGAATTTTTACAACGTAAACACATTTGTGTAACTACTACCTAGATCAGCAAATAGAACATTGTCAGCGCCCAGGAAGCTTGCCTCATGCCCCCTTCCAGTGTTAGCTATTGCTGTTGTTAAGAAGAAAAAGAAACTGTATTTCCTAGTTGCCAAGGGCTATGTTTGAAATAAGGACCAGTAAGGAAAAGGGAACCCTTCTGCTGATTTTTGTACATTGCTATAATGACCAACAGGGAATTATTACCTGGCTAGGGTGTAGCCTCTAAGATGGTTGGATCCTTTAAATTTAGTCATGGAGAGCAGGCTTTGGAGACATTGAATAAATGCCTGTGACTTTTTTTATTAAGCAAACCCTTTCTTTTGTGTTTGTTGATAGGGCCCAGAGTAGGGGTCACTTAGAGATAACACCCTAGGTGTTGGATTTGAGGGAAGGGGACACACTTCTAACTGTTCTCCTCTGTTTGTGTTAGCCTGATGAAGACTTGTTCAATCCAGACTATGTAGAAGTTGATCGCATCTTGGAGGTGGCCCACACCAAGGATGCAGAAACAGGGGAGGTGGGTATTCGCCTCTCCTAAAGCATCTTCCCTTCTTTCCACATATTTCACTTGTTTTAACATGTGGCCTTTGTCTTAATGGTATTCCTGTCTAGTCATTTAGGGTGGTTTTTCAGAGGTTGGCAGATATGACTGACTCCTTTAATCTAATAGAACATTAAGTTTCTTTCCTATTTTCCTACCAGGAGGTAACACATTACCTGGTGAAGTGGTGCTCACTACCATATGAGGAAAGCACATGGGAGCTAGAGGAAGATGTGGATCCTGCAAAAGTTAAAGAATTTGAATCTCTTCAAGTTCTCCCTGAAATTAAGCATGTGGTAAAGTACTCTTGTCTCTCTCTGACACTTCTCAGAACATGTAATTTTATGAACTTTGCAATCATGGAAGTTCACCTGGCTGTGTTCCTAAGTGGTTTCTGTGGTATTTTACCTTTGTTACTTCTCATTGAACCCGCAATTCAGTGTTTTCCTCCCCAGATCGAACTTTGCCAGCACCCTGGTCACCTTTAGGTCTCAGGTCTATTTTGATGTATGTGACATTTAAGAAGCTTTGATATTGGCTTAAAATTCTTGGTGTGTGGCTGTTATATGGAGTCAGTAAAATAAAATTTGTAAGAAATAGCTGGTATGCAAGAGAAGCTCACTAGTATCTTTCCTGTTTCTTATCTCTTCATCAGCTACCTCTTTTCTTTGATTTTCCCTTCTTCGCTCACCTGGAATATTTTAAGCGGAAGAACTGTCCTTTATCTGCAGATCCCTGTAACGCCCACAGAGAGAACATAGGTTTTTGATAAACATTATTGAATCTATTTGTTTTTCTGATTCTGGATTATTGCCACTCAACTGCCAAGATCTCCCAGGGCACCTGAGAAGTATATAAATTATCCACCAATTGAAAGGAGGGAGAGTTGGGATCAGAGCTTTTATTTATTTTTTTATTTTGAGATGGAGTCTTGGTCTGTTGCTGGGGTGCAGTGGCACAATCTTAGCTCACTGCAACCTCCGTCTCCCGGGTTCAAGCAATTCTCTTGCCTTGGCCTCCTGAGTGGCTAGGAATACAAGCACTTGCCACCACACCTGGCTAATTTTTGTGTGTTTTTAGCACAGAGAGTGTTTCACCATATTAGGCTTGTCTTGAACTCCTGGCTTCAGGTGATCCACCTGTCTCGGCCTCCCAAATTGCTGAGATTATAGGCATGAGCCACCGCACCCGGGCCAGAGCTTTTATTAAGGTGTAACTAACTTGAAAAGAGAATCAGTTGTTAAAGAATATGGCTATAGGCTGGAATGATAGTTTCTGTTTAAAAAAGAAAAATTACCATTTTTATATGAAAAACTCTTATCTAGTTCCGTATTAATATTATTTGTTGCTTTTACATCACTGGAAGGTTGATACTCAGAACATTAAACTTAGGTCCCTATAGGAGTCCATTCAAGAGCAGTGTTTCGTTTTTGTTTTTTTTAGCATATGAAAGGTAGATAGAGGTGTCTTGAGATGCAGAACTGTGTAGAAACTTACATAGTTCATAGTGTTTTGATTACATGGTTGATTATTTTTCTTTCAACCCTCTCCCGTATATACGGTTTTCTGCTTTTAATTCACCTTGTCAGTCATCTGTTAAGCATTTGCTATAGGTTGATTCTTGTGTGAGATATGGTAAGAAACAAGGTACAGGCCCTGCCCTCAGGAGCTCACAGTCTAATGGAAGAAGCATGTGTGTACATGGATAAATAAATACAGCACCAGGCTAATTGTGGTATGTGGCGTAATGCAGTGACGGACCAGATAGAGGGCAGGGAGAGTTTCATTCTGAAGCTAATTGTAAGTTATTATCTAGAAGCAATCAGGATTCCTACCCATTCTCTCAGCCTGACTCCTACTTAGTTCCCCCAACCTATACATTACTCAGAAGGTAATAACTATAGTTTGAAACCAGCCTTGGGACAATGAGATTTACCACTGTCTTCATTCGTATCCATGTTATGCTCCTAAAACATCGTTCTCTATCTATTATGCTGTTTGCTTTCCTCCCTAGGAGCGGCCTGCTTCAGACTCCTGGCAGAAACTCGAGAAGTCTCGCGAGTATAAGAACAGTAACCAGCTCCGGGAATACCAGCTGGAGGGGATGAACTGGCTTCTTTTTAACTGGTATAACAGGTAAGGAACCAAAACCAGCCCAGTTGTTTGTACCCAGAGGTATATTATTGCCTTAGCCTGGAAAACCTAGAGTCGCAGTTGCAGACTGGTGAGAGGGAGCAGCATGGCCATCAATTTAGGGTGGTAATCTTTGCACATTAATCATCCAAGACTAATTTTATTTTTGTCACTTGTTTCTCCAACCAATAGGAATGACATCATTGACTTTGTGCCCCTTTTTTTGGCCAACCACACCAAAAGGTTGGGCTCAATCTAGATGAAACAAAATCCAGAAGATCCTTTAAAGCTGTTTTCTATTTCTAAATCCTTAACCAAAAAAAAAATATATATATATATATGTGTGTGTGTGTGTGTGTGTGTGTGTGTGTGTGGGAATATACAACTATACAAAAACTTTTAAATATTTTAAAACTTCTTGATTCTTTATGATAACACTTAAGAGTCAAAAAGTTTTTTAAAAATTGAAAGTTCATACAGTAAAAAAGTTACAGTAAGCTAGGGTTAATTTATTGAAGAAAAAATATTTTTAAATAAATTGAGTGTAGCTTTAGTGTACAGTATTTATAATGTCTACAGTGGTGTGCAGTAATGTCCTCGGCCTTCACATCACCCACCACTCACTCACTGATTCACCCAGAGCAACTTCCAGTCCTGTAAGCTCCATTCATGGTAAGTGCTGTATATAGGTATACCTTTTTTGTTTTTGTTTTTCAATGTTTATCTTTAGTTCTAGGGTACATGTGCTGGATAGGCAGGTTTGTTACATAGGTAAATGTGTGCCATGGTGGTTTGCTACAGCTATCAACCTATCACCTAGGTATACCATTTTATTTTTTTATTTTTATTTTTGTTGAAACAGAGCCTCGCTCTGTCACCCAGACTGGAGTGCAATGGTGTGATCTCAGCTCACTGCAGCCTCTGCCTCCTGGGTTCAAACAATTCTTCTGCCTCTGCCTCCCTAGTAGCTGGGATTACAGGCACCTGCCACCTCGCCCTGCTAGTTTTTGTATTTTTAATAGAGATGGGGTTCACTGTGTTGGCCAGGCTGGTCTCGAACTTCTGACCTCAGGTGATCTGCCTGCCTTGGCCTCCCAAAATGTTGGGATTACAGGTGTGAGCCACGGCGCCTGGCCAGGTATACCATTTTTAATCTATATTTTGCTCTATTTTTACTTTGTCTTTTCTGTGTTTAGACATGTTTAGATACACAAATACTATTGTGTTACGATTGCCTGTAGTATTCACTGCAGTGACATGCTATATAGGCTTATAGCCTAGAAGCCGTAGGCTATATACCACATAGCCTAGGTGTGTAGTAGGCTATACCATCTAGGTTTAGTAGGTACACTCTCTGATGTTCCCACAATGACACAGTCACCCAATGATGCATTTCTCAGAATGTGACCCCGTCCTTAAGTGACACATGACTGTATTTTCTCCCAAATTAGCGCAGTTCTGTTTTGGAAGTAGGCAAGGTATGAATAATAATAATAACTTACCTCAGTTTAATATGTAAAATGTTGATAAAGTCTTCAATGATAATCTTATAGGTAAATGTCTGTTTGTGAAGCATCTTTTCAAGTTATAACCAGCCTCTATAAGTTTCCTATATTGATAATGAATTACCTGTATTTCTCGCTCTCTGCAGAAAAAACTGTATTTTGGCTGATGAGATGGGCCTAGGGAAAACCATCCAGTCCATCACATTCCTTTCAGAAATATTTCTACGAGGAATCCACGGCCCTTTTCTCATTATTGCCCCTCTCTCCACCATCACTAACTGGGAGCGGGAGTTCCGGACATGGACAGAGATGAATGCCATTGTGTACCACGGCAGCCAGATCAGCAGGCAGATGATCCAGCAATATGAAATGGTGTACAGAGACGCCCAGGTGAGCCTCACGTGAATCAGAGACCCAGGGACTGCCTAAGCTCGGAACCACCTATCTGTCACTTAACTTCAGAAGTTCCAGTGCCCTGCATCTTGTGTTAATGTGGAGTGACTTTGTAATATGTTTGTCAAAGCTGACTCCTGCCCTCCCTGGTAGTTCATTTTAATTTATGATACAACACAGGATTGTAGGGCATGCTGTCTCAACTCTGAGATATACCTTTTTTAGGACACTGAAAATTTGACTTACCTGTTGGTTTATGAAGTTACTTTTATATGCAAAAGATTTTATCTGAATTGTTATGTGTTCAATGAAGAAAGTGAGCAAAAGAATTACTCTACAGAGAATGGATTCCCAGCCAGAGAGTTTGGAGAGGAGGTTAACAGATTTGACAGAGAAGGATAAAGAGAAAACAGGTTTCAAATAATTAAATACACAACAGCAACATTTTCTCTTTTTTTAAGTTTTTAAGTGCTATCATTTAGCTGAATATAGTTGTGTGTTTGTCCTGCACACTGGTTTTTATAATTAAGGTAAAAATTAAACGATTTCAATCAGAGCCAGTGGTCTCCCCAGAGGTTTCAGAGACAGCAGAGACACTTGGAAGAAATTTAAGAATTGCTCTGACATGATGCGGCTCTGCTCTTGAAATGTGATGGCAACACCAAGACAGGCTAAACAACAAAGCTGTGTCCTGCCTAGTAGCACTTGTCTTAGGTGAATCAGGATCATTACCTTAAATCTGTGCTAGAACTCAAATTATAAGGTGAAATTAAGTCTGAAAAATAGCAGAGAGTTTCCTTTGGGCATTCAAACTATGGTTTAGACTGACTCCTGTCTAGGAACTTGTGAACCAACACCCATCTGATTTCCTTATCGTAGCAGCTAATATGTAAAAATGCTCCCTTGCTGTGCCTTCCATATTGCCCATCCTTCTCACCTTCGTGAGGGCAGATGTTTCGCTTCTGTTTCATTGATGGTGTGTGAGGCCTTTTGGCTAACTAGCTCGTTCATTCTTATATTCTCTTTTCTCACATGAGGAAAAGCAGTGCTTGTCTTCTCACCTAGGCCCCAGAATTTGTAGTGCTGCCTCCTCTCATCCAGCAGGTATTAGCAGAATTCTGTAGCCGTGGTGTAAAGCTTTGCCTTTGGTTGTGTCATCCTCAGGGAAACCCCCTTTCAGGCGTCTTCAAGTTCCACGTCGTCATTACAACGTTTGAGATGATCCTGGCAGACTGCCCAGAGTTGAAGAAGATTCACTGGAGCTGTGTGATAATTGATGAAGCCCACAGATTAAAGAACAGGAACTGCAAACTTCTGGAGGGTCTAAAGCTTATGGCCCTGGTGAGAGTTAGCAGCTCTTTACATAAACACAGGTTCATTCTGTTCAGTTTGGAGGAAACACTCCTTAGCCATTCTGCATGTAGCTTATTTCTGCCTGGTCTTTTTACATTAGATTTTCTTTTTTGGTCTCTATAACTGCAAGAGTATAGGAATCAGATTTTTTTTGTTACAAACTGGGTCAACAATGGCCTTTGCCACAGATTGATTTCCATAGACTTAGGAAGACTCTTAAATACCATGAAATATGTGACTTGGAAATGTAAGGTGTTTTGGCTTGTTTCCAAGCCCCTAAATGAACTGCTACCAAAGATGATGCCCTTTTAACATCACTGCCTTGGCATGGTGCCCAGTATCTGGTGGGGAGGCCCTCAATAATATTTAGTGAATGAGTGAATAGTTGCTTTAATTAACATGAAATTGCTGCTGGAATCAATGATGTGAAAGGAAGGTTGATTCGTTTATTGACTGTACCCCTATGAGGGGTATCTTTTCATTAAAACAGATCAGAATTGCCCCGAATTGAGCACTCAATGCCCTGGCTTAATTTTCCCCACAAAAATGCACTATTTTGATGGCTCAAGCACTATTCATCATGTGTGTTTAATTTGTGCAGGAACATAAAGTGCTTCTCACTGGAACACCCTTGCAGAACTCCGTGGAGGAGCTCTTCAGTTTGCTAAATTTTTTGGAGCCATCACAGTTTCCTTCAGAGACCGCTTTCTTGGAGGAATTTGGAGATTTGAAAACAGAGGAACAGGTAATTAGGAACCCAAAGAATTGGGGAGACGATGTGATCATTATCTTCATCAAGAAAAGAACAGGATGCTATGGGGCCAGGATTTAGCAAGTTGTCACATTCCTGGCAAAATGAGCATTACCTCCTTTATTTTATGTGTTTGTTTATGTTGGGGAAGGTAAGCTGATTATTAGCGGTTCTTACTGCCCCAAAGGATAGATGGTGTATCTTATGTTGATGTATCGGGCCTCCTTGTTTCACTAATTTCACATATTGTGTGTTCACTGATTTTGCTTATAGCTCTGGCCTTAGGAGTATGATGCTTTCTTCTGCTTCCCTTATCCTTCATCCTTTCCCCTTCAAAATCTGCAACTCGTTCCCAGGCCCATCTTCTTGAGTACAACGCAATACACAGGTAGTGAGGAAAAGAAGGCAGTCACATACCTGGAGTAGTTGATAAGTCCACTTTTGTCCAGATCAGCTGGCTTTCTGCAGTTTTCAAGGTCCAGTTCCAAGTCACCTTGTTGGACTCAAAGCTAATAAAAAACAGCGGATAGTAATAAATACTTATTTCATATGAGTAGAAATCTCTACTAGGGATTATAGAAATAACCCAGACAAATTTACGTGCCATAAGAGGAACAAATAATAGAGTTGGTCCTTCAGAGGAGAGACAGGTCACATCTATTTGAGAATTAGAAAAGACTCCAGGGAGAGAGTACGATTTGAAAATGCATCTTGAGGGATGGGCAGGTTTTCACAGGTATAGAGAGAAGAGGTGGTAACCACTTTGCATAGAAAAAAAAAACCAGCAAAATCAGAGTCATAGTAGTTATTCACTAGTGGGGAAACATCTGATTCAGCTGAAAACAGTGAGTGAATTGGAAATATAAGGCCAGAAGGCTTGAGGGTTATATTGTGGGAAGATCTTGAAAGATAGTTTGAAGAATTTAGTAGGTAACGGAGAAGCCATACAAGGCCTTATTACAGGAATGACATAATTAGCTCTGCCAAATTAATCCAGCAATGGTGTGTAAGTGGGTTGGGGCAAAGAATGAGGGGAATGAAAACATTTGGGAATTTTGCCCACATGTCAAGTGTACACTCTGGGGTTCCAGTCTCTTCCTACTTCTGATGCAAGTCAGGCTTGCATCAGAGCAGTGAATAATCAAACTTAATTCCTACATTTGCAGTATCTATTGACTTTCAAAAGCCAGCTCCAATCTTCTCTCCTTTTTTGGACCATTAGAAATGCATCCTCTTCTCCCATTGCACTTAATTTGTGGTATGCATTTTTTCTTCTTCCTAGACAAAGATCTCCTTGAGGACAAGGCCCACATCTTCTCCCAAGTTGTGTTTGTTGTATTGACCAGCACAATGTCTGGCATATAGTAAACTCTAAATGATTCAAGGTATGAACCAAGTGAAGGGCAAAAGCTGAACCCAGCATGTGGCAGATTGACATTGTCCCTATCTTTAACAGTCAGCTAGCTGAGTCTTTTCCCTTTAGGTTCATATATAGTAATTCCTTACCCAGGTGGGGGATTAGATTTCTAAGTACCCTTCGTTGGTAAAATGAAGGTCTCATAAAAAGATTAAGTTTAAGATTGGAGTTAGGTAGGAGAAAACCATACAAATTACATCAAATATTTTATTTGATATTTTATCTTTAATATTTATTTTTATATAATTTTTAAATTTTTGGCTTTCTTTATTTTTTAATTGACAAAAATATGTATTGATCATGTACAATATGTTTTGAAATATGTATACATGGTGGAATGGCTAAACAGAGCTAATTAGCACATGCTTTTTGTGAGAACATTCCAAATCCACTCTCAGCAATCTTCAAAAATACTGTACGTTGTTATCAACTGTAGTCACCATGTTGTTCAGTAGATCTCTTGAACTTTCTCCACCTATCTAAAATTTTCTATCTTTTGAACAACACCTCCCTACCCCGCCCCACCCCCCATTCCCTGGTAACCACCACTCTAATCTCTGCTTCTATGAGATTTCTGTATTTTAAAACACAGTAAATAAAAGTTCTGGAAAGCATCTGTTTCCAAAATAAAGCATGTTCATCATTGTCTGAAATCTGCTTTTGTAAGTAACTCTTCTGAATCACTCTCTGTAAATCACTTTGTATTTCTTCAGGAAGCAATCCTGCAGCACACAACTTGTTTATGCAGAGTCTACCCCTTTTAAAATTTTTGAACAGCCGTTTCTGACTTGAAACTTGATTTCTTTTGCACTTTCATCTTCCCTTATTTTGTTTTTCCGCCAGAGTTAATCTTACCGGTTATCATGTTTTAGCTCCAGGTTACCTCAGGTTCTTGGACTTTGAATCCCTTAGTCTGTCATTGTCTCACTGGGAGGGGGAACAAGTCACCTTGCTGGTGCAGTCAGTTGCATAAAGATCTGCTGTCCAGGCCTGTGCTTTTAGGGGAAGAACAGACAAGTTGTAGCAAAGAACACCATCAGACTTAAAGTGCCCCTGATGTGACAGATTCCATGATAGAACAGATGTCACCTATAACATTAATTCTTTACATACTGCTACACCCAAACATATATGCTGCTTTTGTTACTTAAAAGGTAATAGAAGGAATTCTTTTCCAGATCATCTCTACTTACTCCGTTCTCTCAGCGTCTTAAGTTTCTTTTGTAATATATCACTCATACCGTCTAACATAATTTAAAATATTCTTCAGGTAATTACTGTGCATGTGGTGTGTGTATTAGAGAAAGAATGACAGAGAGACGTGTTTTCTCCATCCTAGAGAATAGGTACTCTTTTATACCTTTCTCCCTTTTTATCTTCTGAGATTGCCACTAGATTCTCAGTAATTGCTTGTGAATTAAAATCATATCCCTAATTCCCTTTCAGTACTATTATAAGCCCCATTTTCAGGGGGTCAATCATGATCTTTCTATTAGTCTGCTACCACAGTACTATGCATAAATGTTCAAGAAATAAGAGTGAAAGTTGGAATACCCCAGTAACCGTTAAATCAGGATTGAGGCAGGTAAATAGGTCTCATTTCCCTGGACAGGTAAAGAAACTGCAGTCTATCCTAAAACCAATGATGCTTCGACGGCTGAAAGATGATGTGGAAAAGAACCTTGCTCCCAAACAAGAGACGATCATTGAGGTGGAACTAACCAATATCCAGAAAAAGTACTACCGTGCCATCCTGGAGAAGAACTTTTCCTTCCTGACCAAGGGGGCAAATCAGCACAACATGCCCAATCTCATCAATACCATGATGGAGCTGAGGAAGTGCTGTAACCATCCCTACCTGATCAATGGTGAGTCAGAGGCACTATGAAGTCACTCAGGACTGCCATGGCCTCTGCCAGAAGCTAATGATAATCAAATAACTCATGTATTGAATTTTCATTATATGCTAGCATGTATGCATTCTCACCTTTTCACAGAGTATAAAACAAATTCAGAGAGCTTGATGGATTTGCCTAAGCAGTATAGCTACTAAGGACCAAGAGCCAAGGTTTGAACTTAACTTCTGCCAACACGCTGCCCCACAGCATGTACTCTGCTGGGCAGGAAAGAGATACCACTCACCAGTTTGCTGCCCTTTATTTGTTCAAAGTCTGGCACACACTTTCTACTTGGGGACAGGGAAATGTGTTACTTAGCTGAATCAGTGAAAATGCTGCAATGTCATTAAAACTCTCTGCAGACAAATTAACAGTTAACCAAACTAGTTAGAGAAAATGTTGGGAGGATTTTTTTTTTTTTACAATGAAACTTTTTGAGAAATTTTAAAATCACAATGTGGCTTGGATTATCTTATAGTCTTTGTGATGTCAAGAGGTGTGGAAGTCCTTCTTGTCTGGGAAGGTTTCTTGGGTGAGTCAGCTTAGGACTTGGTATCTCAGATCCTCACTCTACTTGGTGAGACTTCCCAGGAAAGTGGAGCACCCGCGTTCTCTCCTGCTGCCACTGCAGAGCCCTCTGCTGAAGGGACAGACCAGCATGCACCCAGCATCTCCTCACTGGACTGCTGGTCTAGGACCTAAGAATTCACTTCATTTTTCCCAGGATCTGTAAAGCAGAGTACAACCTTTATCCTTATATTCTGTCCAGGGAATAGTTTTGTTCCATTCCTTTTCAGGAGCAGAGGAGAAAATTCTAGAAGATTTCCGAAAAACCCACAGCCCTGATGCCCCTGACTTTCAGCTGCAGGCCATGATTCAGGCAGCAGGGAAGCTTGTGCTGATTGATAAACTACTCCCTAAGCTGATTGCAGGTGGCCACAAGGTACTCATCTTCTCCCAGATGGTGCGTTGCCTCGACATCCTGGAAGATTACCTCATCCAGAGAAGGTGAGACTTGTGTCAAAGCCGTGCATTCAACACTGGGACAGTTCCTTTTCTTTGATATTTTTTTTTTTGATCCATTCAAAAATTTTGTTTAAACACAAGAAGACATTCAAAAATGGAGAAAAGGAATCTCCTTTTAAAGACTGACTGAAATTCAGAGTTAAATTTTATGACCAAATGGACCCAAGTTTAACTGTCAAGAGTAAATTTCATGACCTATGATGTAGAGTCCTTGCTTTGCTTAAAAAAAAATTCCACATATTTATTTATATTCACTTTAGTTGGAGGAAACAATTCAAATAGCATTAGAAAGGTCTAGGAAAATCATGTATTTACATTTTTGTTGCTTAATAATGGTGAAAGAAATATATCCTGGAAATCATCACTATATCAAATTTCTAAAAGAGCATAAACTGGCAACTCACAGAGAAGGAATTTGGGGATATTTTATGTCCTTTCTCAGCAAACCCTCTAAGGTTTTATGATGCACTGGCTATGGCATCCCAATTTATTTTCTTGTTCATACTCTTATAATTCCTTGAATCTAAGTTCCATTCCTCATGCAAATAAAAAGTCTGTGGTGCTGTGTGGGTTATTTGGATTCTGTATGGGAACTACATTTGTTACCTCACATGTATTACCTTAGATTTTCAGTCATTGTGACACATCAGTGATCTGAAGATGATGTATGAGTTTTTAAAAATTCATTCTTAATGATAAAAGACTTTCAAGGTTATAGAAACTGGTAGCCTAGGCATTGCTAAGTCTAAAGAAAATCTTGTTTTCATAGCAAATCTCGGGTATCTTAACAGATGTTCTTATTCTTTAACATTCTGTTTGCCCTTGTACATATACTTTATAGCAAGAGGATTAAAAGAAATGACAAATTAAACTATGGCTATACTGACATTTAATATAACATAAATAATTCTTCAAAGTCTGATTAGACAATAAAATAATTCATCAGAGCTCTATAGGAGAGATTTCTATGTAAAGGATTCTTGAAACTTGTATTACATGAATAAATCAAAACTTGTAAAGCAGTTTTGTAGCTTTGAATTCACTGTAGATTAGGAGCCCATTGCCAGAGCACTTGCTTCTTATATTATCTTACTCTTTAAAATATGTACAACTATTAGTTTGCAGATTTTTTAAAAAGAACCCCCCAAAATGAGTAATGGTGTATATAACAGACTTGGTAAGTACAGAAGTCTTTAGCTCTCTTTTATGCTATTTTCTCTTTATTATTTATTGCTCATTTTGTGTTCAAATTACTTAAGATTATAGCTTCTCTTGAAAATGCGGAAATATGTAACACTACCACCTACACAATTCCCCATTCATCTTGGGGGTTATCTTTTCAGTCTGTTCTTTCTGCATAAATATGTTTAGCTTTATTGTTTGAATTGCAGTGCTGTTCTACATTGTACTTTGTAAGTCATTTTTTATTTAATATATTATGAAATTTTTTTCTTTATTTTTCTACAACAAAATTTTAATGATCTACGTGATATTCTATTTTAAACATTTCCAATTTTTCAGCATTTTAAGGGACTCTGTAAATGAATATCCCTTTTAAGTAGTTATGAATGTTTCCAGTTATTTCTTTAGGATAAATGTCAGTGCACATTTTTTAAAACATTTGATACACTCAGTATTTACAAAATGCCTTCTAGTTAAGAGTGTTTTATTTATATTCATTTCTGAAATATCGTGTGAGAATGCTTTTTTTTCATATTCTGAACAATATTGTTTTTACTTCCTAATCTTTGCTAATTCAGTAATTCAAAATTATGATCTCTTTAATTGGTAATTGTGATTACTAATGAGAATGAGTATTTTTTCATATTTATTAGTTATTCATATTTCATTTTTGTGGATTGATGTTTTTCCTGCATTTTTCTCTTGGTCTTTGACTTTTTGTTTATTAATTTATAAGAGTTATTTGTTTACTTGAGAACATGTTGCAAAAACTTTCCCCAGTGTTGTTTTTGTTCTTTAATTTTATTTATGAGTATGGGTTTTCATTTATTTTATTTTTTGATGTCCTAAATTTTATAGTAGTCAAATCTTTGTCTTAAAACAACTTTAAATCCTTTTTTAGGCCTAAACTTAAGCTTAAATTAATGTGCTTTAAAAGACTTCTCTCTCATCTTAATCGTGAGACCCATATAAATATTCTGAAGTATGTATATATATATATTATTTTTTCTTTTTCTGAGACAATGTCTCGCTCTGTCACCTAAGATGATGAAGTACAGTGGGTCAGTCACTGCAGCCTCATACTCCTGGGCTCAAGTGGTCCTCCCATCTCAGCCTGCTGAGTAGCTGAATTATAGGCATACACCACCATACCCAGCCCTTCTTTTCATGTTTATGGCTTCTTCACCCAAGTTGCATTCAACAGGGTTCTTCTGGCCTTAATATTATCATTGTCTTTCTCTTTTTAGTGTAGTTTTTATTTTCATTAAGGTTGTACATGCACATGATTTAAAAAGCCATGTCATTCTATTACACTTACGAAAAATTATGTGCTGATTCACCCTCTACCTTCCCCCAGTTTCTCATATCCCAGAAGCATTTACTTTCAACTCTTTATGCTATTTCTTTTGGTATTTATAGCTGTATGTAAATAATGCTATAAGTTGTAATGTCTTGGTTTTTTCAGTTGTAGGTGTTATCTGTTCTCATTGTGGAAGATGAATGTTTAGCCTTCTTTCATTGCTCCTCATACCATCATGTATACAACTCCCTGTCCTCTCATCTTCCCAGTATGCCACATAATACTTGGAGTTAGGTTAATATTTGTTGTTTATTATGACTTATGAAAGTGTGAAATTACAGCTGAGCTATGTCATGTGCTGTTTAATTTTCATTCTTGTACAGTTTTTATTTTCTTCGAAACTAAAAATTATCTTTTTGATTGCTTATTTTTCTATACACCTATTATAATTCAGCAGCAAACTTTACCCTGATTGTCTAAATCCCCTCTGGTTATGTTCCAACACATCAGTTTCTTCTTCTCTAAGCCATACCTTCTGGGGCCTCCTGACCTGCTCCTGCCTGGCCTGTTGCTGTTCCCCACAGAGTACACAGTTGTCAGCTGTGATCTGCCTTCTTTCTCATGCTGACAGCTTTCTTTATTTTCCTCTTAAATCAGATCTTCTTATTGGTGGATTCCATGTTGGAGCACCTCTTCCAGGAGCTCCTGAGAAAGGGTGAATGATAAGTAAATTTTGAGACATTGTGTGAAACTGTTTTACTCTGCTCTCATTCTTAAGGAATCTTTTCGCAGGATTTGAGATTCTAGGTTGTAAATCATTTCCCTGCAGAATTTTGAAGGTGTTAATCCACTGTCTTCTAGCCTCCAGGGTTACCATTGAGAAATTCAAAGCCCTTAGGATTCTTAGTCTGTCTATGTGTTATGTTTGTTCTTTTTAGAAGTTTTTATGTATTCTCTTTGTCCCCAGCCCTGTGAAATTTTATAATGAACTGCTTCATTGGTGCTGGATACTAAAAAGATCTTTCCCATCTGAAATCTAAGTTCACATGCTGGGGAATTTTCTTGACTTTATCTTTCACTATAATTATATTTTTTAATTTCACAGAACATTTTTTGTAATTTTTCCATTTTTAATAGCACCATTATTTCACAAGTACAGTGTCTTCTCCTGTCGTTCTAAGGCTTATCATGATGGAATTTTTTTATCTTCATCTGTTTTCTCCAAGTCATATTTTTTCCCATTTGTTTATATCTGTCTTTCATAGTAGAATTTTAGGTTCACTTTTTTTTCCTTTTCTTCCCCCTCCAGCTCTTTACAGTGTTAGTCCACTGTGCCCTGGCCCCTGTGATTTCTTATGAGAAGTTCTGCAGTCATTCACATTGCTGCTCCCTGTGTGCAATACATTGATTTATTCTGGCTACTTCTAAGATTTTCTTTTAATTTTTGGTTTTCAGCAGTTTAACTGTGATCATTGGGATTCATCCTGCTTACTGAGCTTCTTGAATTTGTAAATGTATGTCTTTCATCAAATTTGAGAAGCTTTTGATCATTATTTCTTCAATTTCTTTTTTGTTTTTGCCCCATTCTCTTTGTCATTTGTGAGACTAATTACCTGTTTATTTGACCTTGATATTCCCCACAAGTCCATGGGCTCTGTTTTTTTAAAAATCCTTTTTCTCTCTCTTTTATCTGTCTTCAAGTTCACTGACTCTTTTCTTTATCATCTCCATCATGCTTATTAAGCACACTCCATGCTTTATTTATTTATTAGTTCTAAAATTTCCATTTAGTTCTATGTTTATTAACGCTTTGTTTCTCTGCTGTTTTCTTATCTTTTTATTCATTACTTAACATTCCTTGACTTCATTAAGCGTAAGCATAATAGCAGCTTTAAAGTTCTTGTCTCAATTATGACATTGTAGGTTTGACGTTGACATGTGTTGTCTGTTCCCTTGAGAATGAGAATAACTGAGTTTTTCCCTAGACCTAGTGAATACTATGTTCTAGAGATTGAGGATTCTGTTACAGTGCTCTGAAGATGTTGATGGGTTTTATTTGGAAGCAGCTAACTAGGTTATCCTCAAAGTGCAAACTCTGCCAATGTCTCCGCTAGACAGTAGTTCCCATTTCAGACTACCACAGTCAGCCCCGAGCAAGTGTGAGTCAGAAGTCAGCCAGAAACTTGGGCAGAGTTTATACCCAGAGTTTGGAGTTCCCATCTCTATTTCTCTGCTTTCTGGGGATCCCCTTTCACTCTCTGGCAGTCTTAGTTGCCCTAGGCATCTTCCCCTCATGTGTGTCAGAAAGACAACAACTTTTATCAGTTATAGCTGATCAACATCTTGCCACCATAATTGTGGCCTCTCCTCTGGCTGAAACCACAAATTTCTATTATTCTCCAAGATCTGTCTGTTTTTGTTAACTCGCCCGTGCCCTCAGGTAGGTTTTTCTGTTCATTCATTTTGGTTTTTATAGTTTGTCCAGAATTTGTCATTTGCTAGAGGGTTGATGTGTTAGGACATTGCCCCTCTTTACCAGAAGCAGAGGCTGTGTGTTTCATATCAGCCTCACGTCTGATATCTTAGGCCACCAGATTGGGAGGCACTGTGGAGCCAACCAGAAGCTCTGAGTATGTGAGCAAGGATTGTTGACTGTGCACTTCACTTTCCATATGTGAGCACTGTGCATCTGGCTGGACCATTTTCATTGGGGACCCTCCTGTATCAGCATTTTGAGGTCTTGTGCCTCTTACTCTCCCCTGCCTATAGGTGGAAACTTGACTGTATTTAGAGCTAATTGTGGGGGAGAGGTGAGAAACAGTAAGGGCTCCCACTATTTCTGTCTCTCTTCCCCTTTTCAGCGTGGCACATTCACTTTTAACTGTGGTTAGTATCTTCTAGAGTAGAGAGGATCAAGGTCTTTTATTTTACCCTCTTCAAGGCTGGAGTAGGTAGGTGATCTAGAGGCTAAGTAAATACTTCAGCAAATATTCCACCAGTTTCCCTGTTTTTAGACTCTTTGTGTTGCTGCTTTCAGGGGAACCTAGTGCCACCAATGTTTGATCCCGTCAGATGTTCTGCACTATTAAATTAGGTTGTGTCTTGCCTGGGATTCTGCCTTCTTCAAATCAAATACGACTTTCCAGATTCCAGAATTTTATCACTTCTGTTCTTTTGGTGTATTTATTTGGGGAAGGGATTATGCCTTTTTAAAAAATCCTTTACTGTCATTTTACTAGAGGTTTGGAGAGATCAAAGAATTAAATGTGTATGTTAATTCATAATCCTTAACTGGATTATTTGATTTTCTTTTTTCATTTAAGTCTTTAGCCCTTCTGTAATTTTGGTAAATGGCATATACTCGAAGTCTGATTTTCATTTATTTCCAAATATATTGAATTTTCTAATTTTCTCTTTATTAAAATAGTGTATTTCCCTCACTCATAAAATTCTGTGAAATATAGGGAGATATTATATATACTGGATATATGTCTAGCCTTTCTATTCTTTTGATCAGTAGTTTTATTCCTTTGCACATTTAGTATTCCAGATGAACTTCAGAATTATTTATTTATTTATTTATATTTAGAGATAGGGTCTTGCTGTGTCTCCCAAGCTGGAGTGCAGTGGCATGATCATAGCTCACTGCAGCCTTGAACTCATGGGTTCAAGTAATCCTCCGACCTGCTCCTCCTGAGTAGCTAGGACGATAGACACATTGGCCAACATGCCTGTCTAATTTTTCTTTCTTTTTTGTAGAGGCGAGGTCCCACTATGTTGGCCAGGCTGCTCTTGAACTCCGGGCCTCAAGTGATCCTCCTGTCTTGGCCTCCCAAACTGCTGGGATTACGAGTGAGCCACCATACCTGGCTTATTTATCTGTCTCTGTCTGCTCCAGCCCCTAACTCCAGAAAAATGTGTATGTATAGATGTATGTATACATACATACACATTTACATGTTTATATATACATATATTCGTGTGTTGGGATTTTTTTAGCTTTTTTTTTTTTAATAGACATCTTTGCAAAATCAAAGAACATGCTTTTCACTACACTTAACTTGGGTCCTTCATATACACTGTTGTCTCAGTAAATATTTATAAAGTGTCTGCATTGTGCTAGAACTTGCAGTCATAATGGTGAACAAAGCATAGCCCCTTAGTGTTATGTTACCAATCCTTCATATTTCTTACTGAATTAAATCCTAAGTATTTTATATGCTTGTAACTGTTGTGAGTGGTTTTTTGTGCTGGGTTTTTTTTTTTTTTTTTCCTTTTTTTAAATTAATTCTTCATGTTTTCCAGTTGATTATTGCTGGGAGACCAGAAAGTTGTTCATTTCCCTTCAGGCCTTTCTAAAGTCAACATTTTTTGTGCCAAAAACATGTCACTCCACTCCCTACCAGTCTGCTCCCGGCCAGTCACATAGAGGTTTTTTCCAGAGTGCCACCTGCTGCTTGTTGATATTTGATAGTATTTGATAGTGACTCAGAATTACAGTTTGAACCATATCAGCTCCTAGGGATCTTGTTAAAAATACAGTTGTCACAGAGACTTAATTGCTGTGCTGAAGTTCAGTGTGGAAAATTTTATGATGTCTGATTTCTTCATTCAGACTTATTTGCCCTCAAGGTTTTCTTTGTTCTTGAGCCTCTTTGCCTCTCCAGCTGTCAGTTTGGTTTTGTTCCCGTATAATTTCATGCCAGACTCTGTTACAGGAATGAGGGCATGGCCAGCGGATCTGGCTCAGAAGTGAGGGAGGAGCTCAAGTAATTCAATTTTTTTTTTAAGTTTTGCGTTCTTTGAGAGCACTCCCTCAAAACTAAACAAGTGATAGAGAATTATTCCGTTCATCTTGTTCTAAACGTTCTGAAAGTGTTGTTACATTATAATACAGAAAAACACTTATCTAATTTCATGGGAACGTTTTCCCTAGGTAATGGCTGAGCTGTGTCATCACTGTTTATTGATTTCCCCTCCCCCTTAAGGCTGTGCTAATTCCCAGCCTCACTCTGATCCATGTGGTATCTAACTCTTATCTGATGACTAAGGGTGTCTTTTCAAAGAGCATGGAGTCTGTTCCTGCAGCATTAATCATTCATATGTGTGATGATGGTGGAGGGTGGAGGAGGGTAAATGGCTGTTCTTTAATTGAATCTCAGCCTGGTTTTTGACTCCAAGTATTGTGCTTCCTCTGTTGCATCACATACATGGCTAAACTTCTGTAACTGTTACAGATCCTCTGAGCATTGATTTATCAAAAACGTTTTGATACCTAGTTATAGTTTGTGTTTCCACCTCCTGTTAGAGTTACAAGCTTCCAAAGTTTACTAGTATCCCTTATGTATTCTCCATTTCTCCTCTTTATTGTTTAGGAAAACCTTTCTGTCCTAATGCATTGAAATGTAAGGTACAGTGTGAAAGCTATAAGTCATATGGATGTGGGTTTAGCTCAACCAGCTGGATGACTGAGCAAGATATTTTACTTGTATAAATTTTTGTTTTGTTCTGTTTTTAGGTTTTGTCAGTGTAAAATGAGGATGATAATAGAAACTACCTCATAGGATTATTGTGAGAATTAAATGTAATGATGTATACCAAGCATGTACCACAGGGTTTGGCATAGAACTGACACTTAAGAACTTGCTGCTAATATTATTATTGTGGTTGTTATGAATAATGGTGATAATTTAATCTATAGAATTCAGACATCTAATCCTTAGCCTTTGTCTATGACACAAAATCTTTTTAGTCTGCCTTCATGACAGTCCTATCACCACCACCCATTTCATTTCCTGCTGAAGTTCTCATTTATTATTCTTGAGTGTATTATAATTTTAAATAAAGAGGAAACAAAAATTGTACCCTTAATTTTAGGTATGGTTGTATTGTGGCTTTGTAAAAGGGAGACAGCATTTTCAGACTTGTTTCTTTACTTTATACATGTCCCTTATAAGTCTGAGTTGGTCAGGTTTCTTCATGTGCATTTCCTTGGGTGGTTTCTTTACATGGTTTTTTCTTTTCTTCGAGGAAGTCAAGATCATATTGCCAGATTTAGTTTTCCAAAGCCATCCTCACACAGAATTATCTACCCCTAGGGTATCTATCCTTATTTTCTTACTGCTTATTTATGTAAGTTTTAGAGATCTGATTTCCCAAATTCTCGTCTGCTGATAGGATTTTGCCAGGATTCATGATCTTGGCTGTTGTCAGTTTGGGATGATTTGGTTCTTTTCTCACAAGTTTCCTATTACTTCTTCTTCACTAACCAGTTCATGTTTATAGGTCAAAATTGGGCCCAAAGTAACATCCCCCTTGTTAATTCATATGTTGTCAGGGGTAAATAAGAAAAGAATAAGACACCCAGCAGCTGTCCAGATCTTCTGTGTTAATCCCATGATCTCCAACATAAAGGTCCCTTCTGTTTTCCCTCTAGATGGACATGAGTAATATGTTCCCTTAACAGTTTCATTTCTTATTCTCTTTCCTTTTACCCTTACCTCTACCATACACTCCACCCGTTTCTTGATTTTCCACACAAGTGTATATCTTCTCAGTGATATTCAGCTTTACTTTCTTACTTTATTTTCCTCTTACTATTCATCAGTTCCTTCACCCCCACCCCACACACAACACCTCAAAAACCTTTCCTTTCCTGTGATTTATACTTGGCAATATATTGCCCAGAAGACCTTGGTTTCACCTATAAACTTGGAGGTTTTGCTATGTACCTCCAAAGCTTTGAGGAGCTTGGTAGGCTAGAAATGGCATAAAAGGACTGCCTCACAGTGTAATCTTACCATTTCTGGTTTACCCTAAAGTAGCTGGAAACTGATGAGAACTCAGTCCTTTTTATGAGCACTACTCAAAGTAGATGGGAAAGGCTTTTTTGTTTGTTTTTCCTGGTCTTATGATTAGATTTAGTACAAGTATAAACTGGGAAATACTTGAGAGAGTAAGTTGCTTGGGCTATGGGGATCAGTATTTTATGATTTAATTCTTCTAGTCCTTAGTTTACAGCTGGGTTTTTTTTTTGCTTTGTTTGGTTTTTTGTTTTGTTTTGAGAGGGGGACATTTTGCAATACAGTTTTAAGTGTCTGCCCTGCTGCATATGTAGGGGGCGGGATTCCTTCTAGACTGCTGTCATTTAGTCCAAATTTAGAAGTGAGGAATTTAAGGCCACCAGTCAACAGCTTCCTGCATTTTGTGCTGTTCTCCATTGAAGTCATGATTAACGCCTGGGCTTTCGTTCATTTGGGTCCCCTCAGATACACCTATGAGCGAATTGATGGGCGAGTACGGGGAAACCTGCGCCAGGCAGCCATCGACCGGTTCTGTAAGCCAGATTCAGACCGCTTTGTCTTTCTTCTGTGCACCAGAGCGGGAGGCCTGGGGATCAATCTCACAGCTGCTGATACCTGCATCATATTTGATTCTGACTGGAACCCACAAAATGACTTGCAGGTAACCACTAGGATGATTGCTCTTTACCTTAGCTGCCCTGGATCCCAGAACATCATGATAGGGCCTGGCTTGGCTACAGAGCATCCATGATGCTCAATGCTGTGGTGTCAGCTGGATGACAGGCTTAGGGCCTTGGTCAGGGGGTGAAACTGAATGAAAAGTAAATGTCGACCCTTCCGACTAATTAGAGAGTGTGGTTCTTTCCATTAAATCAAATGATGTTTGACAGTGGTAGCCTCCAGATACAGACTAGAACTACTAATTATTATTATTATCAGAAATAAAGATACTAAGCCTGACTAATTCTCTAATGCTTGATATGTAGATGATTCGGCCATTTTCACTCAGTTTGTTGGTGAAGACGGTCGTGTTTCATGTACAGTGAACGAGTTAACCCAGAGGGTTGGGGAAGTTCCATGGCGCGGCAGGGGCAGCAGGGACGGCCTCACTAGTTCCTTTGCTCTCCACACAGTGCAGCACGTTAGAGTGTATGTGTGTCCAGTTAAGTGGCTTTATGGATTCTATTTTGTGGTTTTAGCCAAACTAAATAAGCTGTGGCTTTAAAAGATTACTACAAAGATTGGAGTTGATACGTTTTTTGAAAGCTAACATAAACAAGCAAGAAAATGGCAGGGTCCTGTTTGGAGTTCTTCATCAATCCTGTATCAAAGTAAAAACAATGGCATTCTGACTATATGGGATGTGAAGTCAGCCAAAAAGGATTCTAACTTGTCAGTAAGACTATTTGGAATATAGATTTACAGCCAATATCATTGATGATGAACTTCGTCTTAAGTGTATATTTTATATATCTTGAGATATTTACTAATACGAGGATGATTGTGGGTATGTGGTGAAGATGGTGGGTGGGTGGCTCAAAACCTTTTTCATAATACAGGTGATTGATCAAAAGAAGTTTGGAGGCTGCTGTTTGACAGGATTCAAGAGGTACTCTAGGGGATACTGCAAGAGAAGAGATGCAGGGAAGAGGGCACTAAGCTGATGGGTATCTGGACTTCTTCTCTACCCACCCACTCCTACAGAGTTCCTACTTTGTCTTTTTCTTTCTCTCTCTCTTTTTTTTTTTTTTGAGACAGTCTCGCTCTATTCCCCCAGAGTGGAATGCAGTGCCACGATCTCAGCTCACTGCAGCCTCTGCCTCCCAGGTTCAAGCGATTCTCTTGCCTCAGCCTCCTGAGTAGCTGGGATTACAAGAGCCTGCTACCACGCCTGGCTAATTTTTGTATTTTTAGTAGAGATGGGGTTTTGCCATCTTGGGCATGTCGGTCTTGAACTCCTGACCTCAGGTGATCCACCCGCCTTGGCCTCCCTAAGCAGTGGGATTAGAGGTGTCAGCCACTGTGCCCGGCCCTTTGTCTTTTTCATTTAATGAGTTTCCACATAAACTTGTGTTTGAAAAAAGCAGGCTATTAGTTGAAAACTAGTGCTTTAAATTACTAAGTTAGTGATGGTTAAAACTCTGAAAATAACAGTCAGGCATGTAATCCTGTATGCCTGTAATCCATGCATGCCTGTAATCCCACCACTTTGGGAGGCCGCGGCAGGCGGATCACAAAGCCAGGAGATTGAGACCATCCTGACTAACATGGTGAAACCCCATCTCTACTAAAAATACAAAAAAAAATTAGCCGGGCGTGGTGGTGGACACCTGTAATCCCAGCTATTCGGGAGGCTGAGGCAGGAGAATGGCGTGAACCTAGGATGCGGAGCGTGCAGTGAGCTGAGATTGTGCCACTGCACTCCAGCCTGGCCAACAGAGAAAGACTCTGTCTCAAAAAAAAAAAAAAAAAAAAAAAAAACTCTGAAAATATTTCATGTTATACATTATAAAGTAAACTGTGTTCAACATGCAACCTCAAAGAAAACCAGTGATTATAACTAGCTTACCGTCTTTCTACTGGTGAAAAGGTGGCTGAAAATGAGTTGCTAAATAAAATGAATAACCCATTTTTAAAGGAGTAACACACTGAACACTAAAATAATAATAAGCAAAAACTAATACTTGATCAGCTCATTATCAAGAACTTACTTACAACAGTGATACAGATTAAGGGGTGGAAAATGATTGCCTTTTGGCCTGCTACCTGTTTTTAAAAATCCTTTTAATGGAATATAATCTAACCCATTTGTAAGTATATAATCTATGGCTGCTTTCATGTTACGGTGGCAGAGTTGAGTAGTTGCAACAGAGACCTCATAGCCAACAAAACCTAAAATACTTACTTTCAGGCCCTTTTCAGATTTTTGCCAACCCCAAAACATGATTTCTTAAGTCCTTGACAGTTATAAAGTTCTCGGCTTCTTTGTGATGCTCACCTGACTGTGAGGCATGGCAGCTGGGAGAATAATGGCACAGGAAACCAAAGTTGAATGGCCAGTTTGAGGACACCCGGCTGGACATTCCTAAAGGGATATCCAGGAGGATCAGTGGAAGCATGGGGCTGGCAACAGCTCATGGCCGGAGGCAAAGATTTTGGAATGACCATGCTTCACCGAGGTGAAGTCTAAATATTACCAGTTGAATAGGTGCAGTGCCAATGGGAAAAGCAAGAACGTGAATGTTCAAACCTAGTGGAGAAGGCAAAGTCATCTGAGGTGACTGATTTATATGTGTAGCAACCAGAGAGGTTGGGTGGGACTGTCCAGAATAAGGGTCTTGGATGAAGGGAGAAGCTTTGGAGTAGCTATTCTCAATGTCCACTGCTGGGGAGCTGGCAAGAGATGAATTAAGGAATAGCAGTGAAGTCCAAACTGAAATTGGATAGTGTGAACTTTATTAGCGTGTTGAGTCAGTTGCTGAACTTCCTCTAATGCCCAGCCTGAATGAAGAAATGAAGAAGACCAGCACTGCGGAAGATCCAAGGTGGAAGATACAGGGTGGGAATTCGTATGGAGAATGCAGCAAAAGGTTACCACGTGAGAGAGAACATCTGTACAACTCAGAAGGAATCATCCTTTTTTTTTTTTTAAATGTCTAGCCAGTCTAGGTAGAGATGAAAGAAGTGAGAAATGTAGAGCAGTTTTAGGACAGGGGACTAGAAGAATGGCTGTTAGTGAGTGGGACTGGTGGGCTATAAAAAAGAGGTGATAGAGGAAGTTCCAAATTCTGTGTCTCCCACAGAGATGGAGCAAGGTTCTTGCTTGCTTGGTGTGATGAGGAAGAGAGCAAAAGGGTTTTTCCAAAAGCAAGAGGGCTGGAGACTGTCCACGGAGCGATGCACACTACCCACACAAACACACACATTCCCATGCCCCTTGGCATTTGCCCTTGCACCCACGTGCTATAAATATAGAGTATTTAATCCAGAGAGAGTATGGAGACTGGGACGCTGAGATCATCGTGTTCCTCTTCCCAAATTCTCCTCTCCTCCTCTTGCTTTCCAGAAAATGAAGGCACAGGTTCATTAGGATCCGGATAGAAACTGCGTACTACTTAGGAATAACAAAAGAGATTAAAGTTAGCACTGAGAGATCTTAACAATATTATTGTTTTATCTGGACTATTAAAGGAAAACCAATTTTTACATCCCCTTAATGGGGAGATCTTATCTAGAGTCAGGTAAGTGCCACACCCTCTCTCAAACCTTGAATATGTCTGTATTAGCATCAATGTGTGTGCTAAATTGAAGGGTATCAGTTCGCCTTTTCTCACCATCATTTAGAAGACATAGGCTCTAATTTAGTCCCGGCACAGCAGCTGCAGCAGCAGGTGTTGTCTAGGTTTCTGATAACACCTAAGGTTAAGAAGTGATACAGGTCGATAACAGTAGCCTGAGAAGGAAAGACAAATGAAAAACTGGGTTTTTATCTTCTCTCTTCTTAGAAGTAGGCCACTGTTGCTGCTACCCCTGAGGGCAAAGGCAGACCTCTTGGGAATAACATGGTATCATGCCCCCCTCAGAGACAATAAGCACCTTCCCCTTCCATTGTTCCATGATACTTCTGCTTCTTATTCTCTGGGGGAGCTTTTGCACCTGGAGGCAAGAGTTCCTTAGGGTTGAAGAGGGTTCAAGATAACAGTGGTGGGCTACACAGTTCTGTGTCCTTCCTGCTGCTAAGGTCCCTGAATGCGGAATTCAGAAAGTGTGGGAGCATATGTCCTGGCCAACAGCACAGCCACAGGATAATGCAGCTGCTGCATGTCTGCAGGATTTTGAAAGTGAGTTGGGAGTCCAGAATGAGCCAGGCCCTTTCCACAATCGCCAGAAGGAGTTCTCAGGAAACTCCCACACTGCTCCGAGGGAGAGAGGTCACTGGACCCCTGTGCCTCTTACTCTGCTGCCACCATGTTGCTCGCACCCCCTATTTCTTGTCTTTTTAATTTAATTTTATTTTTTCAGAAGACAAGATCTCACTATGATGTCCAGGCTAGACTGCAGTGGCTCGATGTCAGTTCACTGCAACCTACACCTACCTCAGCCTCCCGAGCAGCTGGGGTTACAGGTACAATCCCCATGCCTGGCTAATTTTTGTAATTTTTGAGGAGAAGAGGTTTCGCATGTACCTAGGCTGGTCTTGAACTCCTGAGCTCAAGTGATCCACCCACCTCAGCCTCCCGAAGTGCTGAGATTACAGGCCTGAGCCACTACACCCCGCCTACATCCCCTATTTCTTGACAGTGTGTGTGTCTGGAGTTCGGAGGATTGCACTTGTTGAGTTTTCTTTGCTATGAGAAAGTAATGATTTGTAAATGTATACACAAATACTATACTATGTAGTCATTCATTCAGTGACTATCTCTTGATCACTGGGACATGCCAGGTGTTACTTAAAGTATTGGAGAGACACTGGTGAGCCAGACTGACACTTTTATTTCAGTAGGATAGGCAGACAATAAATGAGGAAAAATAAGATAATTACAGATAAGCAATGTTTACTGCAAAGAAAATAAAATAAGGGGATAAGAATGATGGGAGTTGAGGCTGGGCGCAGTGGCTTACGCCTGTAATCCCAGCTCTTTGGGAGGCCGAGGTGGACGGATCACCTGAGGTCAGGAGTTGAAGACCAGCCTGGCCAATATGATGAAACCCCGTCTCTACTAAAAATATAAAAATTAGCCAGGCATGGGAGTGGGCACCTGTAATCCCAGCTACTCGGGAGGCTGAGGCAGGAGAATTGCCTGAACCTGGGAGGTGGAGGTTGCAGTGAACCAAGATCATGCCATTGCACTCCAGCCTGGGCAACAAGAGCAAAACTCCATCTCAAAAAAA
>NC_045453.1:14112969-14295247 GCF_002776525.5 Piliocolobus tephrosceles | reverse complement strand
GACTGGGCAACAAGAGCAAAACTCCATCTCAAAAAAAAAAAAAAAAAGAAGAAGAAGAAGAAGAATGATGGGAGTTCTTTGCTCTGATTTAGATAAGAGTGGTCTAGGAAGACTTCTTTAAGAAGATGACATTTGAGCAGAAATAATGAAAAGGATCTTAAATTACGAGATAAGAAGGAAGAATGTTCCAGACAGAACAAAGAGTATGACCATGTAGAGTGGGATGTAAATAGGTGGCACCCCTGAAGCTCAGGATGGGACAGGCACTTATTACACAGCACCAGTCCTAAACAGAATGAATCAGGTTCCTTTTGAGTATGCTGCTGCCTCTCCTTGTCAATGTCCTCTATTTTTTTTTTTTTGACTCCTTTCTGCTGCCCAAAAGCACCCCTTTCCCATTCTGTGAATTCATCTGTCCTTCCTGTTCTCAGCTAGTTCTTGACTTATTTACCTGACAGATTTAACCTTAGAGAGGGTCTTGCTATGTTGACAGCCCAGACTGGTCTCAAACCCCTGGCCTCAAGCAGTCCTGCCTCAGACTCCCAAGGTACTGGGAAGATGGGCAAAAGCCACAACACCCAGCCTGGTTTTTTGTTTGTTTGTTTGTTTGTTTCATTGTCAGAACATCGTTACTCATTTCTCTTTGGCCTTTGCCCACCACAAATGTATTAAAAAATAAAGAACAAATTGTGAGCCCGCAAATCATTAGAGCTCTATAATTTTCTCCAGGTATTAGGGCTGGGGTATTGTAGCACCACCGCCCCCTAATTGTGTTTTACTCCAAAGGTTTTTATATTTATACCTTTGCTGATGCATTTCCTTTGAACTTCATCTGAGTGCCTGGCCCTGGTTCTGAATGTTTCTTTCTCTACCTCGTGTTTTTCTGGTCGAGTTCTCTTAGGAAAATAAAGAATGGTTTGAGATTTGACTGTAAAATGATGAGTCTCTTAAATGTGATGGGACTCACCCTGTTGTCCTTCAGGTAAGTCATCTTGGGGGAGAACATGTTTATTTCTGTGTAATTTAGCTGCTTATGGCCTCGGCTCTCCCAAACGGGTTTATTTTTCTTGGTTAACAAGTCCAGAGGTAGGCAGTTGAGGACTAATGAGGCGACCTCATAGTGTCGTCGGAGTCCCGGGTTCTTCCTGTCTTTCTGCTCTACTGGCCTCAGTATGTGTGGTTTACAGCCTCTTGGTTCCATCCCAGAAAGGAAAAATAAGGAAAGAAGGCATGTTGGTTTTTACAGGAAAGCAGAACTTTGGCACATATCTTCAGGAGGCTCTATTACACCTCATTGTCTAGGACTGTATTACCTGGCCATCCCTGGGAGGCTGGGAGTGTTTTGGTTGAACATGTTGCTGCCCTGTACAAGAATCAGGGTTCTGGTAATGAGCAAGAAAGAGATGGATGCTACGAAGGCCATTAGCAGTGTCTGCAGGGCTCCTCCATGATACTTTTGCTCAGAACTTTTCAACTCCCTCTTGTAATTACCCTCAACACTGTATGAGCCAGAAAAAGAAATCAGGGTCAGTACTTAAGAGCCATAAAAGATTACTGCCTTGAAGGTCTCATAAACCATATTGGTTAGCTTGATCACTTCCTTAATTTGCAGAATCATTCATCAAACATTCTCCCAGTAGCAGAGATTTGCTGCCGCTAAAGATACAGAAAGAAGGTCCAGCAACAAATTATAATAGCCAAAGACTACACAACTCTATTGTTCAGCAATAGATGACTAATTGAATAAACTGTAGTATATTCAGCTTTGAAAAAAGAATGAAGAATATCACTGTATCCTGCTATGGAATTGTACCCTGGATATATTGTTAAGTGGGGAAAAAAATAGGGTGGAAGAAGTTTGTACTGTATGCTAGCGTTTATCTTAAAAGGCTGTGTATCTTTGTATCTGTCTGTCCCTTCCCTACCGAAGATAAAACTAAAACAAACTTCGTGTGTGTTTTTGTTTTTGTTTTTTTGAGACGGAGTCTTGCCCTGTTACCCAGGCTAGAGTGCAATGACGCGACCTCGGCTCACTGCAACCTCCACCTTCTGGGTTCAAGCAGTTCTCCTGCCTCAGCCTTCCGAGTAGCTGGGATTACAGGCACGTGCCACCACACCTGGCTAATTTTGTATTTTTAGTAGAGACGGGGTTTCACCACGTTGGCCAGACTGGTCTCAAACTCCTGACCTTGTGATCCGCCCACCTTGGCCTCCCAAAGTGCTGGGATTACAGGCATGAGCCACCGCACCCGGCCTACAAACTTCGTTTTTAAATGGTTACCCTTAGAGAACAGGATGGAAGTGACAGGGAAATAAACTAGTTTTTCCAAATATGCTGTTTTGTGTATTTGACTTTGGAACCATTTTAAGTATTTTACCTCATTATTAAAACAAAATTAATTTTTTAACCTTTTTAAAAAGTTGCAAAAATTATGTAGAATTCCGATGTACACTTCACCCAGCATCCCTTAATGTTGACATTTTATATAACCATAGTGTAATGATTGAAACCAAGAAAGCAACATTGATATGATACTCTTTAACTAATCTACAGACCTTATTCATATTCATTCCTTCAGTTTCCTAGAAATATTTTCTTTTTTGGCCCAGTATCCACATTCCATTTAGAAGTTAGGACTCCCTAACCTTCTCCAGTCTGTAACAATTCCTTTGTCTTTCCTTATCTTTCATGACCTTGACACTTTTGAAGGGTACTGACCAGCTGTTTTGTGGAATGTTCTCAGTTTGTATTTGCCTTATGTTTTCTTATGGTGAGATTTGAGGTTACACATTTTAGGCAAGAGTATCATAGAAATCATATTACGTCCTCCTCAGTGCATTTTATCAGGGAATGCATGATATGACTACATCTTATTACTTGTGATGTAACTTTGATTACTTGGTTAACGTGCCATCTGCCAAGTTTTTCCACCATAAAATAACTGTATTTATCTCTAAAAATTAGTATCTTCTGAGTGAATATTTTGAGACTCTTATCCTGGTTTTCGTCCTACTTCTGTTCGTTAATTTTAGCTTCCATCAGTGGTTCTTGCTTTCAGTAAATTATTACCATGGTGTTTAGCTGATGGTAATTTTCTATTCTCATCATTCCTTCTACATTTATTAATAAGAATTCTATTATAACAAAGTTGTCCTTTGTCTCCCATTTATTTATATCATTATTGACTTGTGGATATTTCTTTTATTTTATAATCCATTACTCTATTTTGTTTTCAGATTGTTCAGATTTGGCCATTGGTAGCTCCTTCACATTGGCTTCTATGTTTTTTTGACATGCTCCCATCGTTTTCTGAGTGCTTTTTTACTTTCTGGCACCATGAGATGTTCAAGTCCATGTTACATTTTTCCTGCCCCCGCCTTGGAATTGACCATTCTCCAACGATCCTTGCTTGCTTTTACTTGAGAATAGCATTTAGAAACCAAGCTCTGGCTACTAGGTATGCCCACTGCTACTGGAATGTTATTGCTTCTAGAACCTCTGTGCACATGAAGCTAGGAAATAGATGTATGCATACTTACACAAGCACTTAAACCACACAGCTATATTTATTCTGTATATATTCATCCATAGTGAATTTTCTGATTACAGTGTGGCATCACAGCGTTCATTATAGTCTCCTCCTCTTCCTTATTTGTGACTTCTTTCTCTGGCAGGATGAAGCCTGGACCTTGTTATCATAACACGGTATATTTACTCATTTATTTCATCCTAGTATACACATCAAGTAGTTTTAGAATTGCCAACCCATATTTTGTGAAAAATACATTTACCAGAATATAATGTTGGTCTATAATAGGTTTTGGGCTTTAGTATTACAGTATATAATCAGAATACTATTTGCCAAAGTTGCTTCGTTTAGTTGTTTTCTTCACCACCTGCTTCAGTGTGGTTAAATTAATAGGGGGAAACATCAATTCCTAAAACTCAAAAGCAAAATGAAACAATTGAATCTAGCTGTGTATCAAGTGAATAGCATATAACTCATAGAAAAGGATTATTTCAAGGCTCTATATTTGATGTTTATACATTTTTATTTCTATATAATTTCATTTTGCAACTCCAGTGTACCCTTTATCCAGATTCACCAGCTGTGTTTACATTTTGCCTCATTGACTATCATTTTTGCCCTTTCTCACTCTCTCCTTTGTGTCTCTGTCCCTTTCTTTCTCTGAGTACATGTATAGACACCTACATCACTTTTTGACTGAGATATTTGAGAGTAAGTTGCAGGCACTGTACCCCCTTGTCCTCTAAATACTTTCATTGTATATTTCACTAAGTACAAGGACTTTCTCTTGTTTATTCACAGTTCAGTTCTCAGAATCAAGAAATAAAAATACTGTTCTCCAATCCACAGTTCATATTCAAGTCTTATCATTTGTTTCAACATATTTTATAGCTGTCATTTCCCCAGTCCAGGATCCAATCCAGGATCGCCCATTGCCTTTAGCTGTCGTGTCTCTTTAGTCTCCGTTAATCTGGATCAGTTCCTCAGTTTTTCTTTTTATTTTATGACCTTCAAGCTTTTGAAGAGTACTGGCCAGTTTTTTTGTAGGTTGTCCCTCAGTTTGAATTTGTCTATATTTCCTCAGGGTTGGATCTAAGTTTAGTACTACCACAGAACTGACACAGCCATCTCAATGTATCACATCAGGAATAGCATGGTGTCCATTTGTCTGATGATGGTAACTTTGATCACTTAGTACAGTGATGTCTATCAGATTTCTCCACTTATAAAGTTTCTGTTTTTCCCTTTGAAAATAATAAGTAATTTTGGAGAAATAAATTGGAACTGTACCTATTCCTCATCAAAGTATCATCCATTGGTTTTAGCATCCATTGATTATTTTTGGCTGAATCGGTCATCACTTTGATGGTTACAAAGTGGTGATTTTCTAACTGTCGCTCTGAACTGGTTAGTTAGCATTCTACTATAAGGAAGAGTGTTCCCTTTTTCTCCCATTTATTTATGTCAATATGAATACATGGGTTCTTTTTTTATGTAGTGAGTTATAATCTGTTACTATCTTTATTCAGATGTTCTGTTCGTATAGTTCTAGACTTAGCCAGTGGAGTCTCTTCAAGCTTTAAGTGTTATTCTCACATGTCTCTCTCATTCATTGAGTACTTTGTTAAATCTGACACAGTAATATGTTTCAGACTTATTCTATACTTTCTCTACCACAGCCCTAGCTACAGTTAGCCATTTCTCTAGCACCCTGTGTCTCTGTTGTATAGAAAATGATTTTTAGCAATCAAGATTCAGGAGTTAGGTGCATTCATTGCTACTGCCATGATGTTTCTTCTAGGCCCTCCCAGTGGACATAGCTGGAATACACACAGAAAGAGAGACTATAAATATGCATATGTGTAAATATATGCATTCATTTGTATATGTGTGTATACACACAAGTGCATACATAAACATGCATATCCATATCTATTTCTGTACCTTTATGTATATGTATGTGTGTGTATAAATACACATGTACACCTTACCATGAGTTAACACTGATACCTCCAGTTCATTCTAGCACCACAGATTTTATTTTAGTTTTCTTCCTTTCCATGTTTATAATTTCCTTCTCCAACAGTGAAAGCCCTTACTTTTGCTACCCCCAGTATCTTTACTCATTTGCTGAATCCTAGATTAAACAGAAAGTAGTTTGAGGATTGCTAACCTTGCAACTATAGAAAAGAAACCTACTTTCAAGTGTGTATTTAAAACACTATACATACTTAACAGGATATAACCCTAAGTGGCTGGGGGAGAGAAAATCTTGCATGTTTTTGGTAATTATGTTTCAAATGAGTTGTAATGGTATTGGTTTTCTGAAAATGTTATGTTATGGGACAAATCAAATGAGTACTGATATTGGTGTGGTTGAAAATTGAGTTTTTCAACATGGTTAAAGAAATACAAATGTGAGGTTGATGAAACTAAAATCCCTCAATCATAATTTGAACTAAAAATATCAGTATGACCTCATGATGTATTTTGTTTTATATATGCATATGTTTATATACACTGTGCACACACCAGCACTTCCTGTATTTGCCCACTGAGTAGGCCCTGGAAACCATGACCATCCCTAGTAGCAGGGACCTCCCCTAGGACATCCAGATTGTTTTCTATAAGTTTTCTGCTCCTATCTATGACTAGACTGTTTCTCAGCCACTTGCCCTGCAGCCTGGCAAGAGAGAGGAAAAATTAGCTATTCCCATGCTATGAAGACCTTTGCTCTGGTCTTCCTGGTGACTCTGCTGTGCACAGAGAGCCCAGGGTCTGTTCTGCTGCCCATGCTTGGTGGCCTCACACATAAGCCCTTGCCTGCCAGCTATGTGCTCCTTCCTCAGTGGGGTCTGGGTCTCCCAGGAAGTGACCAGCATTGTTGAGTCTAAGAAAGTTACAGTGGAGAACAAGTTCAGCCCTCCCTCCTGCCCCAAGAACAACTTGGTAAATCAGGATGTATTGGTTCATTTTCACACTGCTGATAAAGAAATACCAGAGACTGGGAAGAAAAAGAAGTTTAATTGGACATACAGTTCCACATGGATGGGGAGGACTCAGAATCATGGTGGGAGGCAAAAGGCTCTTCTTACGTGGAAGCAGCAAGAGAAAATGAGAAAGAAGCAAAAGCAGAAACCCCTGATGAGCCCATCAGATCTCATGAGACTTGTTAACTATCGTGAGAATAGCATGGAAAAGACCAGCCCCCACGATTCAATTACCTCCCCCCCGGATCCCTCCCACAATGTGGGAATTCTGGGAGATACAATTCAAGTTGGTATTTGGATGAGGACACAGACAAACCATAACGCTCTGCCCCTGGCCCCTCCAAATGTCATGTCTTCACATTTCAAAACCAATCATGCCTTCCCAACAGTCCCCCAAAGTCTTAACTCATTCAGCATTAATCCAGAAGTCCTCAGTCCAAAGTCTCATCTGAGACAAGGCAAGTCCCTTCTGCCTATGAGCCTGTAAAATCAAAAGCAAGCTAGTTACTTCATAGATATGATTTGGATACAGGGATTGGATAAATACAGCCATTCCAAATGGGAGTAATTGGCCAAAACAAAGGGGGCCCATGCAAGTCTGATATCCACCGGAGCAGTCAAATTTTAAGGCTCCAAAATGATCTCCTTTGACTTCAGGTCTCTCATTCAGGTCATGCTGATGCAAGAGGTGAGTTCTCGTTGTCTTATGCAGCTCCACCCGTGTGCCTTTGCAGGGTACAGACTCCCTCCCAGCAGCTTTCATGGGCTGGCTTTTACAGGCACACAGTGCAAACTGTCAGTGGATCTGCAGTTCTGGGGCCTGGAGGATGGTGCCCCTCTTCTCACAGCCCACTAGCCAGTGACCCAGTAGGGACTCTGTGTGGAGTCTCCAACCCCACATTTCCCTTCTGCACTGCTCTAGCAGAGGTTCTCCATGATGGCCCCGCCCCTGCAGCAAACTTTTGCCTGGACATCCAGGCGTTTGCATACATCTGAAATCTAGGTGGAGGTTCCCAAACCTCAATTCTTGACTTCTGCGACCCTCAGGCTCAACACCACGTGGAAGCTGCCAAGGTTTGGCGCTTTCACCCTCTGAAACCACAGCCTGAGCTGTGCGTTGGCCCCTTTCAGCCACGGCTGGAACAGCTGGGACAGGGCAACAAGTCCCTAGGCTGCACACAGCACAGGGACCCTGGGCCCAGCCCACAAAACCACATTTTCCTCTTAGGCTTCCAAGCCTGTGATGGGAGGGCTGCCATGAAGGTCTCTGACATGGCCTGAAGACATTTTCTCCATGCTCTTGGGGATTAACATTAGGCTTCTTGTTACTTATGCAAATTTCTGTAGCCAGCTTGAATTTCTTCCCAGAAAATTGACGTTTCTTTTCTATCGCATAGGCTGCAAATTTTCCAAACTTTTATTCTTTCCTTCCCTTATAAAACTGAATATTTTTAACAGATCCCAGGTCACCCCTTGAACACTTTACTGCTTAAAAATTTCTCCCACCAGATACCCTAAATCATCTTTCTTAAGTTCAAAGTTCTGCAAATCTCTAGGGCAGGGGCAAAATGCCACCGATCTCATTTCTTAAACATAACAAAAGTCACATTTGCTCCACTTCCCAACAAGTTCCTCATCTCCATCTGAGACCACCTCAGCCTGGACTCTGTGTGGGGGCTCCGACCCCACGTTTCTCTTCCGCACTGCTCTAGCAAAGGTTCTCCATGAGGGCCCCACCCCTGCAGCAAACTTTTGCCTGGACATCCAGGCATTTGCATACATCTGAAATCTAGGTGGAGGTACCCAAACCTCAGTTCTTGACTTCTGTGACCCTCAGGCTCAACACCATGTGGAAGCTGCCAAGGTTTGGTGCTTTCACCCTCTGAAACCATTCCATATCTTTGTCAGCATTTTGGGCAAAGCCATTCAACAAGTCTGTAGGAGGTTCCAAGCTTCCCCATATTTTCTTATCTTCTTCTGAACCTTCCAAACTACTGTTCCAACCTCTGCGTGTTACCCAGTTTCAAAGTCGCTTCCACATTTTTGGGTATCTTTTCAGCAATGCCCCGCTCTACTGGTACCAATTTACTGTATTAGTTCGTTTTCATGCTGCTGATAAAGGTATATCCAAAACTGGGAACAAAAAAAGGTTTAATTGGACTTACAGTTTCACATGGCTGGGGAGGCCTGAGAATCATGGCAAGAAGCGAAAGGCTCTTCTTATGTGGCGGTGGCAAGAGAAAAATGAGGAAGAAGCAAAAGTGGAAATCCCTGATAAAGACATCAGATCTTATTAACTATCACGAGAACAACACTAGCAAGACTGGCCCCTGTGATTCAGTTACCTCCCCGCTGGCTCCCTTCCACACACATGGGAATTCTGGGAGATAAATTCAAGTTGAGATTTGGATGGTGACACAGCCAAACCGTATCATAGGATATGCAAATTTTGGGCACCAAGATGAACTTCAGGCTTTCTTATTGCAAGGAGGACCTCTATAACACAGTGGACCAAGTGGTAGGAGGTGCCTGGGATCCACCCTCCTTTAACCCTGCTCTAATGATATTTTCCTGTACCCCCTGCCCCAGTGGCTTCTCTTCTGTCCCAGTACTTACTGGGCTTCTTAGTCTTTGGGTCACTTTAGTACTGAATTATAGGAATTCTGGTGTCATTTTCAGCCATGAGGTTAGGGGAAGAATATGGGCAGGGTATGGATGGAGGCTTCCATATCCAGGGATTCTGGCACTGGGTGAGCCCCTTATGGGCAAACATAGAATTCCTGCTTAGACTTACCCCTTTCTCTCGGTCCAGTAACTTCAAATCCAACTCAAACAGCCTGGCCTCAGACATGGGGGACACCCATTGCTTGCAATTCTGGACTCCAGGATCGAGATCATGGGGCAGAAGCAGAAGTACAAGGCTCCAGTCTTGCTCTGCCACTCACGGAGGAGCAAAGGCCACGTTTCTTACTGCTCTGGGCCAAGATAAGGAAGGACCTTGGGTGTCCAATGATACCCACAGGGCTCACTCACATGGTGTGGCCACCTCTTCCTGTCGGTGTCAGTAATCACCCTTCTGCTTGCTTACTCGGGGGAAAAACATTTCCACTAAAAGAAACTAGGACTCCTGGAAACATAATGGCTGAAGCCAGGTCTGGACAGGAAATGTATAAGAGGAATGTAGAATATGTTGAAAGGAAGGGAACTATCAAAAGACTACTAGTCTTTGATATAACATACAAACATAAATGTACACATATCCATACCTATTTCTGTATCTGTGTATGTGTACGTATATGTGTGTATATATACATATACACCTAACCATGAGTTCATACTGATACCTTCAGTCCATTCAAATACCACAGAGTTGATTCTCATCTTCGTTTTTTCCACATTTGAGTAGGTCGTGTTGAAGGAACTCAGGAGCCAACCTAGTGAGGCTCCTGTGGGCCAACTGTAAACAGCAATAAGAATAACTGCAGTGCAGTAAAACATGGCAGATATATTTAAATGCATGCTTTCATTGTATCCTATAAAGAAGTAATTTAAAAAATTTCATTGCTCACTTTTTGGGATGTTATTTTGGAAACTGATTACATAAAGAATCAAATATTTAGCTTGCCCCGCCTATATGAACTGTACATTAGGGTAGACCCTTATGAATTAACAGATCTAGGCATTGATCATCAATTCAAAAGAAAGATGACCAGATACCATGTGCCTCTTGATGGATATTCAGATGCTCAAATCCTAAGCTGATCAAGTTCCAAGGTAGAACTCCTAGTTTAGAGAAAATACAGGGAATAAAGGCACCTGTTCAGTGACACAGCAGAAATGCAGTTGTTTTTAAGTGTGGCAATGATAATATATATTTTACAAGAGTTTGTATCTTTAGAAATGTGTATTGAAATATGTAAGCATGAAACAGTATCATGCTTAGGATTTACTTCCTAACAATCTGGGAGGGTGGAGTGGTAAAAATAAACAAGATTGTCCATAAGAGGTCATTATACTGTCCTGTATTTTTGTCTATGCTCGAAAATTTCAGTAGCAAAATTTTAAAAATAAATTTTTAGTGCTACCAGCTTCGAAGCATATCTTCCAAGAGGACAGGACAGCATCCTGGGAATGTGTGCCACTCACAAGGTGCCTTGCACAGACCACAGCGGGGCGGGGGCACAGGATGGGACACCATGTCCTTCTCATTGCTTTATCCCTGGCACACAGTAGTCAGTACACAATGGGAAAAGAAATGAATGGCCACGGAGGTGGCAGTCAACCTTTGGGTATGAACTGTGTTCTGAAATCAGTCCCATTACTTGTGACCGAGAGCTGGTCACTCACACCACATGACATGTAAGCACTCCCCTATTTCCAGGGCTGCTGCCGTTTTATATATATGGTGACGTGATGTATATGACCCTTCTTCTTCCCAGGCTCAGGCCCGATGTCACCGCATAGGCCAGAGCAAAGCCGTGAAGGTGTATCGCCTCATCACTCGAAATTCCTACGAACGTGAGATGTTTGACAAGGCCAGCCTAAAGCTGGGTCTGGACAAGGCTGTTCTTCAGGACATCAACCGAAAGGGCGGCACCAATGGGGTGAGTGTGATGGGACTACTATGGAGTCTTAAGGAGCATTGGTCGCACAGCCCAGGCGGGCTTCTCTTACGGCTGTTTCAGGGTTCACTTTCGCTGCATTGAGCCAGCCCTCACGTCGTTATTGGGTAATTCCCTACAACCAGGCATGATTCAGAGTCAGGTCTCTGTGTTTTCTAGGTGGTTAAAGAAAATCTGTAGAAGGAGTTATGAGGTAGGATTGCCCAGCTTGGTGTAACATTTCAGTAAACAGGTTTTAACCGTGCTCATTAGAAGCTAGTAGATCTTAACATTGTATTTGTTACTGTGCCTTATCTCATACCTCAGACTTTGAGCTCTGAGAGTGTACTGGGACCAATTTTATCTGTGTCCCCTCGGCCCCTAACAGTGCTTGGCGTATTAGAAACATAAAGTGCTGGATGGTCAGTAAACGAATGAATAAATTAGCAGCTTAAAATAAGGCAGTTAAAATATTTTTCTCCCTCTAGGGGCATAAGAATTGCAGCTAAGATTCTTAAATTGTCTTAAAGTATAGTCAGACAAAGCAGAATATCTCCTTAATCTCTGGGCTCAGGGCATCAAAGATTGGATGCTTAAACCTTCTAAATGAGTTGTCTTTAGTCCAGATGTTCCATATCCTCTTAGCTATGCATATGTTGCTAAGTATAATACTTCAAGTTAGTCATGCAGAGAGTCATGGAATTCTCTCTTGTGATTGATATAAAGAGAACCAGATTCTTAATTAGAACCAGAAAAGGGTGTTTGGAACCCCATTTCCTGTTTTCCTCAAGAGTTGAGAAGATCACATTTGTCATGGGATCATTTTTTTTTTTTTTAGTTGAGAAATGACTTCATTTACAATACTAATATACGTATTTATTTAATAATGAATAAATCATTGTCTGCTTGTTTGGTACATCTGGAGGTTTTAAAGTTATTTTATATAACTAAAATATAAAGATGTCAAAAATATCATCTTCAATGGTGCATAATTGTAGTGGCTTGTGACATTTGATAATAACCAACGTCCTGAAGAATGTTAGGGACCTTGGATCATGTGCTTGGCTTTATTTCAGAGCTGCCTATAGAGGACTGTATGCCTGCCCTCCCCAGAGTGTCGCATCTGGGTTTTCACTAGCTGAAGTTTGTTGCCCACGTCCTTTGTTCTTCTGACGTGCAGTTTGTGGAGGAACTATGCACTGAACCACAAAAAACAGATTTGAGGCTGTTTTTCTTCTATATATTTTCCACTTTGTGAGTAGCCTTTGGTGACCTGTCCAGGTACAGCAGCTCTCAAAAATGGAGGTGGAGGACCTACTCCGGAAAGGTGCTTATGGAGCCTTAATGGACGAAGAAGATGAAGGTTCCAAGTTCTGTGAGGAAGACATAGACCAGATTCTGCAGAGGAGAACGCACACCATCACCATCCAGTCTGAGGGGAAAGGGTCCACTTTTGCCAAGGTACAGGGCCTTCTCTGCAGAGCTGTTGGGGGTGGGAGAGAAAAAAAAATGTTTGTTCTCTGAAACCCATTAGCAGGGCTTCTCTTTCTCTGAATGCAAATCCTACAAATTGGCTGCACATTTAGTCTGTGTGCCTATCTAAAGATATAGATCCTTAAAGGAGGAAGGAAGTCTGAATAGGTAGTCAGGGGCTATACAAAGAAAATACCACTCCTCATCTTTGAGAGCTGATCTTTAACAGACAGAATAAACACTCCTGTTCTCAGTTGTCTCTATTTGCAAGGACTGCTCTGAAACCTTCCAGTGGACATCTTGATTTCCTTATAGACCACTTCTTGATCACCGATAGAGAGTGGAAGCTCCAGTGAACACTCCATTCTCCAAACTCAAACAATTAGTTTGTTTATTTAATGGGAAAGAGATTTTACTTAAAATTCCCAGCTTCTAGTCTGGGTGCCTCTTTTCTCCGCTGTTGAGGCCACTGGATTTAAAACTTAGCAGATCACTCTCAGGTTTTCCGTAGCCACAGCCACTGCTGAGTCCTGTGAGAGCTTTGTGACCTGTTTGATTAAATCTCCTGTTTGGTAACACCTGGAAGTTTTTTAGTGGGATGTTCTGTGTTTTATAAGGAGAATATGGGTGAACGATCCCTTGTCTCTACACCTCATACTGCCCAGCCCAGTACCTTTTCCATAGCAGACATTTGGTAACTGTTGCACTGAAAAAAAAATCTAGAAAAGTTTTAAGAGTTAACTCTTTCATAGGGAACACCAAGTGGCACATTGCCATTGTCTTCCAGGGTTTGCCTTCCTGCTTCCAAGCTTAAGCGCCAAAAAAAATGATCCCTTCAGTTGAAATTGTAATTTGCTCACCCAATCTTTAAAATAAAAGGAAAAAGAAAGAATAACCTTGAGATTTTCACATTCATTTTGGAAGCCCTGTTAAGGGTTTGATTTTGAATGCAAATAGATAATATACTTAGGTTTCTCCTGTATTTGAAGCAACACTGGTGTTTTATTAGTTTGTACTGTGTTCAAGCACAGTTTATTAATTCTTGTCTTCTTCACAGGCTAGCTTTGTGGCTTCAGGAAACAGAACAGATATTTCTTTAGATGATCCTAACTTTTGGCAGAAATGGGCTAAAATAGCTGAACTGGACACTGAAGCAAAGAATGAAAAGGTACAGCATAATAATATTTTATTCCATGGAACATTCACTTATGTCATACATGATAGTAAATTCCTACACAGCTCAAGTCATTATTTACTCTTGAGTCTTGGTTCTTAAATGATATTTGTACCATACTTAAAGTATGCCTGGCGCATAGACAACACTCAGTAAATCTTAACTGTTGTCATTTTTAAACGGCCATTCAGTCTGTTGGGCACCTGGGAAATTAGATGAAGGCAATTAGAACTGGAACTGGACACAGGGTCAAGTTCAGGCCTCTGTCTCAAGCCAACATTCTGTCCCTTGCATGTGACTATTTTATTTCTATTTCAACACTTCCTGTGAGAGAAACTTCACACATAATAGGAAGAGGGAAAAAGCATGACAAAAGTTTGTTGGCTTTACCTCCATTCTTTCAGTGTCTCATGTTTTCTTAATTCTAAACATGAGAAAGAGAATGGACTTTGGAGTGAAACCAGAGTATGCCTTTGGATGAAGTACTTGACCCCAACTGAGATTAGTAGAAGAAGAGGTGGTGAGGCCCACACTGTGGGGTTACAAGGTAGCATTTGTGGATATAACTGGCACCAGTGCCCAGCCCACTGTGAGGCACCTGTTAAATGTTGGTTTCCCTTCCTTCATCTCTGACCCTGTCACCTCACTTCAGGATGAGTGTCTTCTCAGGTAAGTATTGAACTCTCATGATTCCACAGACCCGGGAGACAGTCCCTCCTTGTAGCTAGCTAATTCAGTAACCAGCACCCAGCCAGAACCACCACAGGTTGCTTAATCCACCCTCTTTTCTCCTATAAATAGAAATGCTGGCCGGGCGCGGTGGCTCAAGCCTGTAATCCCAGCACTTTGGGAGGCCAAGACAGGTGGATCATGAGGTCAGGAGATCGAGACCATCCTGGCTAACACGGTGAAACCCCGTCTCTACTAAAAAATACAAAAAAAAAAAAAACTAGCTGGGCGAGGTGGCGGGCGCGTGTAGTCCCAGCTACTTGGGAGGCTGAGGCAGGAGAATGGCGTAAACCCGGGAGGCGGAGCTTGCAGTGAGCTGAGATCCGGCCACTGCACTCCAGCCTGGGCGACAGAGCGAGACTCTGTCTCAAAAAAAAAAAAAAAAAAGAAATGCTGATTTTCCTCGTTTAAGAAGATCCTACAGTCCCCTTTAGTAACCTGTTCTAAGTGTTTCACAGTGTGACAATCAAGAAACTACTGTGTGTGCAGGACATTGGGTCCAAGCAGGGGAAGAAAGCACTGTGGCTCTGTAGCCAGGCAGAAGCAATTGGAGCCTTCTTTTTTGGGAAGCACAGTGATCAAAGCAGGGATAACACTGGACATTTGTTACCTGGGCTGTGTGGAGTACTCAGGAAGTTAGCCTGGCTTGGGGAAGAGGTATAGGGGGAAGGAGTGAAGAGCAGGAAGCAATGGAGACTATAGAAGACACATGGCCAGGGGAGCCATCAGAATGACTGAGGCTCCTGGGCTGGAGATGGTATTTTCAGTGAAAGGTAAAGGGTTAGTGGATAGAACCAGTCGAAGGCAGATAAATAAAGCAGGAATATGCGTTTGTCTTCAGAAAGTTGCTGAGCAGATGGAATTCTCTGGCTTGTCTTGTCTCCAGAGTGCAGACTGCTCTCTGCATGCTGGGCAGAACAGCTGGGTCTTCACCACTCCAGGCTTTCTTAGCAAGAGCTGACCACCACTTTGGTCACTAGGGGGGCCTTGCCTGCCCACACCCCGGGTAGAATGACTACAGAAAGAACAGATGGTGACAAGCAGCCCTGGGGGCCAGGGAGCACGCCAACTTGAGCAAGTCCCAGAGAATCCTGTCTGCTTGTCCTGTGGTCATGGAGACAGCAGGTGTGCTGGGAAGAGCCTTTAGTGCTGGAGGATGAGACAGGGGCATGGTTCTATCCCAAATGTGTCCTGGGGATACACTTATACATTGTGATAGGAGTAGAGAAAAGAGGACTTTCTTCCCAGTAGTCCTCTCCATTTCTAGGAAAGCTTAGTGATCGACCGACCTCGTGTGAGAAAGCAGACCAAACACTACAACTCGTTTGAGGAAGACGAGCTCATGGAGTTTTCAGAGTTAGACAGCGACTCAGATGAAAGGCCTACGAGATCCAGGCGCCTCAATGACAAAGCCAGGCGCTACCTCCGAGCGGAGTGCTTCCGGGTAGAGAAGAACCTGCTCATCTTTGGGTGGGTATTGGCTCTGCTTGGTTTTGTTGTTGTTGTTGTTGTTTGTTCCCCTCTGTTTTTCAGTCCCTAAGATTTGTCTAGCATGTCTCTGCAGTCACCTTTGGGATTATAGGGCAGAGGGGGATCTGTTGGAGCAAGAGAGAACCATGCCTTCTGCCCAGAATCCCTCTCAGTCACCATATGCTCTGCAACCACAATGCAGACATGCCATGGTTTTCTCATATGCCTGTCACAGCAAATCTCTGGTACTAATTTGCTGTCTGGTACTGATTTCCTGCTTCCCCCCAACCCCCAAGGATATATGAGGAGTCCACACAACAGATGTTATAGTCAAGGCATGAGTTGTGTGAGGCTTTGACTCTGGTAGAAATCAAAGGTTCAGCTTCTGTGAGCTCATCATTGCTTTTGAATAATGCTGCTGGACTCTTTAATTCCGAATTTATTCCCTGCTCCCAGTATTTTGGTCCCTCCGTTTTTAACAATGTAGTGGCCATATGAAGTTCTCAGTGTCCAACGTCCACCTTAGTGATATTTGGTGTGCTACAGTCAGGTGGTCCTCAAAGGCCTTTTGGGACAAAGCCCTTGGGATGATTAACAGACCTACAGAGAACAAAAGCATGTATGGCTCTTGTTTCTCCTCCTGTCGGGAGGCTGCATGCATGGCCTGGCCCATCCTCCCTCCAACACCTGTCTGTATGTCCACTGTCAGCTGGGGCCGGTGGAAGGACATCCTGACTCATGGCCGATTCAAATGGCATCTGAACGAGAAGGACATGGAGATGATTTGCCGTGCCCTCCTGGTGTACTGTGTCAAGCATTATAAGGGGGACGAGAAGATCAAGAGTTTCATTTGGGAACTGATCACACCTACCAAAGACGGGCAAGCCCAGACCCTCCAGAACCACTCAGGTGAGAGGTGGCAGGGCCACACCTAAGAAGCACAGATTCCCATGCACTTCATTCCCTCTTCCTCTGCGGGGCCGTGTTGCTGTGCTTTGGGAGACTTCTCTTTCTCAGGTGTTTTTCAGAATGTTACCAGTGGGAAAAGATGTTGCTTTCAGTTCTGCCTCAGAATCTCCCAGTGTTACCTGTGATATTTTGTTTAAGTACAACTGGGCCCTATTAAAGTTTCCCACATCGGGTCCTGCCCACTAACCTGAGTGTCACACGGGTTCCCCCTCTGAATTAGGGATGCACACCCAGTGCTCTCTGACTTGCCTTTTGCATTTCACCATCCTGTCCCTGTCCCACCTCTGTCTGTGCCTTTTCTTGTGCCACACTCCTTCTTCCCTGTCCTTGGTTAAGGCTCCCCTTGAAGTTTCAAGTCAATTACTCCTTTTCTCCCAGCCAGGTTGTAAGTTCCCAAAGGGCACAGGTTATGTTACACCTTTCATAATCTTCACAGGGTACTTGGGAAATCTTACTGACAGACTAAGTGGTCCTGGAGTTTGTTTACTAAGGAGGAGACCAAGTGCATGGCCTTCCCACCACCACCACCTATGGGCTAAGGAGTAGGGTCTGCTATCCAGACCACAGCCCAACTCTGTTCTAACAAACCCCAGACCAGCTCTGTTCTAAAACTCATGTTTAACCCCCCTTGGCTATCCACTTGCCCTATGCTCTCTTTCTGTTTCAGGCTTGTCTGCCCCAGTCCCTAGAGGGAGGAAGGGGAAGAAGACGAAGAACCAGCTGCTAATCCCAGAGCTGAAGGATGCAGATTGGCTGGCCACCTGCAACCCCGAGGTGGTCTTGCATGATGACGGCTATAAGAAACATCTCAAACAGCACTGCAACAAGTGAGTGTCCCTCCTCCCATACCCTGGTGGCAGCCCGGCTCAGGCTGCTTCGATTCCTGGGAACGTCACAGGGAGACCGCTTCATGCTCTTGTGCTACTTCTATGTGAGGTCTAGAAAGACAGGATGTGTTATCTGTGGTCTCAGCTGGGTCAGAATTCATGTTACAGGTCCTGTAACTCCTTTAACAGTACCTCTGCTCTCCCACAGAACCTGGCCCCTCTGCCATTGCATTGTATATACCCCTGAGGATTTTTCTGTTTTGACTCTCAAAAACCAGTCAGTTCATCCTCTGCCCCTGAGGTCACATTAACAAGGGCAGAACATTGTGGCCTTAGTCGCTGCCACTCTGAGCCTCCTCTTCCAGTTTGCTGTTGCCATTCATGGCCTTCAGTTATTTGACAGGCATGCATTTAAGGTGGTATGCTTTGTATCTGTAGGCTGACAGCTGGGGTTGAGTGGCATGGAGGCAGCAAAAAGAAAACAGTGATTGAAAATGAAACTTTGTTCATATGTAGTTTAGTCTTGGGGACTTGGGCATTCAGCGACAAAACAGTGGCAAGTTTGCATGTGGATATTTGCACCACTGTGCAATGTATCTGACCCTTGGAAATGATGTAATTCGTGTCAAAGTCATGCAAGAGTTCTCTTCCCAGCATTCCTGGTAGGCAGTGTGAGGGCGTCCGGTTGCACACCTCTGGTAATCAAGAATTTATTACCTTATAGGTTAAGAGCTTTTGCTTGGGTTTTCCCGTCTCCCTGTAACATCTTCTTAATGATTCTGTAGTTGTTGGGTTGTGTGGTGTTTTTTTCCTCTTTTACAGATAAAGTTTAATCCTTTCCCTTGATCACCTCAAATATTTGAAGATAAGTCTCATGCCCAATACTGTAATAAAAACTATTGTACACAAAAGTACAAGCTCTTCAGAGACAGCAGTAAGCACTCAATGTGTTGTTATTATTAGCAGGATTATTATTTAGCCATGAAATTATCATCTAAAGAACCTTTAAAAAGTGAAAAAGCACTGTTTCAAATCCAAGCTAAAAGCAGACAGGATAATGGTTATCCACTGAGGGTGGCATAGTAACTGGAAGGGAATACCAAGGGGACTTAAGGGAAAATAGTCTGCTTCCTGATCTGGATGCTGAATACACATGTATGTTTTGTTTGTAGGAATTCATTAAGTATACATTTTTGCATTGTGTACGTTATGAAAGTATATTTCACATCAGTAAAATACTTTCAAAAAGAAAAAAAGGATATATCGCCACCCAAAATATTAATGGATTGTTTTCTTTGGCTAAACCAAGGGCGTTACAAAGCTGCTGCAGCTGTGTGTCCCTTTGAGTTCAGATGCCAGCTGGGAGGAGGGGCTGGCTAGAAGGAATTGCCCGTCCATCCTCTGAATTGATTTCCCTTCCATTTGGAGGCGAATTGATTACTATTGGCTTTAAATTCTGTTCTCTCATGCCGCAGGTATTGTCAGACATCAACACATTTGTTTCTCTTTATGGAAATGGAAACAGCTCTCCCTGTCTTAAGGAGACAGACATTTTCAGGAAAGCCCTACTTTAATTGAGCTAAGTCTCAGCAGGCAGAACTCTGACATTCTGTTGCAGTTTTTACTAAGGAGGCTGTCAGCTATGACCATCTACAAATTAAGGATTGGCAGGGGTTGTAAATTCTTAAGAGTTCTTATTCTCTGGGCTTTAAAAATGAACAAACAAACAAACAGGTTGGATGCGGTGGCTCATGTCTATAATCCCAGCACTTTGGGAGGCCAGGGTGGGTGAATCATCTGAGGTCAGGAGTTCAGGACCAGCCTGGCCAACATGGTGAAACCCCATCTCTACTAAAAATGTAAAAAATTAGCCAGGTGTGGTGGCGGGTACCTGTAATCCCAGCTACTCGGGAGGCTGAGGCAGGAGAACAGCTTGAAGCCGGGAGCGGGAGGTTGCAGTGAACCAAGATTGCGCCATTGCACTCCAGCCTGGGCGACGAGCAAAACTCCATCTCAAAAAATAATAATAATAATAAATATTCTCAGAATTATTTGAGTTGATTGACAGCTGGGATGAGAAATGGTATACCAGAGATAATAAGGGTTCTTTGCAATCTGTAAGTTCTGACTTTGTGTGTTTCCACTTACAACTTGAGCCCACAGTGGCACTTTCTACCCAGATCTAATAGATACAAATTGTGCTTTCTTAGAGGCCTTTGTCGTAGTCCATTTTCTGCTGCTATAACAGAATACCACAGACTGGGTATTGGCTCATGACTCTGCGGGCTGGGATGCCCAAGAGCATGATGCCGGCTTGTGGGCAAGGGTCCTCCAATGGCGAAAGGCATTACTTTTATTACATACCTATAGCATCCGGCAAGATGCAGAGCATGTAGTAGTTGCCTGACAAATACTTGCTTAATTGCTTTGTCTGAGACATGTTTGATGCATTCCCATGGAGCCTGATTGTGGTCCATACAGAATAAAAATGAATTGAGCACCTCAGAAGAGAAGACATATTGCCATGAAAAATAGACACTTGCCTTTATTCATTTATTCATTTAACTGTGTACAAGTGAAACTGTTTGAAAGCACCACTGTTCACCCTACTCACTCTTCAGTAGCTGGCCTTTCAGAAGCTACCTCTGCCTAAGAGGTCACTGTGGCCACATGGAAGGGGTGAGTACTCTTAAAGATGAGAAGCGCTGTCTGTTCCTGCTGCCCGCTGTGGCTCACAGGATGATTTAACAGATAACTGATGTAGTCATTTTTTTTTGTAAAATGGGAATGAGCATAATAATGTTTTGCCATAATGTTTTGTTTCTCTAGTGCCTTCTCTTCTATTGCTTCATAATATTAACTACATGGGAATGTCCAGAATTTCCCAGTGTTAACTTGGGCATGTGGTTCACAGACAGTTATGGTTCTAATTTGTTTGCATTAATGTGTTCAACTTTCATAGAGTACTTTTGCGAGTCCGGATGCTGTACTATCTAAAAGCTGAAATACTGGGAGAAGCAGCTGAGAAAGCATTTGAAGGAACTCCTGCCAGGTAAAGCAAATCAAACTTAACATGTCAACATTAAATAATTGACATAAAATGCCTATTCATGGAGCTGGCCAAACTTGCCTGTGCTTAAAGAGGCCCATGTTCCTCCTACCCCCTGCCCAGGACCAGTGACCCGGATGGGAGAACAGGCAAGTAGAATAAGGATAATTCATCAGGTCATCTACAAATAAAATAAAGGAGAAAACCATTTCTTAGAAACCTAGCTTTTGGTGAGTTAGTTCATTTTATTTCCCTCAAAAGTGTTGTAAATTTTCTTTTAAAACAGTCATTTACTGTAGAGTGAGTGTCAGTTACTGATCTGACATGTATAGACTGGAAGTTTTACCCACCATCCCATTCTTGGCAATAGTACTCATATACGTATTTCTTTTATTTGCTGATCATATGAATAATATGTGTGGCCTATTGGATTTGTTGCATGTTAGTTTTGCAAATTAGTGTTTTGAAAGCTATAGAATCCTGTGGGAGTATCCCAAGATTTCCAAGAGTGAGGCTACCAGGTTCCCAACTGGCCCTTAATAAAGCTGTCAGAAAGACCCAGTTTGTAAATGGGGTCACCAGGTGCAGTTTGCTAGCCCTGTGCACACCTGTCATTCCTAGAGAATACCAAGAGTGCTGATATTCGGACTTTGTGTTGAGATTACCTGGGGCTATGGTTTCTTCTTTCTCTTGCTTTCCTTTGAACAATGCTAGTGTCTCTAGAGTTCATAGGAGCTCTAAAGTAAGAGGGAGGAACATAGACAACCCTACCCATGGGGCAACTTATAATCAGAGCCAGGCTTCTCAGCAACTGTTGTCACTTTTTATGCCTTTCAGAGTCACTGTTGTAATTTCCAGCAGGGATGGGGAGGTTGTGTGTTTGATAGACAGGTTCAATTTGAGTCATATAAATGCAGCAGAATTCCGCCTGATAATTTCCATCAGGTGTTACCTGGCAGAAGTAGTCTGCACTTACCGCTGTCATGTGTAGGAAGTCATAGGTGGTACCTAGGTAGAACACGGAGAGAGTAAGTCCGCTGCCCACCCTCTTCCTTCCTCTGCATTCCTCTGTCTCTTACTGCTCCTGTTAAGGTTGAATACCTTCTTGTGGAGAAGTTGCCATGAGACATGAGCAGCAGTTCATCCCAGAGAAGTCCTTCAGCCATGGCACTGTGCAGGCAGAGCCATGGATCCCTGGAAAGGTGGGGGTCAGGAAACACTACCCCCACAGAGGAAGCTGGGCCTGGTAGGGAGCATTCAGTCCTTTGTCACAGTAAGAGCCTCACGGAAGAAGAAACTTCGGAGGCAGCTGGAGGGGGAGGGAGAAGCCATCTAGGTGCATGCTATTCCCTAAACCCCAAAGCCTTAAAAGCGAGGACTGTACTCAGATGAATGAGGACAGTGAACTTAGAGTTTATATGAGCTCTCAAAACACGGACAGAAACTCAGAGAGGGGCTAACACCTGCATGTCTGGCCTAGGGTGAGTTATGTGCATCCCTCTGGCCAGGGGCAATGCAGTTTTTTATCATTTTTAATCTAATAGACCACTGCCAGGAGGTGCCACCTGTTATGGCACTTACTCTCTAAAAGGCCTCCTGATATACCCACTTGTTCCAGAGTGGACTCTTGTTCTTAAATGGTACGTAAGATCTCTACTTGTTGCGGCAACATACTGAGCCACGATGATTTGGTTACTATTTTAAACATTCAATCATGTATGAATTCAACTGTTGGAGAAGCTCTACCTTCAGATGTCCAATATATCAATGGCCTTTGCTATGGTTCACATAAGGTGCACATTAGAACTCCATACATGTGGATCCCAAAATGCCACCCTGGACCAACTGACATTGGGTTCTCCAAGAGGTGCTTCAAGACTGTGTCAGGCTGTCAAAGGTGGAGCCTGGAAATCAAGTACTTACGCTTAAATCACTCCCTAAGTGATTCTCATGCAAAGCTCTGGTTGAAAAATGATGACCCACAGCCTTCCTAACTCTTTTGTTTATTGTTACCTTAGCATCTCAGCATGCCACTAGGACTGTGGCCTAATACCAGGGTTGGGCCGGTAGCTTTTGTGTTGTTTTGAGTCTACGCCCTTCCTTCCCTAGGGAGCTGGATGTGCCTCTGCCCGACATCGACTACATGGAGATCCCAGTGGATTGGTGGGATGCTGAAGCCGATAAGTCCCTTCTCATTGGCGTGTTCAAGCATGGTGTGTATTTCTCTGAAGGCGTTCCCTTCTGGATCAGTTTCCCCCAGGAAGGATGAGTTCAGCCGCTCTGAGCTCGGCATGTTCCTGCGAAACTCCATCATTCTGTTACACATTCATCTTAAAAAGTAGAGCTTCACCACTGCCCCCTTGGAATTTCCACCAGATGAATATATGGCTCACAATAATACTGCGAATATTATATTACTGAGGAACATTCAGGCCACAAAGAACCTGTTTGGTGTATGTCTTCCTCCCTTGCTTGTCCATGCTGTCAGATATGGGACTGCCTCTAATAGTCCCAGTGCCTGGCACATAGTAGGCACCTTGAATGAAGGAGTAAATAAATGGTGGGAAACGCTAAGTTTCAGCATTTCATATATGTGCAGAATTATAAGGTCATTCTAGATAATCTGTATATTCCTAGTGTGTATCTTTTACTCCCTTGGCATTTAAAAAACTAAGCACACAAAATAGCATAGACTATCTTTTTTAAAAATTTGGTAATTGAGCCACTAAAGGGGACTGAGAGGTTTTTTAAACACTTAGAAAAACTGAAGTAAGTGCTCCCTTTCTTCACCTCTGGCAGTGTTTTAAACAGCTGCCCTTGCTTTCAGCCAGCTGCCAGCCATTAAAATGAATGATGAAAGGGTCAAGTGATAGTCACCCATAGTATGCCTGATAGACACTTTCCCTGCCAGGTGAATCAACAGAAATGTTAAAATGAGGAGCAAGGTTTAAAGTGAAAAGAATTAGGTATACCTGGCTTTAGCTATCAACTCCACTGCTTACTAAATGTGTGACATTGGGCAAGTCATAAGCTTCTCTGAGTTATTTTCTCACTTATGCAATGGAGGAGGTATAGTATCAAAACAGCCTACCTAGGGATTGTTTAAAGATTAAATATTACATTAAATGTAGACCACCTAGAACAGTGCTTGGTACATAATAGGTGCTAGGTGCTATTCCACTCTACCATATTACTCTACCTTTGGAAGGTTGTTAACTTTCTAATGCATGTTCTTTAAAGGGAAATCTTCAATTTTTACAGGCTAACCAGCTATATTTAAGTAACAACCATGCCTATACATATTTTAATTTGGAATCCACTCAAAACTTGGATGCTGGTATTGAGAATGCAGGCTTCAGTGGTGCAGTGCTGCTGAGAACCCTTTGTCAAACTGCTGGGGTTAGGCTAAAGCGGTGCTGTCCAGTAGAACTACATGCGATGATCGAAATGCCCTAATTCTGCACTGTCTGCTGTGGAAGCCACTAGCCTTATGTGGCTGTTGAGCACTTACAATGTGACTAATGTAACTGAGCAAGTGTATTTGTATGTACTTTTAATTAATTCAAATTTAAATAGCCCCATGGCTCCTCTGTTGTGACTCCTCTGTTGTTTGTTGTTACTTTAGCATCTGTTACTAGCATCTGTTAGTGGCTCCTCTGTTGGACAGTGCAGAGGTAGAACTCAGCTCCAAAGTAGAAAGAAGTGTGTGACCTCCCTGTTAGTCACAGGGGACCACAGTGCAACCCAGACTTGGTTTAACCTAGTTTTGGAAGGACCCCAGAAGACGACAGGCTGCTAAAGACAGCCAGATTCCAGAGCATCTGAATTTGGTGTGTGGGGGAAGGTCCAGTGACCCTGGGTCTCATTTCAGTGGTGGTTTTAGGGCACATTGACAGATCCCTGCATGGCAACAACATGCTGTGAAAAGAGAACACATCTGAAGTCCCAGAACTATGGCAGGTAGAATTTAGATGCTGCTATTTCTTCCTCCCCCACCCCAACACACCCACTATAGACATACAGAAAATCAAGGCGGATCAGGACTTGGAAGAAACAAGGCAAGTCCCCAAATGCAGAAGTCATTCAAAGCAGAACTGAAAGCTTAGGGGGCCAATATGATAGTGGACCAGAGGCACTGGGTTTTTAATACCCACAGAAATGGAAAACATGGCCTTGAAAGGGTTGCCCCTCCAGGAAAGGGAAGCAAGAAAAAGCTCTCTGGTCCAAGAAAGCAGAGCTAAAGAAACAGATCCCTGAGAGATAAAGAGATGAAGACATGAAAGAGAAGAGGAGACGTAGAGGACAGAGTGAAGTTGACATCCAAGAGGTGAAACAAGACATGCCCAGAAAATACTAACAACAACCCGGTAAGGCAAATCAGTATCACACACAGTCTGTGAGGCAAAAAGCACCATTTTTCATTGTGTAATGAAAGGGGGTCATTACACAATGATGATAGATGCAACTCACCGGGAAGATATAATAATTCTCATGCGAAGGACACAGCCTCAGAATGTGTAAAAGTGGACAGGAATCTAAGGAGGTCCAAGACGCTTTCTCACCTGGAAAAGACAAGTTATTTTTGGTGCTCCACCTTCTAGTTTCCTAATCCCTAATCACCATTCAGGGTATTGGGATTAATCAGTTGATCTCTTAGTCCCATATTGGAGATAGAGTCAGCCCAGCTGATACATAAGGTCGCTCCCAAACTCTTCTGCTCATTGAAGCAGGTTTGGGGAGTATAAATTGTTTTTCCTGATCACACCTGTGAGATGTTAAGATGACACTTCATCACTCAATTCCATTCAGAATCTCACAGATTGTCAGTTGAGGTGAACTTGGAATTTACAGTTACAGCTGAGGGGCAGAGGCCTTGAAAGTGACTTGTGCAGTGTTTGAAGTGTCTCATTGTACAGGATGAGTTTAGCAGATAATGCTATAAAGACAAGAGAAGAAACAGCCTCTGTTCTCAGTGCTAAGAAACTAATCCTAAGCCATAAATGCAGACTCTGCATAGGGCCAGATCAGTTTAGTTGGATGGTTACATTGGAGTCAACTTAGATGAGGTTGGACAGATGCCTCATGGGCCCATCCTCCTTGGCACCCTCCAGAGTCATCAGATCCTGCCCCTGCCTGGCTGCTACCTATTCCATGAGCTTAGTCTTAGACCTGTCCTCATCTAGGTAGCACATCTGACCACCCCTTTCTAATCCTAGCCCTCATCACAGTATAACCAAGCACACACAACATGTCTTACCAGGTGACAGCTTCTCAGATAGTCAGCAGCTCTGGAGATGTGATACTCAGCCATTTTCAGAAAGCCAGTCTGTCTAGTGTTCACTTTTCAGGGATATTGTGTCAGGAAGCCCTCTTCATTTCACCTGCATGCCTTGGTTAAGTATGAGCTGTAGGGCTGCAACCATTTTCTTTGTTAAGAAACACATGACTATTCGTTGGCTGAGGTTTTGTGAATCTTTTTTTTTTTTAAGAGTGTCTCACTCTTGTCACTCAGGCTGGAGTACAGTGGCGTGATCACAGTTCATTGTAGCCTTGAACTCCCAAGTTCAAGTGATCCGTCCACCTCAGCCTCCCAAGTAGCTGGGGCTACGGGTGCACACTACCATGCCTGGCAAATTTTTTTTTTTTTTTAATTTTTTGTAAAGAGGGGATCTCGTATGTTGCTTAGGCTGATCTCGGATTCCTAAACTCAAAACAATCCTCTTGCCTCCACCTCCTAAAGTGCTGGGATTACAGGCGTGAGCCACCATGCCCGGCCTTGTGGATCTTTTAGTCCGCTCCAGACAAAGCCTGCTGTAACCCTGTTAAATGAGATGAATATAGCCATGGATCCATCTCTAAGCTGACCCCATTAGCACTGGCTTAGTTTTTGGTTGGAGCTTTAGCCTGCAGCAAGAAGGCTTCTGTGGCAAACCTATTCTAAATGATGCTCTTGACAGCTCAGTTGGGTTGAGTGACTACTGCCCCTCCAAGGTAGCCTGGATCTGTGAAATTTTCCATGCCATACGGACTTTAGTATTTCTGTTGATATTCTTAGAGAGCAGCTTATAGACTAAGTGAAAAGAGGCAGGCAGCGGACACCCCCTCACAGGCCTGTCACATTGCTGTTTGTGTTTGTATTGCTGTTGCAGCTCCTACTGGCCTCTTTTCAGTACAGTTGTTAGGGTTTTCTAGGGGACTAAAATAGTCATTCTTCCTCACCTCCAGCTTCACACCTAATTGAGAAATAAAATTACTGAATCTGTCTCTAGGCTTCAGATCCACACATGACAAGAGAAAGTCTACAGAATAGAAGCTTGCCCAGGTCAGGGAGGGTCCCAGCCTGTTCCATGCCTGAGCACAGAGTGTGAAGGTGGTTTACTCCTGTACAGTTGGCCTCCCTCAGTAGTAAGGGGACGGTAAGGGAAGGATTTCACCATCTCACCTGTCATTTAAATTAGCCCTCTCTTCATGAGGAGCAGGTGGAGAAACTGACCGGACCCTCCTTAAAAGGAGTATTGGGGAAGTTTCTGTTTTGATGTGAGCTGAGACAGGAACATGGGGAGAGGGTGAGAGCGATTCTTCTTTCTACAACAATGATTAGAAGAGAAATAATCTAGGCAAAATCGACTCATCTGGTCAGTTGTTTGTTCAGTCTGTACCGTGTCAGGCCCTTTGCTAGATACTGACTATATAATGATGAGCAAAAATAGATACAGGTTCTGCTCCTAGGAAGCTCACGACCTCATGAGAGACTTAGAGCAGTCAAGTAATTGCCATAAGGAATAAGTGAGTAAAGAACATAAGGCACTGCAGAGCTTCTCATGCCAGGTACCTCATGTGGGCAGCACCTGTCATGGAGATGGCAGGAGAGCCACTGTGAATTAAAAGATCAGCTACCCACAGCTCCTCAGGGAAAAGAACCAGGTGCTACCTACAGCGTGAAGGATACAACTGCATCAACAGTGATACGAGAACAAAAACCAAGATAGAAATGAAATACCAAACACAGTAAAATCAGGTTTGTTCCTAAGAGCCAGGCTGGTTCTTATTTACACTCAGCTCTTCCATCTCCTGTCATGGAGACTCTGCCTTTTATGTGGCCAAATGCTGTCTCATTCTAAGAGTACATTAGGTTCAATAAAATAAATCCTCACTCATAGACTTTATCAAACTGAAAATGAGGATTATTAAAATCGTTTTGCTTTCTTTTTGAGGCCCCTCTTCGGGGTCAAAACACTGTCTGTTGTTAACTTTGGGGTGTGATGAGGAGCAATTCCAAAGCTCTGGCCAGCGTGGATTAAGATTTGTACTGGAGTTTGTGATACAGAGGCCAGGCCACAGGTCTGTCTTAATGCAATAAACAATCATTGTAGTTCTCTTTATATTTCAGTCCTGCCATCCATCATGTTGTTCAGCTTCCCTTTCCAACACATGGGATAAAAGTGAGCTATAAGAAAACAAGGCCCACTAAGGACATAACAAGGTATCCAGTGTTGAGGATGGGGGAAGAAGTTGCAAAACCAACTCACAGGAAGCAGCAAACAGAATTGTATCTGTACAGTTGCATCTTTTCGTGGACACTGAGTATTTCCGTAAGCCATTGTTTATTGGTCAAACACTACTCAAAGGTGTCCACATTAGCACCAGGATCTTTCCCTGATAGTCTTATAGGATCTCATTAATCTTAAATAAGTTTTTTTTGTGTGTTTGTTTTGTTCTTTACTAAATAAAGAAAACAAAAAGACTAGTGCCCAAAGCAAATGTTGTGAGTTCTAACATGACTTCGGGCATTTCTCACCACTCTTGATCAGGTTATGAAAGGTACAATGCCATGCGAGCAGACCCAGCACTTTGCTTCCTGGAGAAAGTTGGGATGCCCGATGAGAAGTCCCTTTCTGCAGAACAGGGTGTTACGGATGGGACTTCAGACATTCCTGAAAGGTGAGAAGCCACGTGGGCCAGCCCTGATGTGACATGCCATGCCACTGATCTGTGACCCCTTCCTCATACACCCAGCACACTTTGTATCTCTTCCTCAGTGTCTGGCATCTCCCTACACCTTGCCACACTGCCGCTGTTTTTCATAATTTGAACCAAATACCGGTTCCTATTCCTCATGAGTTCCCCAGGCTGCCCACCTTTCTAAAAGTCTGCCCAGCTTTTTAACCATGCCCATCCCTTGTCTGGTCAGAGGATTCCTGTGGAAGAATTCAGACCTCCCATGCCTGACAGAAAGCTAAGAACAGACATAAGCACAGCCTTCCTGACTTTGAACTAGTTCCTCAGCTGAAATTCCAGTATTGTCTGAGGATTGCATAGTCCCTGAGCAAGATGGATTTAGGGGCCGCTCCTTGACGGCCATGGCATTTCAGCTTGTCCATGGATTCTGCGCAAAAAAGTATGGAAAGCATCTCCTTTGACTGATTTTTATTTACTCTTGACATAAATACATAGGAAAACTAAATAAACAGCTAAAAATTGTAGTTCTTCAAATTATATCTATATGTTTGAAAACATAGCTTTTTTTTTTTTTTTTTTTGAGATGGAGTCTTGCTTTGTCGCCTAGGCAAGAGTGCAGTGACACAATCTTGGCTCACTGCAACCTCCGCCTCCTGCGTTCAAGCAATCCTCCTGCCTCAGCCTCCTGAGTAGCTGGAACTACAGGCACACGCCACCATGCCCAGCTGATTTTTGTATTTCTAGTAGAGACGGGGTTTCACCATGTTGGCCAGGCTGGTTTTAAACTCCTGACCTCGTGATCCGTCCGCCTTGGCCTCCGAAAGTGCTGGGAATACAGGTGTGAGACACCACGCCCGGCCAAAACATAGCATTTAGCTCTTAGCATTTATCTCTTAGTTTCTCCCCAAAAGTAGCAGATACTGCTTTGCGTTGCCCAGGACTGTGGACAGACCTGAGAGTGTGGCACTGCCAGGAGCCCCTAACTATTTGCTCAGGCCAAGAAAAGTGTGCAGTGCATTTTCCATCTGTCCTTAACCCCTCATGATCACTTCAGCTGCCCCAGCATGTTTCTTGAGGACAGATAACAGAGACGCATTCTGGGCGGTGTTAACAGAGACCCATATGACTGGTGATTCTCATGTTACATTCAGTGATTCAGGGAAAACACTCCCTGGATGGGTGCCTGAATGTGGCGTAAAGGCTATTTTTTGTGGGTTGGCTTTTCTTTCTACGGTTAAGCAGTAAAGTCAGGAGCTTATCTTGCCTCTAGGACTTGAGCAGCAAGGACAAGAATATTTGGGACAGGAATATATCAAAGTCAGTTTTTTGGGGTTTTTTTTGTTTGTTTGTGTGGTTTTTTTTGTTTGTTTGTTTGTTTTTTGAGACGAGGTCTCACTCTTTCACCCAGGCTGAAGTGCAGTGGCATGATCTCGGTTCATTGCAGCCTCCACCTCCCGGTTTCAAGCAATTCTCCTGCCTCAGCCTCCCGAGTAGCTGGGATTACAGGCACCCACCACCACGCCTGGCGAGTTGTTGTATTTTTAGTAGAGACGGAGTTTCACCATGTTGGCCAGGCTGGTCTCGAACTCCTGACCTCAGGTGATCCGCCCATCTCAGCCTCCCAAAGGGCTGAGATTGCAGGCGTGAGCCACTACACCCACCCTCAAAGTCAGTTTTTAAAAGAATCATGAAAAACAGGTAGGCATCAGCAATAGTTAAGCTTACGAAAGAGAAGACATTAGGCAGCTGAGCTAGCGTCAAGGGTCTGATGGTAACAAGGGGAAAATGTCCTTGTTTACCAGTGACAGCAGAGCTCCTTTCCAAGCCAAGGAGTGATTTTTGCCAAATGTGATTCTGTGGGAAGATTCGTCCTACTGTGACCAGGGAGTTGCAACATTAGGCCTCATTTGATGTGCACAGCCTTCAGTTTCTAGAGTGTGTTCTTTTATCAGAATCACTTGTTCAGATGACTCTTGATGGGCAGGAATTACCTTTTTCTGAACTTGCCTGAGTAGGCATGAGGCTGGAGCCTCATGCTGCAGTCTCAGTTGATAAAAGTCCTTGCCTGTAGAAGTGGTAACTGTTTGGTGATAGTTTCTTTCATTCTCAGTGTCTCTTGAGTTCTCCCACAAGGGAGGGAAAAACTAAGACTTGGAATGCCTGCAGTAGAAGGGATCTATTGTCAGCCCTCCTTGTCTGTGGATGTAGAACTCTCAGATACAGAGGGCTAACCACATCTGCCGATATTGGTATCCCTGAGGATCCAAGAACCAATCCTCCGTGGATACAGAGGGCTGACTCGGAAGTCCCCCTTTATTCATGGGGGATACCCGAAATTTCAGATAGCACCAAACCCTGTATAAACTGTGTTTTCTCCTATATAAACATACCTATGATAAAGATTAATTTATAAATTAGGGACAGTAAGGGATTAACAACAACAATAATAGAACAATTATAACAATATACCATAATAAAAGTTATGTAAATGTGATCTCTCTCTCTCGCCCTGTCTCTCCCCAAAAATATCTTAGTATTTTTGGACTGTGGTTGACCAGGGTAACTGAAACTGTGGATAAGGGGGACCTAGGTAGTATGTGATGCCTTTTTTTTACTTTTATTTAGAGGCAACACAGACAAAGAAGACAATGCTGAGGACAAAGTAGATGGCCTCCAGAAACAAACGGTGAGTCAAATGTGCAGTATTGGTTGTCTACACTGTCTTTCATATTAAGAAAGAAATTCCTATCTTGGTAGTGATCTGGGGGAACTTGATTGCATTGCTACAGTTACATTGCATTTTCCCCAACATTTTATTATAAAAACTTAAAATATACAGACTGCAATTGCATTTTTATTCTAATTAAACTTTTTATTTTGAGATAGCTATGTATTTCAGAAGCAGTCACAAAATATAATACAGAAATCACATATACCTTTTATCCCGTTTCCCCTCATAGTGGCATCTTACAATATTGTAGTACAGTATCACAATCAGGATACTGATATAGATAAAGATACAGGACATTTCCATGACCACAAAGATTCATCCTGTTGCTGTCTTATAACCATGTCCTCTTCCTTCTGCCTTCACCCCTCTTTAAATTCCTGGCAACCACTCATCTGTTCTCTATTTTTTATGATTATGTCATTTTAAGAATGTTCTATAAATGGAATCATACAGTATGTGAACTTTGGGGATTGGCTTTTTCACGCAGAATAATTCCTTGGGATTCATCAAGGTGGTCCTCTGTATCAACAGTTCATTCCTTTTCACTGCTGAGTAGTATTCAGTGGTTTGGAGGAACCACAGTTTGTTCAACCATTCATCCATTGAAGGACATCTGGGTTGTTTCCAGTTTTTGACTATTAAGTCCACTGTAAACATTTGCATATAGATTTTTGTGTGAACATACATTTTCATTTCTCTGTGATAAATGCCCAGGAGTGTAATTGCTGGGTCACATGATAGTTACATGTTTTGTTTTTTAAGAAATTGCCAAATTGTTTTCCAGAGTGGCTGTACCATTTTACACTGCCACTAGCAATGCTTGAGAGATCCACTTTCTCTGTATTCTCCATCCTCACCGGCATTTGGTGTGGTCACTGTTATTTACTTGAGCCATTCTGGTAGGTGTGTATAATACCTTGTTGTGATTTTAATTTGCATTTCTCTGATGGCTAAATGATGTTGAACATCTTTTATGTGTTTAATCGCCATCTGTATATCCTTTTCAGTGAAACGTTTATGTCCCTTGCCTGTTTTCTAATTTCATTGTTTTAGTGTTGATTTTCTAGAGTTCTTTATATATTCTAGATACTAGTCTTTTGTCAGATACGTACTTTGCAAGTATTTTCTCCCACCCTGTAAGTGTGTCTTTTTAGGGAGGATCCCTTGAGCCCAGGAGTTCAAGACTAGCCTGGGCAACATGGTGAGACCTTGTCTCTATGAAAAATTATTTTTAAAAAATGAAAAATCAGTTTGGCGTATTTGTGGGTTCTATTTCTGAGTTCTCTGCTGTTTTCCATTTATCTATTTGTCTTTTCCTCTGCCAGTAGCACATAATCTTGAGTGCCGTAATACTGTAAGTTTTAAAATTTGATAGATTGATACCTCCCACTTTTTTCTTCTTTTTCAAAATTGTTTGTGCTTTTCTTGTTCCTTTGGCTTTCCATATAAATTTTAGGATAATCTTATCCACAGAAACTGTTGCTGGGATTTTGATAGGCATTGCTTTAAACCTTTATATCACTTTGGGGAGAATTGGCATCTTTATTGAGTTTTTACAATACTGAATCTTACTATATACCTCGTCATTTACTTTTTTTTTTTTTTCTTTTTGACTTAGGGTCTCACTCTTTCACCTAGACTGGAGTGTGGTGATGCAGTCATAGCTCACTAAAGCCTCAACCTCCCAGGCTCAAGTGATGCCCGCAGCTCAGCCTCCCGAGTAGTAGGGACCACAGGTCCCTACCACCACACCTAGCTAATTTTTTCTATTTTTCTATTTTTTGTAGAGAAAGGGTCTTGCTATGTTGCCCAGGCTAGTATGGAACCCCTGGGTTCAAGCATTCCTCCCTCTCCAGCCTCCCGAACTGCTGGAATTACAGGCATGAGCCATTGTGCCCAGCCCTTTTCTAAGTTTTTGAGGTGGGAGTTTCTATATTATTGGTTTGAAACTTTTCTGCTTATCTAATACATGCATTTAGTGCTATAAATTTCCCTCAGCGTGGCTTCAGTTATGTTTCATTAATTTTGCATTGTATTTTCACTTTCATTCAGTTTAATGTATTTTTTTAAATTTCCCTTGTTCCATGAATTATTTAGGTGTTTATTATTTAGTGTCCAAGTGTTTGGAGATTTCCCCATTAACTTGCTGTTACTGATCTCTAGTTTGATTCTATTATAATCAGAGAACACATTCTATATGATTCCAGTTGTTTTAAATTTATTAAGTTTGTTTTATGGCCCAGGTTATGGTATATCTTGGTATATGTTCCATGGGCACTTGAAAAGAATATGCATTTTGGTGTCGTTGGATGCAGCATTTCATAAATGTTGACTAGGTCCTATTGGTCGATGATGTTGTTGAGTTTTTCTGTATCCTTACTGATTATCTGTCTAGTCGTTTCATCAGTTGTTGAGAGAAGAATATTGAAGCCTCCAACTGTAATTGTGGATTTATTTATTTCTCCTTTGAGTTCTATCAGTTTTTGCGTCATATATTTTGCAGCTCTGGTGGGTGCATACACATTTAGAATTGTATGTTCTTGCCGGGCACAGTGACTCATGCCTGTAGTCCCCGTACTTTGGGAGGCCAAAGAAGACAGATCGCTTAAGGCCAGGGGTTTGAGACCAGCCTGACCAACATGGTGAAACACCATCTCTACAAAAAATACAAAATTAGCTAGGTGTGGTGGCGCATGCCTGTAATCCCAGCTACTTAGGAGGCTGAGGCATGAGAACCACTTAAACCCGGAAAGCAGAGGTTGCAGTGAGCCATGATCACGCCAGTGCACTCCAGCCTGGGCAACAGAGCGAGATTCTGTCTCAAAAAAATGTATAGGGAGAATTACATGTTCTTGGCAAATTGACCCTGTTATCATTATATAATGTCTATCTCTTGTCTCGGTAATTTTCTTTGCTCTGAAGTGTACTTTATCTGATAAATTAATATGGCTACTTTCCCTTATATAGTGTACATAAATATAACTTTTTTATTCTTTTACTTTCAACCTGACTTTATTGTATTTGAAGTGATTTCCTATAGATAGCATACAGGTAGATCATAATCTTTAATATGCTCTGCCAGTCTCTGTCTTCTAGTCGGTATTATTCAGATCATTTACACTTAATGTAATTATTGATACATTAAAGCTTAAGCCTGTCATTTTATTGTCTTTGTTTTCCCTGATTTTTTATTTTTCCTGCCTTCCTCTGGTTTACATGAGCATTTTGTATGATTTTATTCTAATTTATCTATATTTTTTAGCTTTTTAATGCTTCTAGGTGTTTCATGTATTTATATGTAATGTATCACAGTCTACTATCATTTTATCAGCTTAAGTGAAGTGTAGAAACCTTCCATTTTTGTTCCTTTATCCTCTCTCATTTGTGATATAGCTGTCTTAACCATTTCTTATCAGATAATGGTAAAATTTTTGCCTCAACTGTCAAACATCGCTTAGAAAACTCAAAGAGGAGAAGGAAAGTATGCTATATTTACCCATTTTTTTTTACTGTGTTCTTTTTCTTCCTGATATTCCAAGGTTCCTTCTTTTATTGTTTTCTTTCTGTTTAGAGAAATCTCTTTAGCTGTTCTTTTAAGGTAGGCTAGAGAACTCTCAGACAGTTCTCTTAGTTTTTCTTCATCTGAAAATGTCTTAATATCCTTAGTTTTTCTCATCTGAGAATGTCTTAATATCCCCTTTATTCCCCAAGGATATTTTCACCAAATGGAGGATTCCGGGGCGATAGTTCTTTTCTTTCAGCTCTTAATGTTCTGCCGCTTCCTTCTGGCCTCCATGGTTTCTGATGAGAAATTTATCATTCAAGCTTTTTCCCTATTGGTAATGTGTCTTTTCTCTCTTGATGCCTTCAAGATTTTTTCTTGGACTTTAGTTTTCAGAAGTTTGTGATTTTATGTGTTTATGGATTTCTGTGAGTTTACCCTATTTGAAATTCACTCATCTTCTTCAATCTGATTTCTGTCTTTTGCTAAATGTGAAGCGTTTTCAGCCATGATTTCTTCAAGTATTTCTTCTGCCCTGTCCTCTTTCTCCTTGCCTTCTGGGATACCAAAAAAATGAAGATTAGATATTTTGTTGTAGACCCGTGGGTCTCTAAGGCTCTGTTTATTTTTTTTTCTGTTATTCACATTGGATACTTTCCATTTTTCTGTCCTTGAGGTCACTGATTATTTTCCTCCTCCATTCTGCTGTTGAGCCTTCTGTTGAGGGTTTTGAGTTTTCATTTTTGGTTTTGGTTTTTGTTCCAGTTTATTGTACTTTTCAAACCTAAAATTTCCTTTTGAATCCAAAGATTATTTGGATCTTTCTTTGCTGAAACTTTCTGTTTTTTTTCATCTGTGGCAAGCGTGTTCAGAATGGCTCACTGATGACTGTGTTAAATTCTTACATCAGATCATTCTAAGATCTTTCCTCTTAGCATTGGCCTCTTTTGTCTTTTTTTCATTCAGTTTGAGGTCTTCTTGGTTCTTGGTATGTGATTTTTTTATTGGAACCTGGACATTTTGGACATTATATTGTGAGACTCTGGATCTTATTTAAACATTCTCTTTCAGCATCTGTCTTGGCAGGGGAACAGAGGTGTGGAGATGGGGAGCACTTGTTTCTGGGAGGTGGAAGCAAAAATTCATGTTCCCAGTCTGCTCCCATTAACCCCTAAAAGGGGATGTTTCTCATTTCTTTGAGCAAGGATGGAAGTTTAGCTCCACCATGGGTAGGAGTGGAGAACCTCATTACTACCTGTCAGGGTTGAAAGTCCTGACTTCCTGCTTAGCTTTTTCTGATACCACCCCAGCAAGGGAATGGGGTACCCTATTACCAACCACCTAGAAAAAGTAGAAGTCTAAGCTCCCACTCAGCTGTTGCTGCCATTGGGTAGAGTTGAGACACAGTTTCTTCTGCATTGTTAGGCTGGGGTATAGCAGTTATTGTCTTAATATTTTCTGTGTTCCTAACCTGCTAACCTGCCTCTTCCTAGTCCTTAACTAGAGAAAGCAGGAAGCAGGCTGGCTTATTTTTTTTTCTTTGAGACTGAGTTTTACTCTTGTTGCCCAGGCTAGAGTACAATGGCATGATCTTGGTTCCCTACAGTTTCTGCCTCCCAGCTTCAAGTGATTCTCCTGCCTCAGCCTCCCAAGTAGCTGGGACTACAGGCATGTGCCACCATGCCCAGCTAATTTTTTTGTATTTTTAGTAGAGACAGGGTTTCACCATGTTGACCAGGCTGGTCTCAAATTCCTGACCTCAGGTGATCCACCCACCTCAGCCTCCCAAAGTGCTGGGATTACAGGTGTGAGCTACTGCACCCAGAAGTTTTTTTTTTGAGGGCCTTTTTTGTCTGCCTCCTTTACAATTTCCAGGTAACCCGCTTCTTTACCTCCAAATCTAGGATATATGAAGCCAAAAAAAAGAAAAAAAAACAGGGTTTTTTCATCATGTCATTCCTTGGGTCCTGAGGTCTCTAGTTTGTCCTTTCTTTTTTTCACCTTTCAGAGTTTTCTTACGCTTGTTTCAAATTTAATATCTAGAGGGTTTAATTGTACTTAAAGAATAGGGAAATGCATCCCAGAAGCGGCAGTCTGTATTGCATTTTTAAAATGAGTTTCTGAGATTTTGCGAAAGCAGACCTGAAACCTTACCTGGGCCCCAGCACCATGTGACCAAATTTTCTCTAGCATTGAGTAATAGAGCAAATGTTAGAATGTTAGGGATTCTGGATCCCAGAAGTTACTGTAGCATTGTCCCCAAGTGACTCCCCTGCAAGGGTCCTCCCTCTTCTTCTCCCGATCACTACCCAAAAATTATTCATTATTTTCCATTCTCTTCTGTTGATTCTAGCTTGAAGAATGTATTGTATTTACTTACTTTGGCCTCCATCAGCTCTGACCCCTGTAACAGTAACAGTGTCATCCCTTTCTTAAAATAGATAATAGTAATTTTTCAAAGATGTGTTCCCCTGTATCCTCAAGCTTTGAGAAGCAGTGGATTGAAGCAAATCAGCATGAAGCTTCAGACCCCGGTAACATGAAGGAAGTTAGGTTCTTGTCTTGACAATTCAAATCCACGTTCTGGGCCGGGCACAGTGGCTCACGCCTGTAATGCCAGCCTTTGGGAGGCTGAGGCGGGCCGATCACAAGGTCAGAAGTTTGAGACCAGCCTGACCAACATGGTGAAACCCTGTCTCTACTAAAAATATAAAAAATTAGCCAGGCGCGGTGGCATGCGCCTGTATTCCCAGCTACTCAGGAGGCTGAGGCAGAGGTTGCAGTGAGCCAAGATCGAGCCACTGCATTCCAGCCTGAGTGACAGAGCTAGACTTCGTCTCAAAAAAAAAAAAAAAAATCGTGTTCTATTTCAGTCCCTAGTTTATATTATTTCTTTTATGTGTAATTTGGGGTGTGTTTTCCCTGTAGAAACAACTCAAGTACCAAAGAAATGAACGTAATACCTTATTCTCATATGGAACTTGACTCTTTTCAAACCAGTTACCCCATTTGTTTAAGTTGATCCTCACCTCACCCTGTCTTCATTTGAGGGCTGAGAAAACTTTAGGCCCGCCCTGAAAGTTAAAGGACTTGACTAAATTCTCACAACCACTAGATGACAGAGCTAAGACTTGTAATTCTCTAGATATGCCGGCATTCTTTGTTGTAGTCCAGTATTCTTTTCATAGTCCAGACAGTAGAGAGTATTTCAGGTGTGCGTTTATGCCCCTTCCTCCCAGCAGCAGCTCATATGAAGAGGCCAGCCTCTGAAAGCCACTGACGTTAAACTGGACATGCTTAGGAGGACACTGGAGGGCCATGGCAGAATCCGTAAAAATAACTTAAGTTCTCTTATATATTAGGGTTAAACTGTGGAATTACTTTTGTATTCATTTACAAAATTAACACGTTTATGATTTCTTTTGCTCTTCACATCCTTAAAACCTGGGGTATAGAATATCATCAAAAGCAAAATGAAATGGGGAGTGGGTTTCCCCAGATTCTGAGACGGACAGACTATAAACAGATTCACCTTGACTTCTAGTCCGCATGCTAAAACCACACACGTAGAGGGATGGCCAGCATCTGAGCCAGGTCTGCTGCCCACCCTGCTTCACTCTTGCTCCCTACCTCCTGCACTGAAGACACTGTTTGGGTGTTTCTTTCTCCCAGTTCTGTCCTCAGGCAGAGTTAAAGAAGCTCAAAGCATTGTGTAAAAAGAGCCTGTTCATCAGAGCAGTTCCCCTGAATTAAATAGACCTGGGCATAGAAAGGGAATCATTTAGCAGATTGGTAGAGTCTTAGCATTACAAGGAGCCCTGGCACATGCCTGAGTGGTCTCAGTGTGGCGTTCCCTCTTCAGCAGGGCTGTCAGGGGGTCTTTCAGGTCGACGAGGGACTCCCCGGAGTTCTTGAGGAAAACAAGAGGAATATGCCACCTTCTAAGGGAGTCTATTTTATTGTTGGATGACACTTCTTTTTACCACACCAGAAATCTGCCTCCCATCTGGTTCCATGGGTTCCATCTAGCTTTCTTTATGGTACTGTTGTTTTTCCCCTCTCTGATAGAATTTTAAATTGCCTGAGACCAGCTCATGACCTTAATATCTTTAAATTTCTTTTCAGGTGAAATAGCTCTAGTTCCTCTATATCATATCATCTCCAGACCCCTTGCTATTCCAGCACCTTCCAGAGCCCACAGTGGTTGTTGTCCTCTTACAATGTGGCATTCAGAGAGTCATAGAAGGTTAGAATTTGAAGGGAGATTTGAAATGATCTAAGTTACAGCTTCCCCCACCCTCTGTTTTAATACCAGTAGCACTTTTGATTGGCAAATCATTACAGATGTCAACGTGCAGCCAGATTCAGTGAACCTACAGAAACCTTCTAAAGCAGTCAGTCTGAAAGTATATTTGGGTTGGAATGGTCTGGAGCCTGGAATTGTAAACAAAGCCTTTCTCTATCACAGCCAGTATGTGGGGAGAGTAACACGTCTTTTAACAGAAATAGCAATAAGTAACAGCACAATTTTCATTATTGTAGTTATGCATGTCCGTGCTGTGCCACAGTTCCTACCATAGGTGGCTGTGACAGCTCAGGTGCTCTCTGAACCATGAGGTCAGTGCGTAAAAGGATGAGGTCGTGGCCAAGAGCTTGCAGGAAAATTTAATGCCTAAAATGGCCAAATTCCATTGTACAAAAACTTTAATTAGGAACTGAACAAGCACCCTCTTCTTGTGAGTTAGGAGTTTGAGGGTTCTGTGAACTCAAATACTAGTATTTATGTATACTTTCACACTTACAAAGCACACTTCCCAGTCTGTTAGGCATTATTCTTATGCCCATTGTAGAGATGAGGGAGCTCAGGTTTTTGTTGTTGTTGTTGTTGTTGTTGTTGTTGTTTTGAGATGGAGTTTCGCTCCTGTTGGTCAGGCTGCAGTGCAACCACGCAATCTAGACTCACTGCAACCTCTGCCTCCTGGATTCAAGCGATTCTCCTGCCTCAGCCTCTCGAGTAGCTGAGATTACAGGCATGCGCCACCACACCCAGCTAATTTGGTATTTTTAATAGAGACAGGGTTTCACCATGTTGGTCAGGCTGGTCTCGAGTTCTGACCTCATGTGATCGACCCACCTCGGCCTCCAAAAGCGCTGGGATTACAGGCGTGAGCCACTGCGCCTGGCCGAGGGAGCTAAGTTTTAATCAGCTGCAAAAAAGTCATACAGCCAGGGAACACAAGAACAGTATCTCCCCTGCCCTCTTCTTTTTCTATATTCTGCAATCTTTCCATAATAAAATCCTCGAATATTGTGTTAATGGCATTTGAGGTATATCTGCTTTCCATCTGAAGATTATGCCATTCTCCATTTTGCAAAAGAAGAAATGAGCTTGAGAGAGCTCAAAACAACTTGCCCGAGGCCAGAGAGCCGTGGATCATGGAACTCCAAACCACGTGTGTCCTCAAGATGGAGAAATTGCACATTGTAACCAATCAGTGTGCTTTGTTGTTGACATTCTTGTCAGCACTCTGGGGCCCTTCACTCTGAGATGATTGATTCATACCTCTTTGAAGATGAACATTTCTTTCAAGTTGATTCATGTAAGCAGAAATTGGGGTAGCAAATATTAGACTACATAGTTCAGATGCAGGGCCTCTGCATGCTCAGGACTGTCACTGCTACAGCACCTTACACACTCACATTAAACTGGTTATTCACTAAAAGTCTGACATCTTTTTCACTTGAGCTACTAACAAACTAGGTCTTCTTCATTCTGTCATTTCTAGACAGAGGAAGTACCTTCAAGAGAATACAGGAACAGAGAAACACTATGAATACTGAAAGCTTTCCTTACTTGAGAGTTTTGCCTGAAACTGTTCATGTTTACTAACTACCAACAGAAACTACTAGGTGGACTGGAAGGGAAGCTAGCATTTGCTGTGTGCCTGACTCACACCAAGCTGGGAGCCTGCTCTCATGGACTTGGGGTATGATGATGCCCATGTCAGCCACCACTACATGGCAAGAAGGAACATGGCAGCTCTGGGGCCTGCCACCTGTGTTGTGCAGACTGTAGAACATTTCTCAGCTGGAAGTACTACACTTATACATTTCAGCATTCGAAGGATCTTCACAGATACCATGGGGATATTTAAAAGGTTCTATCTGGCAGGAAATTATATAAGGCATAGTAGGTTGTTTTTTAACTGCCTAAAGAGTAGTATAAGATAAGATGGTATGTTTAACTGCCACGTCAAAATGGTACAGTAGATCAGCCCTGGGTTTTCACTGTTCATTAACGTTAGATAACAGGAGACAATTCTGGCCCAGGCAAAGGAGATTAGCTAGTGTTCCCCACTTCTGTTATAAATACGTTTTCACTCTCCAAAACAAATTTTCATCTAAGACTCTCTTGTCCTTTTTTAGACAGCTTGACAGTTGAAGGTGTTGATTCTCAAATCAGATTACCTGTATTTGAATCCCAGCTCTGCCACTTTCCAGATGTGTGACCTTGGGCAAGTTACTGAACTTTTCTAGGACTTGTTTTCTGCATCAGTAAAATGAGCATAGTAGTGGTTTCTATCTCATGAGATAGTGCTGATAACTAAACGAGATGAGCCATGTAAAAGGTTTTGTGCAATGCTTAACACATAGTTCTCGGTAATATTAGCTATTGTCACTGTTCTGCGTAAGAGAGAAATTCATTCAGAAAATGGGCTCCTGTTCTTTGCGTGGTATCAGGGGCCCAAAGAGGGCATTTTGAATTTTCACTGTTGGCAGTCGTGGGTGTCTGCATTCCTACCATGCTAGGTTACTGGTCTCCCGTGTTGTGTATTCCAGGATGTAGCAAGTAAAGGACCAGAGAGTAAATACCTTGGGCTGGAAGGCCATATGTGGCTTCTGTTGCATATCCCTCCCCTTTTTTCACTCTTTAAAAATGTAAGAACCATTCTTAGCTTGAGGGCCACACAGAAAGTCTGCAGGCCGCAGTTTGCTGACCCTTCTCTTTGACCCTGTGCTCTAAAATAGGAAAGTCTTGAATCCTGAGGTTGTTCTGTACTGTCATTCAGGTCAAAAGATGCTAGTCAAAATATAATAAGTTTTAGTGTTGAAATTAGAGTCCAGTTGAAAAATAGCACAGTCACTTCTCTTACCCCTCAAATTCCCACCTGAATATAAGGAGTTTTTAAGGTTCCATTCCTGAGACCAAGAAGGGTTTGTGAAGGAATCCATTAAAGCAGTTTGACACATACACCGACTTGGGCAAGCTCAGTGCTTGTGATATTACTCCAGATTCACTTAGAGCTCAAGTCATGATTTTAATTTTAAATTCCTGGGGTTTTGCGCCATCAGGTTTCATGTCTGGAGCAGTAGTGTTTTATGAAAATAGTGTCTGTTGCTGTGAAGTAAGTTAACCATAATGAACACGAACATGACACTTTTTCACAGCAAAAGAACAGAAATGCAGGCACAACCTTTATGAAATGAAATGACAGTATTCAATTGCAAGTGATGATGATAAGGCAAATATTTAAATTCACAACTAAAATAGTACTTGTAAAATGTAATTGCCAGAGAGTGTGCCAGTTCATCATTGCTCAGGCTGATTTTCTTACAGGCAGAAGTATTCCACATGGTTCCAGGAAAAGAAAAAAAAGGAAAAAGTTATTTTAAATAAACTGCTTTCTGGCTCTTTTAAGATTGTACAGAAGCAAGCTTTATCAGGTCCTACCTTGGTCTGAGTTGTTCTTGGGCAGGGGACATCTCTTATGCGTGGTGCTTGCTTTTTCCATATCCAGACTCTCTGAGCTGGTTTCTTCTAAGCTGCAGTTTTGCTGACGGGATGGGTTTATTTATCCCTAGGAGAGTTCCAGTGATGGAGGTGATGGCATTTTTGTTGAAAAGAAGGATGACAACCGGGCAGGTGAGACTATGTCCTTCTGAAGGCATAGGAAAGTAAGGTCCTATTTTGTTTGTTATCATGGAGTTTATATAGAATTAACATGTAGTTTTTTAAGGAGGCTCTTTTATAAAGCAAAATAAGTTGACCTTCATCAAACTCCCCTGGAGTCACACATGGAGCTTTAACATGGCTCTAGCTTCCTCTACCTGGCATTAAAATTTGAAAGTGAAGTAAATGTTAGTATCTTAAGTTAGAATAGGGTCTGAGAGGTAAAAAGGAATTGTGATGACATTGATTTTCTTTTTTTAAAGAAAGATTGGAGGGGTTGGTTTAGTTTGGTTTGGTTTTTGAATTTTCTGAATTCAGTCATGACAGGAGCTTTGGTAATTGGAAAGCCCAGGCAACAAAGGGTCTGCTCATTCCTGTGCTTTAGAGCAAAGTCTCAGATCACTTCTGCCACCACAAAAGGTACTTCTGTGTTTGAGAGATAACAGAATTGACCACAACATAAGCTAATTACCTAAGGCAAAATTGCAGCCCTTCCAGCCATGCCTAGCTCCTGGGCCAATTATTAAAACAGTAACTACTTTGAGTAAGTTATTGAGTCAGCTTTGTTTTTATTTAAACAAAACCAAAAGACAGTCATTCCTGTTTTAGTTCTGTTTGTAAATACTAATATCCTCACTGATGTTTGAAGCCCAGGATGGCTCCGACCCAGACAAATCGCCCTGGCCAGTTTCATCCGCCCTCACAGCTCGTCTCAGACGTCTGGTCACTGTTTACCAGCGCTGCAACCGCAAGGAACTGTGCCGGCCTGAAATTCTGGGACCAGGTAGCCAAGGATACTGGGTTCAGGAAGAGATGTTCAGGAGAACCTCAGAAATGGACCTCATCAACAAGGAAGCCCAAAAGAGGTAAAAGCCAGTGGCCAGAGGGGCATGCTCAGCCACCCACTGGGTAACGTTTTCAGAAGGTAAAGCTGGTAGCTTGGAGGGCGAGTATATTTCTGTTGTCTCGTGAAGTTAGGTTACCTCCACAATTCATTACCTTCAGCCTTCCGTTGTGACGGTGTCATGGTGACGGGAGTCTGATGGGGTCTAGGAAAACCCTACCCTGTCTTTACAGTTTCCGGATTTTTGTGATTTTCTAACTTGACCCTCTTCCCTAAATTAAACCCCAGTGTCTGGGGATGTGGTTTAGAAACACCACAGTGGAACGTGTCAGACTCTTTCAGACCCCCTAATTCTTTTAGTAACAAAGGGAACATTGAAGCTGTCTTATAGCTAAATCCTTATCAAGCCTTCCAGGGCAATAAATACCGTAAAATGCAAGCCCAGAAGGAAGGAATAAATTACCAGCAGTTACTTGCCCATCTGAGAACTAAGCTCTAAAAGGCTTACAGAAGGCCAGCATAGGCTAGGAATGGTGCCACCAGAAGGTATCAACGAAGCTGCAATTCCTTGAGTCATATCTCTCTATCCTTCTGATGAAACATCCCATGAATTAAAGGAAGACTGCATAACAAATTCAGTCTCTTCTCTGTACTCCTGACTTATGAAATTTGATACTTCAGGGAATGTATTTCTTCCTTCTTACACATCTCTAAAGAGAAGAACGAGAGCCACTTCTTCTCTGCTTCTCACTCTTTCTCTGACCCCTCACCCTGTTACCCCCATGCCTAACTAGACTCCCTCTGGATTGGAGAGCACCCTGCCCAGGAGCCCCACGTAAAGGCTATGGTGGTATATAATTATCCACCTCCCTTAAGTCATTGACTTACTCATATAGGATGTAAAGACTAGAGGACTTTGGTGTCCCAGAGAAAATAATTGTCATGGACAACCTACCTACGTAAAACCACAAAGAAAAGCAGTATGAGGTGGGGAGGCAGGGGTTGTGTCACTGAAGCAGTCACTTCCCTTCGGGACACCAGTAAGATGAGGAGGTTGAATTTAATGGTCTGGAAGATCCCTCCAGGATTCTCTGCTTCTAAATTGCCATACAGGTGGAAAAAAAAAAAGAACAAAGCTAGATATTTAAGTATATATAGTATTTTTAAAATATTCATCTTCTACAGGCAGAAGTTAACTAGGTGATTCCTAAAATTGATGAATCAAGAGGTAGCAAGTGTATACCTGGTTTAGAAATAGGGAGGTAAATACCAGAAGAAAGAGCTGAAAGATTTAGAAGTGATTACCTTTTTGGGAGTAGGATAATAGGCTATTTTCATTATAAGCCTCTCAGCCCAGTTTAACTTAAATAAAAATAACAAAAGAGACAAACCAGCTCTGCCTCCTTTCTTGACTTTATGGACTTTCATAGTAGGCTCTCAATAAGCAGTTATTGGCTTTTAAAAAGAAGAAAGAGCTCACTCTTCCTTTCTGATTAAATCTCAAGGTGGACTAGGAGAGAACAAGCAGACTTCTATAGAACAGTGTCTTCCTTTGGTGTTGTTTACGATCAAGAAAAGAAAACCTTTGACTGGACACAGTTCCGCATCATTTCCCGTTTGGACAAGAAGTCGGATGAGAGCCTGGAACAGTATTTTTATAGTTTTGTGGCCATGTGCCGGAATGTCTGTCGTCTACCCACATGGAAAGATGGCGGTGAGAAAACTATCAGTATATTGTCAGATGATACAAGGAAGGAACATTCTGATTTTCAAATTGCAGAATTACTTTAGGTATACCTATTAAAACTAGAGTCTACATGAGGAATTTAGGTAAAGATGAGTGGGCTTTTAGAAATTCATAAACTTCTAATTGGGTCCACCTCATAAAATAAAATCTCTCTCCCAAAATGATGTAACTTCAGTGAGTGTTGAAATTCAGCTTAAAACATCACAAATATTGAGATACTATTAACTGCTTTCTCCAAAGTATAAGGGTTTTTTTTTTAAGTCATGTTCAGATTTATCCTACTCTGAACTTTGCACCTTCCTTAGATTAAATCTTAATAACTTTAAGTATTTCCTCACATGTCAACTTGTAACTATAGAAAGTAAGTGGCTATCATTTAAATATCCCCTGATCCAGTAGAGAACCCTTTTGAAAAATGTCTTCCTGGTTGACACTCGCCTCCCTTTAGCCTTGTATTTGTAGATGGAGTTCCTCTGGACCATGGGACAATATTTTAGGAAAGCTAAAGCAAACATTGAACCTACTCAGTGTGGGTTCAGGGCTGATGGCAGCACACACAAGACGTCCCAGCCTTTGCCTCCTATGTGGCGGGGCTAAAGTGGTGTCATCCAAGCCAGGGAGCTGAATATATTGGAAAGATGTGGACCTTGGAGTCACACTGACAAAACCTGGATTTAAATCCTGGTTCTGTCACCTGGAGCAAGGTAGTTTATCTGAGCCAATTTCCTTATCCTTGAAACAGGACAGGCATGATGATGGTATGGTGGGATTTTCATGAGAACTAAGTAACATGTATAAAGTACCTAGTGTAGAGTACAGTGGCATGATCACAGCTCACTATAGCCTCAAACTCCTGAGTTCCCAGATCCTCTTGCCTCAGCCTTCCAAACAGCCAGACTATGGGCACATGGTACCATGCCCAGATAATTTTTTTTATTTTTTGTAGACTTGGCAGGGGGGTCTCACTTTGTTGCCCGGGCTGGTCTTGAACTCCTGGCCTCAAGCTATCCTCTTAGCCTCTGCCTCTCAAAGTGCTGGGATTATAGGTGTGAACTACTACTATACTATGCCTGGCCTAGTACATACTTATTTAAAGAAAACTAATACTATTTTCAGAACTGGAGTTTTTATGCTCTTCTGTCATACCCCTTGGGTCTGTCCTTCCATTCTTTTTCGGTTTCCTGTTTTAGCAAGGGCCCACACACCTAAATCTGCCATGCTGAGGAGCCAGAGAGCTAAACTCCAAGGCCAAAGATGCAGGGGCTCAGGTGGGCGGAAGTGTCTGAGGCCACCTTAAGTGATAGGCTTTATTTTCCTTTCTCTCCAGGTCCCCCAGATACCACCATCTACGTTGAACCCATCACTGAGGAACGTGCTGCAAGAACTCTGTACCGCATTGAACTGTTACGCAAAGTTCGAGAGCAAGTGCTTAAGTGCCCTCAGCTGCATGAACGCCTCCAGCTGTGCAGGCCCAGCCTCTACCTCCCAGTCTGGTGGGAGTGTGGGAAGCATGATCGAGACCTGCTCATCGGCACTGCCAAACATGGGCTGAACCGCACTGACTGTTACATCATGAACGACCCCCAGCTGTCCTTCCTGGATGCCTATAGAAACTATGCCCAGCATAAAAGATCTGACACCCAGGCACCAGGAAATCTCTGTTGTCTTTACCAGACCAACTCCAAATTATATGAATCTCTTACATATACTCAAATGAGTAGGACTTCAGAGTCCCTTGAAAATGAACCTGAGAATCTAGTGAAAGTAGAAAGCAGAGATGATCATCTCGGCCTGCCTGATGTGACTTGTGAAAACTTTATTTCTAAAGTTCAGGATGTCATTTCCATCAGCCATGATGAAAGCCTGCTGCCTGAGTCCTTAGAGAGCATGATGTATGGTAAGAAGGTGCTCAGCCAAGAACCAGGCTCTTTTCGGGAGAGCCCAAGTACCAATACAGAATGTAGAAAAGATGTGATTACCATCTCAATAAGCAAAGATGGGAACTGCCAGCCTGGTGGCCATGAGGCAGAAATAGCTTCCGGCCCCACTTTTATGGGTAGCTTAGAAGCAGGAGGAGTAGCTCAAGCAAACATCAAAAATGGAAAACATTTGTTGATGTCTATTTCAAAGGAAGAGGAGCTGTGCTTCAGTGAGGCAGGACAGAGACCTGAAAGCATCAGCCAGCTGGAAGCCAAGTGTTTAGCTTCCCCTTCCTTGAATCCAGGAAGTGAAAGTGGGTTTGTAGATATGTGCAGTCTTAGTGTCTGTGACTCCAAAAGAAACCTGTCATCAGATCAGCAATTAATTGATTTATTGGAAAACAAAAGCTTAGAAAGTAAATTGATTTTGAGTCAGAACCACAGTGATGAGGAGGAAGAGGAAGAAAACGAGGAGGAAAACTTAGCCATGGCAGTAGGCATGGGGGAAAGGCCAGAGGTATTGCATCTCACAGAGCCCACTATTGACATCTCAAGGGAAAAGAACCAAGGCTTCCATGCAGATGAAACCAAGAAAGGAAGCTTAGAGGTGACAAACCAGACTCCTGGACTACAGAGGGCTTTCTTGCCTCCAGCAGCCTGTCAATGCCACTGCAAACACATGGAGAGGTGGATGCATGGCCTTGAGAATGATGAATTTGAAATCGAGAAACCCAAGGCTTATATCCCAGATCTGTTCAAAAGCAAAACCAATACTATCGCCATGGAGGGTGAACCCACTGCTGTTCCATCAGAGCCGTTTAAAGTGAAGCATGAGCTTTTAAAAGATCCTTGGAAAGAAAGTGCAGAGGGGCAAAAAGTTTTCCCCACATATCCTCTCGAAGGAAGTGAACTCAAATCAGAAGACATGGATTTTGAGAATAAAGATGAGTATGATAGAGATGGAAACTGCCATAGTCAAGGTACAGTATGTAGGATCTTGTCGTATTTTGGATAAACTAGTTCATACATGATGGGGGGTTGGGTTTTGGGGGAGAGAGTGCTTCATATTTTTACAGCTTCTGAAACAGACCTGGCTGCCCTCATCAAAGGTCATAGGCCTTGGACTGAAAATTCAGATAGCTTAGTAACTGTGGTCATGTTGTAGAAAATTGAAGATCATAGACAATCATAGCACTTTGGCTGCCTCACCCGTATAATTTGGGCAGGGGCTTGTGTGTTTTCATTCAATAGATGCTATGTATGGTGTTAAGGGGAAATAGTTTGTTCTTCCCCTAGATAAGGTGCTTCAAACTGGCTAAAGTGGAACAGCCTTGGGATGTTAGGAACTTGCAGTTTAATATGGGGGCAGTTAATTTTTCAGGAACTGAACAAAAATGCAAATAAATTTGATCTTTGTTAACGTGGGCAAAAAAGCCACTTATTCATGTCATTGTCAAAACTGTGTGACTTAAGGTCTGTGCATTTGGTTTAGATTCCTGTCAGTAACTCAAAAGAAAAAGTTTACAGCAATAAAGAAAATAGATTTGATCCTTTTAAATAGGGAGATCTTAGATAAGGGTTCAAGCTAGAAGGAATTTCAAAATGTTAAGAATCTAGGTGACCCTGAGATTCTATGGGCTTTGAAAGAATAGACATACAGTGATTAGGGATCGTGAGGAACAACAGCAACAAATGATTGTTAGCTGTAGTTTTAATTTTTTTCAGATCCAAGAAGGCCTATTAGGGTGAACAAAAAACCAAAAACTCCCTTCATGCCTGGTCCACTGTGATGCTGAGGGATGTAGACAGACACATCATCCCTTTCTGGGGCACTGATTTTATGTTAAAGAGGGAAAGAAAGGAGCTAAGCTAAGTCCCTCAAGTTATCTAGCTTTTTTTTTTTTTTTTTTTTTTTTTTTTCTTGAGACAGAGTCTTGCCCTGTCACCTAGGCTGGAGTGCAGTGGCACAATCTCAGCTCACTACAACCTCTGCCTCCTGGGTTCAATATCCCAAGCTGGGATTACAGGTGTGTGCCACCACGTCCGACTAATTTTTGTATTTTTAATACAGATAGGGTTTCACCATGTTGGCCAGGCTGGTTTTGAACTTCTGGCTTCAAGCAATCCACTTGCCTCAGCCTCCCAAAGTGCTGGGATTATAGACGTGAACCACTGCACCCAGCCTCAAGTTATCTAGCTTTTTCTTTTTAAACTCCTTGGTTTTATTCAGAACTCTTGGGAAGAGTTCTGAACCCAAGTTAAAATTTGCACACTAGCTGAGATAAAAACCGAGATGCCAAATTGAAAGTAGCTTGATAGAATTGTAACCTCAGCCAAGCCAGAAGGAACCAGTCTGCAACTATGTCTGATCCTCCTCATGGCAGGCCACGAAGCTTTGCTGCCATGTGTTGAATTATAAAACCCACATTGCTTTTTGAACCCTGTTGTGGGTAAAAATCAAATTATCGGTCCTTGGAAACCCAGGCAGTCAAGTGAGTACAAGGTACGGTTTAGAGGAGAAATTATGTTCCTGAACTAGTATCCTTTGATGGCAGCGTCAGCCTTGCTAAGTCAGAGTAAAGAAAGCAGTGACCTTAATAAGCTTTGGTGAGCATCATGTGCACGTGTGGGTGGGAATCCCTTTCACTGATGGTTTTAAAAGTGCTTCTGCAGACCTTGGAAGGGATCCTCCACACATACGAGGCGTGGGACAGGTAAGGCAGAGAGTTAGCCCTGCTTTCGATACTAGAAATCTACAGTCCTGAAGGAGCAGTAATTAACTGGTACACCTGTCAGGGCCCAGGTCTCCTGGCTTTTTCCAGGTTTTCTCTCTCACATGATTTCACTTTTTAAAAAAAAAACTTAAATTCAACTCCTCTGCTTAAAACCTTTCAGTGGTGGTCCCCCATTGAATCTAGAATAAAATCCAAATTCTCTATCCTGGCCTACAGGACTCAGCATGTTCTAGATGATTTCCACCCCTCTAGCCTCATCTTTGTACTTTTCACCTGGCCCTCACTTAGTTCCTAGCATGTCCACAATACCCTTCCCCATTGCCGCCTCATCTTCATGGGACTTCCCTCCTCCGAGACTCTCTAACAACCTACTTGAGTAGGTTCTTCCCTGTTGTTCCCTATCGTGGCACTTGGTTTCTTTCCCTTTATAGCACTTATCACAGCTTGTAATTTTAGTTGCTCTTTTATTGTCACTGCTTTCCTGGCTGTCTTCCCTCATAGGGCCGTAAGAACCTTGAGGGCCTGGGCCGTATCTGTCTGACTATCCTGAGTCTACCAGGCCTAGCAAGGCCCTGTTTTTCATGGTCAGGTCGCTGCAGTTCCCTAGGAGACTTGTTGCACATTCAAAAATGAAATATCCACATTTGAAAGCATGGATGCTCCTTGTCATTGAACCAAGAAAGAGGTCAACAACTTTTCCTGCCTTAGGTGTTTTGCCATTGTCTGTTCATTTCCTGTAAGTGGATCTTTGAAGATCTATTCATGTTGATGATAAACTTTCATCATTACTGAAGCTTGAAAGAATAAGTTGCATGTCCATTTCTTTCCGTGAGTGAAGTAATTGAAATGTTCTGAGTTTCTTGGCATCTTTTACATGAATCAGGTCTGTCTGACATTTGTTGTAAGCTTCATGACTTTCATCCTTTCTCATATTAATCACCCTCTTGCTGTTCCATTTCATAGACTGTCCCTTCAAAGATCTCAAAGTATTAGAATATTCAGCTTTCCCTTGACCACTACACTGAGTGAGAAGCCTCTTTGTGATTAGTCATCCCCTTTCACTCTTGGATACACAAGAAAAATTTCCTTTCTCTTTTCTTGTGTTGGGATGTGGATGCCAATGCTCACTAGAGGACTTGCTTTGGGAGCCCCAGAGCAGGATTTGCTTTTCTGGCTTAACTGATATGGTTATCCTAGAAATAGAAGATATCATAATTAATATTCCATTTAAAATAAATTACACAGAATAAGCTAGTTTAAAAAGAAAAAGGAAAAGATCAGGATATCCTAATCTCTCAGATCACTATTATCTCACTACTACAATTAAGTGCCTGAGTAATTTTTTAACCTCTTCCCAGATTATCCAGGGAAGTACTCTGAAGAGGAGAGCAAGAGCTCAACATCGGGCATCGCAGGAGACATTGGGGATGAGCTACAGGAGGCTCGAGCTCCCACTATTGCTCAGCTGCTACAGGAGAAAACTCTCTATTCCTTCTCTGAGTGGCCAAAGGTACCCCAGAGCTTGCATTTCCCACCCCGCCCCAAAACCATTCTCAGCTTTGAATTGTTTTTAAACCTTTTAGAAATAGTTCTGAACAACAAACTCAGAAATGTTTAATACCTTTAAAAGGTATTAGTTATGTAGCATTTGAACATTAAAGATACATGCACTTAACTAATTCAACTGTAAGATGAAGGTGTCAGATTGTCCTCATATTTATAGTGCCATGGCTTTCATTTGTATTGTCTAAACTATGATTTTTATTTTAAGGCTTATAGAGTGAGTATGTTTGAGTGTGCTCTTTTCTTATCGACTCCTTCTGGTGAAAAGCTTGACCCTTGATCTCAAAGGATTTTGTGAGTTTAGGTAACTCGATCCTTATTCATCAGAGCTTTATCCTTTTTTCTAGGACCGCGTGATAATTAACCGCCTAGATAATATTTGCCACGTGGTGTTAAAGGGGAAGTGGCCCTCCAGCCAGCAGTATGAGCCCTCAGGCACACTGCCCACCCCGGTGTTAACCAGCAGTGCTGGTTCTCGAACCAGCCTCTCAGAGCCAGAAGCAGCAGAACACAGCTTCAGCAACGGCGCAGCATTGGCAGCCCAGATTCAGAAGGTGAGCCGGGAAGAATGGAGTGACCACAAAACAGAGAATGGTGGGCATGTTCCACATCTCAGTTGAGTTCATTCATTCAGCAAGTGTTTACTTAGTGGATAGGGGTTTGTTTTGCCAAGCCATTAGTGTTGATTGGGGAATTTAGACTTTATCCTGTATGTAGTAGAGAGCTAGTAAAAGTATTGGAGCAGGAGAAGGTATGATGAAAGCAGGGGTTTGTAGCTCACCTAGAGTGGTATACAGCTTGACTAGGAGGGCCAAGCAGGAAACTGGTAAAGAGAGGTTCTAGACCCCAGTTGGTTCAGAGTGGATACAAAGATGGGGGGAAACTGACAAAGATGACTCCATGACTAACAAATATATAAGGAAAGGGAAGCATGAATGGAACAGTGTGGTTGACCCTTAGAGAACTGAGCTAACAATGGAAGTTGATAGAAATTAGGGAAATCAAGGCAGGAGTGAGCATTTTGGTGGGGTGATGAGTTTTGAGATACATTATTAACATGCTGGTTCTCATGCTCAACTGCACATTGCAGTCAGCTGGGGACCTTGACAAGCTAATGATTCTGATGTAATCAGTCCAGAGTGTGTCCTGGGTACTGGGTTGTTTTAAACTTCCCAGATGATTCTGATGCACAGCTGAAGTTGAGCATTCCTGAGTTATCATCTTGCAACACCAAATGTAGTTCATGGACTAGCAACTTTAGCAGCACCTGGAAACCTGTTAAAAAAGCAGACTCTCAGGCTCTACCTCAGACCCACTAAAGTAGAATCTGCATTTTCACAAGCTGTTCAGATTTGAGGAGGCCCGAGTTAGAAGAACTGCTAAAAAGATGATTGGAAATAATATGAGGCCTAGGGAAATCAGGCCTGGAGAAAGAGCTGGCGTTCAGCCACTTGTGTGGCATTCAGACCTCTCTTGCTGTTTGTGTGTTCACAGGAGAGCTTCTTAGCTCCAGTATTCACAAAGGATGAACAAAAGCACAGGCGTCCCTATGAGTTTGAGGTGGAGAGGGATGCAAAGGCTCGGGGCCTGGAGCAGTTCTCTGCCACCCACGGGCACACCCCTATCATCCTCAATGGCTGGCATGGGGAGTCAGCTATGGACCTCTCCTGCTCATCAGAGGGGTCCCCAGGAGCCACATCCCCTTTCCCAGTGAGCACCAGCACCCCTAAGATTGGGGCTATCAGTTCACTTCAGGGAGCCCTTGGCATGGACTTGTCTGGGATTCTGCAAGCTGGCCTGATCCATCCTGTGACCGGACAGATTGTCAATGGAAACCTCAGAAGAGATGATGCGGCCACGAGGAGGCGGAGAGGGAGGCGGAAACATGTTGAAGGAGGGATGGACCTCATCTTTTTGAAGGAGCAAACACTTCAGGCGGGAATCTTGGTGGGTATTGAGGTCATTAGATTAAAAACATCCACGTTTCTACACTGAGAAACAAATCCTTCTTCCTCAGACACAAAATAATTTGTGGATCTTTTATCTCTATTTCAGTTGTCCTGCTTTATTTTCTCTCATTATAAGATGCCCTCCATCCTCTGTAGAACTAGATAGTTACTAACTCATTAATGGCGCTTAATCTGCTTACAGCCTGGAGAAATGAGCCAGGAGGTCTTGCCATTTCAAATAGGAACAACCCCGCTCCTCCAGGGTTTCAGAAGAGCCACTGTTGACGGCACGGCAGAGCAAGATGGCAGGGTTGAGTGTGCAGCGGCTTTTCTCCGGGGTAGTGAGGCTCTCCGAGACTGGGGTATGGGAGAAAGAACAGGAGTCAGGGCTACCTGAATGTGATCCTGGCTCTTCTGCTTGACGTACTGGGTGACATTGGGCTACAACTGAACCTCACTTTGCTCCTCTATAAAGTGGGGCAACAGCATCTACCACAGAGGGTTGAAGATTCACGGAGATCATGCTAAGATAGTTTGTTCCAAACTCAAAGGAAATCATTTGCAAACAACAGAAAAGGTCAGAAACCGTATACCTGGCCAAGAGAGATCCCTTTTATGCTTTGTTTGATGCTTAATGTTGTATTTTGGGTTTTCCCATTTACTGGATTTTGAGAATCCATTTTATGTTTTCTTATTTTAAAAGGAATAGTAATAGCTAGTACTTATTGAGTGGCTACTACTTACCATGTTCAAGGCTTTACATGATTATCTTCTTTGTTCCTCACAACCACTCTGAAGATGGGCTTGTTACTCCCATTTTATAGATGAGGAAAATAAGGCTTTAAAGCATTAAATAATTTCCCCCAGATTATCCAGCTAGTAAGTGACAAAGCAGAAAACCAAACCAAAGACCTTGTTCTCTAGGGGCTGAGAACTTTACTGCTAGGCCATATTGCTTGGGTTATGTCTTCCTCTTAGACTTCCAAAGTAATTTGGGAAGCTGAAGTGACACGTCCTTTCCCTGCTCAATCCTGCAAGCTTTTAAGAAGTTCGTTACCTTTTTTAGATGTGCAACACCGTAGTTTCTCTATAATGATCATAGAATTCCAGTGGAATGGCCAATAAAAATTTTCCCTCTTGTCCTCAGAGTATTTTTTAATTTATTAATGCAAACACTTATTTAGCATTGACATTGTTACAGACCCCATTATAGGCTTTAGTAAAACAGAGGTGAGACAGGCATTCAAACTATAGAGGGTGAGTCCGTTGTGGTATGGCGTCTTCTTTACGTGAGAGAGCTAGGGACAGAGTGCTGTGGGGACAGGAGCTGGAGCAGTGAGTGCTGCCTGGGACAGTGGGCCGTGGTGACAGAGGAGGAAGACTGAATCCGGCAGTCAGGATGGAGTTAAAGTGTACCAAGTGGACAAGAGCGGGAGAGGAGCGCTCAGGTGAACGGAACACCAGATCACTTGCAAGACCTTATGTGTGTGTGGGTCAGTGGTATGTGTAGGGTTCTAATTCAGGCACCCCAGCTGAGGAATATCAGGGTGGAAATAGATGGCGTGATTCAAATAACCCCTTACGTGTTTTCTTTTTTTAGAAACTAATTTTCATTCTGTCGTGATTATACATACTCGTTTTTCCTTCATCCAGGAAGTCCATGAAGACCCAGGGCAGGCCACCTTGAGCACCACACACCCTGAGGGGCCAGGGCCTGCCCCCTTGGCTCCCGAGCCAGCCACGGCAGCCAGCAGCCAAGCCGAGAAAGCCATTCCCAGCAAGAGTCTGCTTGACTGGCTGAGGCAGCAGGCTGACTACTCCTTAGAAGTTCCTGGCTTTGGGGCAGTAAGTGTTTGTTGGTGCTGCCTGAGATCACTGTTTACTTCCTGCTGACTTGTTGCTATTTTTGATGAAAGCATGCTGAGGGAAACCAGAAAGTTGGGAGCTATTTGGGAGAAATCTGTCATCTGACAACATCATGTTAAAGGACTTTTGTTTTTAAGTTTAAATTTTGATTAAATTCTCCAGTAATAGAAATGATAGCCCATCTCAAAATACTATGCCAAAAAGTAGACATGCACAATCCTAAGAGGACAGAACTTGTCCCCTGTCCCCACAAACATTGCCACACAGTATCATAAGCTCATAGAGAAATCTTCAGGTTGCATAAACTTGGCCACCTATGAAAATGTTCCTTTGTATTCTTTTCAAGTTAATACGTTACCATTTGTGGTGGTGGGGGGACTGTCCTTAGTTTTATGGTTACTCTGCTTTGGGACATTCCCTTCAAATCACCTTACTGCCTTTGTCCTAAGTCCCTCAGACTAGACATTTTTGGGAGAGGACTCTTGAGCACGATGTCTTTTTTGGTTTTTCTCTTCTCACTTGCTCACCTACCCCACCACCGTCTTTGTCCTGGATGCACCTAACTATTAAGATACCTATGTAGAGAGCACACAAGAAGAGGAGAACACATTCACAGATGCTCACCCTCCAGAGACAGGCGAAACCAGCCAGGCAAGTAGCAGTGACGAGAGAATCCAAGGAAATGATCAAGAGGAAAAGGCCAGGGATTAACAGGGCCCTGGCAGCCTGGTGAATTGGCTCATGTGTTCTAGTCTGGAGCACCGGGGGCCCATACAGCCTGTTTTCCAGCTTACTGTAGGAACACTGGTGCTTCAGGAGAGAAAGCCTAGGTGAGGCCAGGTAGCTATTTCCTTTAGTTTAACCTGGCCAGCTCCTGTGCAGACAGCCATTGAAGAGAACAATAGCAAAACCAGTTGAAAAGCATCAGCCTCATCAGAAGAATCTGGGATAGCGTGTTTTGTAATGTTGGTCTCCGTTTTCATCCTAGAATTTTTCAGACAAACCAAAGCAGAGGAGGCCACGCTGTAAAGAACCTGGAAAATTAGATGTCAGCTCTCTGAGTGGGGAAGAGAGGGTTCCTGCCGTCCCCAAGGAGCCAGGACTGAGGGTAAGGAAGAAGGCCACGTGAGTGTGGGGCCAGGAGGAGCATCCTGGTTGAGCCATGCCTTATACACTTGAGAGAAAGCCCCAGCTGGGAAGGGGTTCGCTGGGAGACATCTTTCAAGAGGACTAGAAGCCAGCACAGGAAGTTGATTAGCAGCAAGAAATGGTGCTGTGGCACTTTTGAGCACTCTGTGACTCCCAGTGGTCATTTGTTTTCAACCCTTACCTCCAGAATTGTTTGTTAAACCATTGCCAAAGCTTGGGTTTGTGTTTTGTTTCTCCTGTGTTTAGAGTTGCAAGGGGAAAGAAATTTTAACCTTTGTTAGTGAACAAAATTCATTATTGGAAGTTTTCATTTCCTAATTTAGGTTTTTATGGCTACCATTTAAGACATTTCTTCCTAGTCCGGCCTCACTGGCAATGAAAAACAGCTGACTCTAAGCACTACCCTTTTCCTATTATAGCATCATGAGACTGGAAGGGACTTCAAAGACTTCTGCAGAATACTTCTAGTGTAACGAATCCGAGTTAATTATAGTTTACAGATTAGTACAAATTTGGACTACAAAAGTCATAACCTCTAGGGGGCGGTAACAACATTTCAAGTTGAAAATGTGTTGAGCTTGGGCAAATTATACATAAATATGCTTTTAACCTCCTAAAAGCACTTTCTGCCCGAATAGGGAGCTTCTGAAGATCCTCATGGGGACTTCTGCCTTTCCCAGGTTGTTCCATAAACTCAAGCTTTCCTGAATGCCTTCTCTTAAGTACTCTGCCAGCTACATCTTTCCTGGAGTAGGAATTCCCTTCTCGGTGGGATTGCTTGAATGTGATTTCTTTTTATAGCTCCAAAAGACCGCCCACCCTAGTCATTTCCTCCTGGTGCAGAAAGAGGTTGGCATTTAATGTTCTCAGGGAACTTGTTCCAGAGTTTGTCACCTGGATTACCGCTGGTCTAGTAGCCCCACCAGTGGCCATTGCTCATCTCCATCTGCTACCACAGCCCCTTTGGGGGGGGGGGACTTGGACCCTAGACAGTTTGTCACGTTGCAGAAGCTGCTCTTTTTTTCCCCTCTTGCTTTAGTCTCAGAAAATGTCCCTTCCACCCTTTTCTTAGGATTCTCTCCCCCACTTTCTTTCACCTGCAGCAGTATGAGTTGGTTCCCCTTTGTTTGTGTCCCCTCTGTCTTTCCTCGCCCCTTCACACTGCCTCCCACCTTCTCCTTTTGTCTCAGCGCACGGTGTCTCAGATACGCCGTCAAGGGAAGACCTCCAGTTCTTGCTTTGTTGTAGTCTCCAAGCTCTTGCTTTAGAGATGTGTCAGGAAGAGCCACGTAGTTCCCCCTTGGCTTGCTTGTTTCTTTCTCCATGTCTAACAGTTTCCCTCATGTTCCTTGGAAACTAGTGTTCATCCCTCCCTACAGATGCTGACCGTTTGCCAGAAAACCCATCTCTAAGCTGTTCTTGCAAGCCAGCCTCTTCCCAGAGATGTGTTAACCTCCTTTGTTAAATAAACACACTCCCTGCCTCGGAGGCCCTTTTCCTGCAGTTAGGCAAGAACAAGACCTCAGGCAGCTCAGCCTTCCCAACAGGGGCACCCGTGTGTCTCCTGCAGCTCCTCTGGGAACAGGGCCTTCTAGGGTGCACTGTACTCTTTTTCTTTGCCATGGATACTTAGTCCATTCAGGCTACCATAACAATACTGGGGGGGCTTATGAGCAACAGAAATTTATTCCTCACAGTTCTGGAGACCCAAATGTCCAAAGTCAAGGTACTGACAGGTCAAGGCACTGGCAGATTGGGTGTCTGGTGAGGCCCCATACCACATCATCCAGACAGATGTCTTCTCACCATCACTTCTCATCCATCAAGTCCTACTGTCTCTCTTTAGAAATACCAGCTGGTGGCTGGGGTGACTCCTCCACAGGACGTGGTTACAGCTGCCCTCTCGTGGAGGAAGGGACAGCCAGCTCTCATAAGGTCACTAATTCCATTCATGAAGGCTCAGCCCCTGTGACCTAATCACCACCCTAAACCCCCTGCGTCCTATTACCATCACCTTGGGGCACAGGATTTCAACATAGGAATCTAAAGGGACACAAACGTTTATAGCAGAAACCCTACCCCTCTTTTTAGAAATAGATTTAAATCTCACAAGGAATTCCTCCTTCGAGCTCACATGGCCCTTCTGCCACATGCGCTGTGGTTTGGATGGGTGGTGTCCACAGAATTATAGCACAGGCTGCACGGAAGGTTGTGGGATTCAATTTTTAATGCCCAGTACCTAGTGGTTACTCATTAAATATATGTATACATACACATATACTTAATATAGTTTATATATGTAAGTTACATATGTATATATTGGTTTTACCTATATGTGTATAGTTTTGGGGTTTTGCTGGGCCATTTGACAGTAAGTTGCAGACATGACATATCACCCCTAAATACTTTAGCATGCATCTCATAAAGAACGTTTTCCTGCATAATTATTGCTATTATTACATGTGCATATTAATAATACCTGTTATCTAGTCTATATTCAGATTCCACCAGTTATCCTAAAAATGTCTTTAGAGCTGGTTTCTGTTGTGTTCTGGTTTGGTTTTAGGATTTTTAAATGAAGAGCCACATGTCACATTTCGTTGTTAGGTCTCTTTTCACCCAGCATGTATTTGTTGGATGAATGTACTAACCTTCGGAGGAGAAAAGAAGCTCCGGTCATCACCTTCTTTTAACTCCACCCAGAGTTAAGTTTTAGAGTTGGAATAATGCTACCATGCATTGATGAGGATGTTCTTGGGCTGGATGCCTGTGCAAATTAGATAGAAAGCAGATTTGCCTCCAGTGTGCTTGAACATAAGGAAGCTCCTTTTCCTTGTTCTCTTTGCCCCCTCCGCAGGCCTTTCCTGGAAGGGGAAGCAGGTTTGCTCCCAGGGTATAATTACCAGGAGGGAGAGCTGCCAAAGCCCGCCTGGCCGCTGTGTGTGGTCGCCGCGCTGCTGGGAGGGGCACCTGACTGGGGTGGGCAGCAGCTAGTGGCTGGGGTGACTCCTCCACAGGACGTGGTTAAAGCTGACTTCCTTTGCCAGCACTCTTGTTTTGCTGCAAATGAAGAGCGTTCTCTTTATCCTCGGGGCCTTTCTGCTGCTATTCTCCACATCTAGAGGGAAAGAAAGATCAGCTTGTGCCTTCTAAGCAAGTTCTCATTTCTGAAAGGACCCACCATTCTCTCTACACCCATGGTTCTCGGCAAGGGCAAGGAAAGGATGCTTTTGACATCCCATATCCTGAGATTGCTATTTGCACGTACTGGGCCAGGGCCAAGGTGGCCCAAGGTCCTTTGGGGCATAGCCTGGTGCTAGATACCCTGAGGAGGGTCTCAAAGCATGTTAAAGCAGACCTGATTTATAGCAGATTCCTTGAAAATAAGAAGGAGGCACCATTCATCTAGTGCTGGGCTTGTTTTCTTCCTAACAGAAAGACTTCTGAGATGGAACATGCCCCCTCTCGCTGAAGAGTTTTGAGGGCACATTTGTGGATGTAAAAGAAAGATACTCCCCAGCATCTTTCTCTGCCTCTCGGTTGTGGGTAGGCTGCAGGAAGAGGGCTCAGAAAGGTATATGGTCACGTTGTGGTTACCCTGGCTGAAGCACCCTGGGCTGTGGTGCCATGCCTGCAAGGGACTGAGACTGCTGTGTAGACAGAGTGGCTGGCCCAGAATGAGGCGATTTGCATTGATGAGCTCAAGACAGACTGGTGAGAAATTACCCTTTTAGCCTGGCCCCGATCCATCAAGTCCTACTGTCTCTCTTTAGAAATAGGAACCAGCCAGGAATTGCTTCCCCAGTGATCCTCCCTAGAGCCAGAGGGGCAGTTGCCAGCCTAGCAAATTGCAAGTGGCAGGTCATGCTGGGAAGAAGAGAGGGTGTGGTGTGCTGTGGAAAGAGGCCTGGGCTGGGAACCACAGGGCCTGTGTTCTCACCTGCTATGTCCCTGACCAACTGTACCCTGCCCACCCCCACCCCCACCCCCACCCCCACTTGTGAAAACGAAGGGTTCTAAATATAACAGTTTCAGGGATTTCTTCCAGCCCTGTGATGCAAACCAAGGCTTTTTGAGAAGAATTTTCTTAAAGTTGCCATCATAAAGCTTTTTTGTCTATGATGAACTGGGGTTTTATATATATATATATTCTTGGGAAACTGAAGGACAGGTGTAGGAGTTCAAAAAATATTTCTGGGGACTCAGAAACATTCAGATATGCACGTTTTCACATACCTATGAATCTGTAAATTCTCTGTAAAGCAGGCATGATGATGATAGTACTGACTCCACAGGGCTGATTCACTGATTCGTTGAGACGCTGCTGGAGCCCTCTGTACAGTGCCTGACACGTGATCAGTGCTTCCTCATGGCATCTCGCACTCTTCTGCTGCTCATCCTCTTATCACCACTGCCTTCCCTGCTGCCTCCGACAGCCGTTCCCCTCGCTGCTGAGTGCCCACTGCCGTGGGAGCCAACACAGTCCAGCTGCTGCTCATTTCGGGCCCCCCACACACATGTGTCCTTACAGCCCATGAGAACCTGAAACCAGTGCCACCAACTAAGGTTACAGCTGCCCCTTAAATAAAAATCTGGTGGGTCTTCCAAGGATTTGCTTCTTTCATAGTTTATGGAGAAGAGAGGCAGTGAAAAAAACGGGAAATGCCAGGGCTGCTGAATTAAAGTTAAAAGTTGGTGCCCTTAGGCAGATTGTAAATAGATTTCTTAACTGCCCTCAGGCCTGGTGGCAGGTCTCAGCCCAGAGATATCCTCAGCTTCCCTGGCTTCTTTCTCTATGTTCTGTGGGGTTTTTTCGGTCATTCTGGTGTCTCTTGGTGAGACCCGCACCTCCTTTCTCGCCCCAAGAGTGTGCCCCATTGAGAGGTACAGCCAGATCCCTGCCTCTGATTTCCCACAGACAAGGAGGCTGGGGGCTGATGGAGCCTCAGCTGCTGCTTGTCATATCACCACCACCGACTCTGCAGACTCTAGTGGAAGGGAAGGTATTCCAAAGGAGAATCCTGAAAAGGCTGCAGGTGCAGCCCGAGGAGTCGCCTCAGCAGCCCAGAGGCCTCACCCCTCACTGTTGAGCTCTCCCGCCTCTTGCTGCTCCGTAGGCTCCACATTCCGGCCTTGATGGTGATCATTGACCTCAGTGGAATCCAATGTGACAAGATTCATTGAGGCTACTGTGAACATTTTGCTTCACCATTGCTGTAATCAAAGGGAAGGGGGTAAAACAGCACTGACTTTGTAGCAGGAACCGTAAGAAGATGCCCAGGCAGTCAGGGAGGGTGCCCGCAGGGGAGGGCTTTGTCCTCACACTGTACACCTCCTCTGCGTGAGAAAACTCTGAGACTGCTCACTGTACAAGTACAGTTCACCTTTTTTCATACCATGGGCATGTACTACTTGATAAACTAGCTGATAGCAGTGAGGTGTGGAGGGCAATCAGAAGAGAGAAAGGCATGCAGTTCTCCAGGGGCGCAGGGCCTGCGGCACTAAGTCCTGAAAGAAATCGCTCCCCATCGGTAGGGAAGAAGTTCTCTCTCTTTCTAGGGATTATAAATTCAGAGAAAGATGCATTGTAATTGCAGTGGTTTGTCTACGCTCCAGGGACCAGGTTCCTGGCTGCATCCTCTCTGCCCTGCAGAGCTCCTGAGCTCCACTCTCAAGAAGAAGGGTGTGGGGCTGCAGGCTGCGCCTCCCTGTCCACGTGCTGCCTCCCGCTTGCTGGTGCTGCTGGAGCGGTCTGCCGTCCCCTGTGATTCTGTGCAGCTCGGCCGTCCTGATGGGCTATGGGAATGTCCAGTGCAGGTGCCAGATCCCCCGTGTTGAGGGCCCTGGTCCTGTCACAGTGTGGTCCACATGGAGCAGAAGTGCTTTACTGCAGAGCTCTCTGCTAATGAAGAAAATTGGAGAGCGAACCTCCAAATAGAGAAAAAATAGATGGTCTCCATTAGGGAGAACATGACTTCCTTTGGTGGCAGTTTCCCCAACAGTGTTCAAGAAGTCCTTCACTTCTTCAACAAACATGTACACATCCCATTGTATTCAGAGAGGGGTGGGGCATACACACAATAAATAATGTGCCATTAGCAAGCACTGCTTCCTATGGATCAGGTAACGTGTTAAACACGTCACTTTCAGAGACTCTAAAGATAGCTGCCATTGTCCTTTTTTACTTAAACTCAGAGGCTAACTGACATGTCTTGAGTCCCACAGCTAGGAGGTTGCCGTCAGGATTTAAATTCGGGTCTGTCTGCCTTCAAAACCCTGTCTTACATATTCTTTGTTGCTTCAGTAAAAACCTGTGTCAAGAGGAAGGCAAGCATTGGGATCTGGTGAAGGGGTCTCAGCCACAATAGTCTCACCGAGAACCAGGGCACTTTTAGTGCTTTCTCCAGCTCCCCACTCTCTTCTGCCAGCTTCTCACAGGCTGGATGCCACTTTTGCCAGTCAACATGTTGGAATTACCACTGGGCAGTGACAGGTGCCCTAGTTGTGCCCATGCCACAAAATTCTCTCAGCTGCTGAGGGAGAAGCCTGTCAGGTACAGTCAGGCCGGAGAGCTGCACAAGTAGGCAGGAGGTGCTCCTTTTCCTGGGAACCCTTCGTGCAGCTGGAGACAGGCCAGGCCAGTGCAGAGCCCTGGTCGTCACCCTCAGCTGACCACCTGCCATCCTGTTGCCTCAGCATTTTGTGTTTCTTTGTTTTTCCAGGGGTTTCTTCCAGAAAACAAGTTCAATCACACCCTGGGTGAGCCTGTTCTTCGAGATACGGGCCCCCGCAGGAGGGGGAGGCGGCCTCGGAGCGAGCTCCTGAAGGCTCCTTCCATCGTAGCAGACTCTCCCTCTGGAATGGGGCCGCTGTTCATGAATGGACTGATTGCTGGGATGGACCTGGTAGGACTTCAGAACATGAGAAATATGCCAGGCATCCCCCTCACCGGGCTGGTGGGGTTTCCAGCTGGCTTTGCCACGATGCCAACGGGTGAAGAGGTCAAAAGTACCCTGAGCATGCTGCCCATGATGCTGCCGGGCATGGCTGCTGTGCCCCAGATGTTTGGTGTTGGGGGACTCCTCAGTCCACCCATGGCAACCACCTGCACTTCCACTGCTCCGGCGTCTCTGTCAAGCACAACGAAAAGTGGTACGGCAGTGACTGAAAAGACTGCGGGAGACAAGCCGAGTAGCCATGATGTGAAAACAGACACTTTAGCTGAGGACAAGCCTGGTCCAGGTCCATTTTCTGATCAGTCTGAACCTGCAATAACTACTAGTAGTCCTGTGGCTTTTAACCCATTTCTCATCCCCGGAGTATCTCCTGGACTCATTTACCCGTCCATGTTCCTCTCCCCTGGTATGGGCATGGCTCTGCCAGCCATGCAGCAGGCCAGACACTCGGAAATAGTAGGCCTGGAGAGCCAAAAGAGGAAGAAGAAGAAGACAAAGGGGGACAACCCCAACTCCCACCCAGAGCCCGCTCCCAGCTGCGAAAGGGAGCCCAGCAGTGATGAGAACTGTGCCGAACCCAGTGCCCTTTTGCCTGCAGAGAGAGAACATGTGGCACAGGCTGGGGAGGGGGCACTCAAAGACTCCAACAACGACACCAATTAGAACTTTTTTCATTTAAGAAATTATTGTGACTTGTAAGTTTCTTATCCCATAAAGGTTTGTTACTTCCCTCACTTCACCTCCATAAGAACCTGTGTTTCCATAAGTAAGATGACCTACCTGATTTCCTGTCTGAGAACTATGGTAACAGGTGTTAATAGTTGCAGGGTCTCACCACTTCATTAGATAAGTGTTGTCTACCTAGTCTAGGAGGCACAGAATTCACATTCTGTTCATCCCGTTCATTCCAGCAATCGTAGCTAATACAGTACTTGGTGACGCGCCCACCCCCTTCTCTTCCAAGTTTCCCACTCACTCGAGGAGGAAAAATGGCAAAAGAAAGCTGTCTAGGGATTTACCATTGAAGGGCTGAAGAATAGAGACAAAGAGGAGCTCTTTTCCTATGAGCTGGGTTGCACAGGAGGAATGTCACAGGGAACCAAAAAGCACAGAAAAAGGAAGTGCTGGTGCATATTTTTGAGTTAAAATAATTCCCTATTTTATCATGATTCCTAAGTGAGTAGTATAGACAGAAGCATATAACTAATGATTGAAAATACATATATTCATTTCTTTATAAACAAAAACCTTACTGGTAGTAATATAATTTCCCCCTTCATGGTTTTTCAGACACCTGCAGCAAGAAGAAATACCGACTGACTAGGCATTATTTTCTATACATCCCTCTCCCCAGTGAAAAGATGCCTCTCGCTGCAAGAAAGCTTTACCCACCATGAGTTATTGCTGGCGACGGGGGTGGGGCCAGGACCCGCGCTCTATGGAGCCACACGCTGCCTCACACACACACAGCTGGCGCTCTGCTCCCACCTGGTTCGCTTACAGATTTCTCTAGCCATTAATTTGCCTCTCTGTGTTTAAAGAGCACCAAGACTGAATGGATTTTCACTTCAGGCTTTCCTTCACCAATGAGGCTCTTTCTGGAGCCTGCAAGAAGACAGTTGCCCAACACTTTGACACTTGCTAGTAGGTCCTTTGATCTAGTAGGTCCTTTGATCGGGAATGTCTGAGGCTGTCAGATGTGTGCCATCCTTTATAATACAGCTGTGAAAAGTTACTTCTCCATTCTGTTTATATCTTACAGTTGGACCCAAATCCCAAATTATCAGTTAATCGAAACTATGTTGCAAGTCAACATTATTTTCTCTTCTTCCTCAGCTTCTCCTTGTTGAGGAACTGAGAAAGAACCTGCCTAAGCAGCACTTCCCCATGTCCTTTCACCTTCGTGTTAACATCCCTTCTAATGGTCTCACTCTTCACAGGTAGTTCACACTCTAAGACTTGAAGTAAGCTCATGGTTCAGTACTCTGGGGGCGCAGGGCTGCGCAGGACCCTTGGAAATGTTGCAAGTGTTACTAGTACCAGTTTCACTTTTCGTTGTCACAATTTACTGTATTTTTTACTTTTTCTGTTACAGTTTTGCTAATTTATCAGAAGGTCCAAAAGTTTGACATAACTATTTCATTTTGCATTATTTATTTATGATGCTTTTGTCATTGTCTTTTATACATTTGGGATTATAAATTATGTAAATGTTAAAATGAGCATCTCAAAGAAGTCTGTTAAATCATGACTGAAAAAAGTCAATCAGATGTATCTTCAAAAAGTGGACTCCCAGTTTTATGAATCAGATATAAACCAGAAATTCTATAACCAATCACAGAAGAATCCAGTAATTGAACAAATCCTATTCAGTGACATCCTTGTAGCATAGATGGTCTATAATGCTGACCACAGATTTCTTAGAAATGCTGCTCTCTCTATTTAACTAACATTTTGTTCAGTTTTGCCTCCAGTGGAAGCAGAAAGGGTTTTTTCAGCTGTTAAATCCTAAAAATCAATATAATTTATTTATGTAAAAAAAATAACTCAATCAATATATTTTTGAACCTTTTAAGTACTAATTTTCTTTTTATCAAGTAGAAAAAAAAAATGTATTTGCCCTAAATCCTTAAAATACAAATGCTATAAAAATTCCTGTATCTTGAAAGCCTTACTGCAAATGAGTATTACAGACATCCAGCAGAGTCTGGTTTTCTTTGTTGTCGTTGTGTTGTTGTTGTTTTGTATGGAAAAGCTGCTTTCCCCGGGTTCCACTTATAACCTCCAGTAGGTCACAGGGTTCAATGTGGATCTGACTTAAAAACCCACCAGCATGCTCAATCCCTTGTTATACCTTATCGAATCTGTATGTTAACTCTCTGGGTGTTTAGGCTTCTATTTGACTGCTGTTGTGACCCTGTTTGCAAAATGAAATGACACTCTGTGGATTATTTGCTCTGTAAGGCACAAGTGCTTCTTATGATTATTTTGACGTTTCCAAGAGCAAAAGCCAAATTTAAACTCTTCAGCAAACTTGAGCCTTTTCATCTAATTCCATGTCACTCACAGCCATAACTTTTCTTGATCATTCTTCACCCCATGTCTTACATAATAAATTGTGGTCTTGATCCTGGATTTAAAAACAAAAAAAAAAAGTTTAAAAGTCACATTTGTATTTGAGGAATTCAGTGGCACTTGGGTGTCTCTTGCTGCCTGGGGCATTTATGAGTGCATGGTATGCCCACTGTCTTTCCAAGGTGTCCGGTCCATGCTGGGCACCCTATGGAGGACTTGTTGAATATTCATCATGAGGGTTGACTTGGCCTGTCTCTCAACCGACTGACCAGAACACCTGGTTAAAACATGCCCTAGAAGGGAGTCGGGGGTGGGCAAGGTGGCTCACGCCTATAATCGCAGCACTTTGGGAGGCCGAGGTAGGCGGATCACTTAAGGTCAGGAGTTTGAGACCAGCCTGGCCAACATGGTGAAACCCCATCTCTACTGAAAATACAAAAATTAACTGGGCATGGTGGCGGGCACCTGTAATCCCAGCTACTCGGGAAGCTGAGGCAGGAGAATCACTTAAACCTGGGAGGCAGAGATTGTAGTGAGCCGAGATCGTGCCACTGCACTCCAGCCTGGGCGACAGAGTGAGGTTCCATCTCAAAAAAAAAAAGTTGGCAGCACAGCATCCTGCTCCACAGACTCGAGGCCTGAACGCTGTCAGCTGGTACATCCCTAGCGCCACTTCTTAAGCTCCATACCAAGAGTCCTACCTCAATCACACACCTGCAGTGTATGGGGGAACTAGACTTGAGTGGGTTAGAGTAGGTTCATAAAACACAGGACCACCAGGGTAGCTGAAATTCTCAAGATTTTTCAGAACTCTGTGTTCCTGAGCCTGGTGTCTCAACCCCAAAAGGGGTGAGTCAGAAGTTATCGATGAGGCTGGCAGGAAAGTGCCACAGCCTCTTTGAAGGCTGAGCAAGAGACTAACCCCGCCTCATCTTGTTGGCTCCCAACTAAACACCACCAGATGGGTGCATGAATGGCCTGAAGCATGGATGGCCATTGTTACAGTAAGGCCTTAGGTGTTACAGGCCTCTAATCAAGACATAGGGAGCCCTCATAACAACTTAAACAGAAGTAGTAGTAAAGGGTCTTGGTTTCATTTTTTACCGAAAACGCTGTCCCAGAAAATACTACCTTGTACAAGGACAGAATAGGAATAGATGGTTCAGCACACTGGACTACTGTTGGTGTGTGTTTGCCATTAGTGACCTCATGTCCTCACAGCATCTTGGGCACTGGGTAGAGGGATGCCAACATCGAATTTGCCTCCTGAAAACTAGCAGAGAGACTGCCAAAGCTAGCTCGTCAATCCTGAACAGCAGAGCTGGGCTAGACCCCGCAGTCCCACCAGCTGGGGAGACGGCACCCTAATTTTGCCTTTCACGATAACAGTCTGGGGCCTCTATCTCAGAAACCAAAACTGAGTGAAGAAATTACACTCAGAAAAATTGGCACCAGGAAAAACAGAACACTCAAATAAGTGTCACACCCTCTGGAAAACTTGATGCTAGATTCGTTTACACCAAATTGCTTAAATGGCCTCTTGTAAGAAGTATTGTTCATTTGCCTCTTCTGGAAACCACAGGATTTCTTTCTTAGGTCAGAAGTAGGGTTCACCCAACCCAGTAGTTGGGATCTTGGCTGCCTAGTGGCGGACATTGTGGCCACTTTCATAATGCAAACTCAACAAGGTATCTGTGGGACAAAGTAGGGAATAGGGGAAAGGGTGAGTTCAATGCTGGCTGCTTCTGGGAAGATGTTTTATGAGGTCGATTTGGACATGGAGTCTGAGCATGGCTGTGACAAGTTGGTCCCTCCTAGACGGCCTTGGGGTTTGAGTTCTGGCTCAGCCCAAGCCTTGGAGGACAATGGGAAGAACTAGAATGAGAGCCAGTTATAGGGGAGGAACAGTCACTTGGAACACCCTTCTCCAAGTCTGTTTCCTCATCTGTAAAAAGGGGATAATGATAATTTGCACTAATAGGGCTGTTGATGGGGTTCATTGAAATGATCAGAGTCTTTGTTTATTTTTATTTTTTTGAGATGGCGTTTCGCTCTTGTTGCCCAGGCTGGAGTGCAATGGTGCAATCTCGGCTCACTGCAACCTCTGCCTCCTGGGTTCAAGCGATTTTCCTGCCTCAGCCTCCTGAGTAGCTGGGATTACAGGCGCCCACCACCACGCCCAGCTAGTTTTGTATTTTTAGTAGAGACAGGGTTTCTCCATGTTGGTCAGGCTGGTCTCAAATCCCCAACATCAGGTGATCCGCCCGCCTCGGCCTCCCGAAGTGCTGGGATGACAGGCGTGAGCCACTGGCCCAATCAATCAGGTTCTTAATACTGCTGATTCTTTTGAGTCATAGGTCTTTTACTCCTTCTGGATAGCCAGCAAGAGAATTTACCAGTCGCACTGGAAAAGTAGGATAAGGAAGGGGCGAGGAAGAGCTTGTTCCAAGTCCCAAGGCAAGTACAGAGTGGATCTGGGATTGGGTTCAGAGCACTGCGGGAAACCAGCTTTCTGTCCTGCCCACAGGAAAGAAGGTTTTTCTGCATGAGCCCGTTGTGCTGGGTGGACTAGAGGGATGTGGGGACTGTTTTGGGGCTGGGGAACAGGAAGGTTTGTGGGTTTCTGGAGCCCCCCTCAGTGTAGGAGTGCCAGATTTAGGAGGGAAAGTTAACACCCAGTTAAATTTTAATTCCATGTAAACATGTTTTAGAGTAAGTATATCCCATACAGTATTTGGTATATGCACTTTTTAAAATTTTCCCTTTTTAAATTTATTTAAATATTTTTGGCTGGGTGCGGTGGCCCACCATGTAATTCCAGCACTTTGGAAGGCTGAGGGGGGAGGATCACTTGAATCCAGGAGTTTGAGCCTGGGCAACATAGGGAGTCCTCATCTCTACAAAAAATATTTTGAAAAATTAGCCAGGCTTGATGTTGTGTGCCTATTGTCCTTGCTACTCAGGAGGCTGAGGTGGGAGGATCGCTTGAGCCCAGGAGGTTGAGGCTGCAGGAAGCTGTGGTCACAACACTACACTCCAGCCTGGCCAGCAGAGCCAGACCCTGTCTCTAAAAAAAAAAAAAAAATGCAACCTCAAAACTCCCAGGCTTGATGCCCCCTCCTCAGCCTCTGGAGTAACTGGGACCACAGGCATGAGCCACCATGCCCAGCTAATTTTTTATCTTTTGTAGAGATGGGATCTTGATATGTTGCCCTAGCTGGTCTCAAACTCCTGGCCTCAAGCAATCCTTCCACCTCAGCCTCCCAAAGCGCTGGGATTACAGGCGTGAGCCACCACCCCCAGCCTAAAAAAAATTTATTGTTTATCTGGAACTCAAATTTAACCAGACATCCTGTATTTTATCTGGTAACCTTACTTAGTAGCAATAGTGTGCTATTTACTAGGCACTTCCTGTGAGTAGGATTTGTTCTATGTATGTTATGGCCAAATTCTTAATCCCCACAATAACCCTATGAGGTTGTCCTCATACATACAAGGAAACAGGCCCAGGCCTAAAGAGGCTAAGTAACTTGCCCAATCATCCAGCTGGAAAATGTCAGGACTGGGCTTCGGGGACTCAGAAGGAGTAAACCCAGAACTGTAAACTGATCAGGAGGGGAGCCAGGATGGGCATCTTTAGTCTGAGGCTTGGAGCAGGCCATCCCTCTAGAGTGCAGCTTCATAAAATAGCACTAAGCACAAATGATGAGCAAGGGGAGAGAGGTTGCTCTGGCCCTTGCTGCCCTTGGGCTGCAGCTACCATCCTTGAGGCCAGTGGGGAGGCAGTTAGCCTCAGTTTTTCCTTCCCATCCCTGCTGTGCTGCTGTTGGGAGGCCTCTGAGCTGGGGCTTATCCTAGGGAGTAAGTGTCTAAATGCTTGGACTCACCAGCCCAGGGCCAAGGAGCCCCGTGAGAAGCAGTGTCCAATCTTGGAAGGTGGAAAGAAGGATGGCAGAGGGTAGGACAACTGTTCAGCTAGAATGACCTGGGGAAAAGGATGGGGGAGCTGACCAGGGAGGGGAAGAGGCACATCTTACCCACCCATACGCTGGCCATGACCTTCCTCCTACCCAGGGAAGCTCAGCCACATGCACCACTAAAGGTGGCCACAGCACTGCTTAGTCAATACCTACTCTGCAGGCCACTGTGCAGGCCTTCTGTGAGCTCATTCCAAAACATGTTCTCCAGGAGGACCAGGCTCTGGTAGGTTGTCACCTGCCTTCAGTGGCACAACTAATGAGGAAGAACAAGAATTTAGAGATGGATCTGATTCCAAAATCTAGTGTTCTTGCTCAGGCCTTGGCTTTGCATGTGGAGCCATAGGCCCAACACACTTTCTTCCCGGGGTAGAGTCAGAGCTACGGCCCACAAGCCAAGAACCAGGACTCACATTTATAAATAATTGGACAATCAAAGGGAAATATTTCATGACCACAAAAATGATCCCCTCACGCCTGTAATCCCAGCACTTTGGGAGGCCGAGACGGGCGGACCACGAGGTCAGGAGATCGAGACCATCCTGGCTAACAGTGAAACCCTGTCTCTACTAAAAATACAAAAGATTAGCCAGGCGTGGTGGTGGGCGCCTGTAGTCCCAGCTACTCGGGAGGCTGAGGCAGGAGAATTGCGTGAACCCAGGAGGCGGAGCTTGCAGCCAGCCAAGATCGCGCCACTACTCTCCAGCCTGGGCAATAGAGCAAGACTCCGTCTCAAAAAAAAAAAAAAAAAAAAATCCCAAATCCAAATTCCAGTGGCTGTAAATAAAGTTTTATTGAACACAGCTATACTCAAAGCTGCTTTTGGGCTATGACAGCAGTAGTCACAGAGACCACACAGCCTGCAAAGTCTAAAATATTTATTATACTGTCTGATCCTTTGCAGAAAATGTTTGTCGATCCCCATCCTGCAGCATCAATTTTATTCATAGATTCAATGCAAAAACTCATTAAAAGCATTTCATATGGCCAGGCACAGTGGCTCACGCCTGTAATCCCATCCCTTTGGGAGGCCAAGGCGGGTGGATCACCTGAGGTCAGTGGTTTGAGACCAGCCTGGCCAACATGGCAAAAGCCCACCTCTGCTAAAAACACAAAAATTAGCCAGGTGTGTTGGTAGGTGCCTGTAATCCCAGCTACTTGGGAGGCTGAAGCAGGAGAATTGCTTGAACCCAGGAGGCAGAGGTTGCAGCGAGCCGAGATAGCACCATTGCACTCCAGCCTGGGCAACAGAGCAAGACTCCGTCTCAAAAAATACATATATATGTATGTATATTTCATATTAACTCAAACATGGTTTTGTATAAAAGTGAATCACATAGTGGAATGTAAGATTCATGTCTACTTTTGAGGTAAAATGCTTCCAAGAAGCCGTCGGCTTTGGGCATGCTTCTTGAGGGCCAGCCTGCAAACCCGAGGGGAGACGTTCACTTTGGAGGAAACACTGGAGCTACCCGTCCCCCTCCCCTCTTCACACGGAGGCTTTTTTGGTTGTTTTTGTTTTTTTGAGACAAGGTCTCCCTCTGTCACCCAGGCTGGAGTGCAGTGGTGTGATCACAGCTCACTGCAGCCTCGAACTCCTGGGCTCAAGCGATCCTCCTGCCTCGAGAGTGACTGTCCTGTTCCCCACTGAGATGTTCAGCTGGCTCTCAGAAGCAGGGCACTAGGACAGGCTCAAAAGTCCAGGTCGACACAGTGCTGTGGCCAGACTGAAGCAGCTTTGCCACGTCCCCCTGGTCTCATCTACCATCAGGCCCCTGCTGGCCGTGTGTGCCTGTTCCCCCTCAGGATGACAACCTGGCCTCACCTTTCTCTGTACCCAGCGCCTTGAGGCTCTTTGAAAATCCTCAGGGACTCCCAAAGCCTGCGTGGGTCAGGAGAGCCGGGCCAAGGAAGTTTCATGCCGCACAGGGCAGGCAAGGACTCAGCACTGCTGGGTATTTAGACTCTTTCCTGGCTCAGACCAAGAAAACTCTGAACTCTGTAGACACAGCTCCCAACTCCCACCCACTCCCCACTCCAGCTCTGACCCAGGCTTTTCCATTCACAGATCCCAGACTTTCCAGACCGGCAAAGAGCCCGGAGGCCAAGGCCCGGTGAGTGCCTTGGGCAGGGGTTGGGGGTGGGGCGATGGATTGTACAAGGCTGAGGAAAGCCCCCAGCCGCGCAGCCCCTTGGGCCTCCCCAGGTAGAGGACACTCCTACCCTGACCCCAGTCCCTTGTCAAATTTCCCCGTCAAGAAGCAGGACATATGTATATAAGGATACTCCTAGTGTTGGTGTGCATCTGAGAGAGAGGGAAGGAGGGAGGGAGGGCGGTGGAGCAGGGGAGCAGGTGTTCCTCCTGGCTAAGCCCCTGCAGCTACTTCCTTTCTTCCCCCAGACAAGTTGAGGATAATTAGCATCCCATGAGGGAACAGAGAGGCAGCTCCCATCCCTAGACTGAGTGTGGGAGGAGGATTCAGAGCCCCCACCAACTCCACTCCCACTATACAACCCAGCACCCCCAAAACAGGCCCAAGGACAAGGGGTCGGGTTCTACCACCCCCACCCCATGAGTCCAACCACTCCCAGCCTCTGTAAGGAACAAGAGTTCAAAGACATAAAACCTCCGTCCAAAGAGGTACTTGCCCTGCAGTCAACTGGGGTGGCACAACGTTCTTGAAACCCTGACCTTTCTTTGGAGTTCCTGGTTGTTTCTTGTGTTCTCTGACTCCCTTTCAAGCTGGACTGGTCCATGAGTGTTTCTCAGGGACAAGATATGACAATGGGAAGCAGATAAAAAATGATTCTCTGCCTGGCTTTTGAGTTTCGGTGCCTGGCTTGGGCACATGACAGATAAGAGCAAAGCTTCCCAGCTACCATCCCTCCCGCCAGGAAAAGGGTTCCTGAAGAGAAGAGGAGAGGGGTGGTTGGCGGGGGTCAGTGGGGATGGACTGAAGGAACCATTCTCTTTGAGGGTGTCTCATCTGTTTCCAGCACCCAGGAGGCCCCTGGAGCCATGTCTGGAACCAGGCTTCCGGGCTCCTCTTCCTCAGGTGCCCCACCAGCCTGCCCCTCCCACATGACTGTGGCATCTCTAGCAGTAGCCCCTGTGTCTCCTGTGACGAACCAGTGAGGGGGCTGCCACCTGTGCCCTGAGCATCCACTTGGGATAGGTTCTTACCCATTGGACTGCCCTCCCATCTTCACCCTAAGGCACCCTTAAGACCCAGTAGAGGCTGGGTCCGGTGGCTCACACCTGTAATCCCAACATTTTGGGAGGCCGAGGTGGGTGGATCTCTTGAGGTTAGGAGTTCGAGACCAGCCTGGCCAACATGGTGAAACCCCATCTCTACTAAAAATACAAAAATTAGCCAGGCATAGTGGTGCACGCCTGTAATCCCAGCTACTCAGGAGGCTGATGCAAGAGAATCGCTTGAACCCGGGAGGCGGAGGTTCCAGTGAGCCGGGATCACACCACTGCATTCCAGCCTGGGCAATAGAGCGAGACTCGGTCTCAAAGAAAAAAAACAAAAACAAAACAAAAAAAAAAAAAACGACTGGGTTGAGCCCCAATAGGGGAGACAGCAGTACAGAAAGCCTCTCCCTTGTGCCTCAGTGGGACTAGGAGAAACAGCTTGAGGTCCCCAGAACCCCGAGTAAGGCAAGTGCTGGGTAAACCAACCCTGTGATCAAACACTGACTTTGTGATATGGACTCAGGAGACCTTGAGCAAAAGGGCCAGCCAGGCTCAGAGCCTGCTACTCTGAAGTCTGGCAGTGGCACCCACCTCCCTGCAGAAGAGGCAGACCCAGGGTTATCCATGGCAGGGTCACCAGGGCCTGGGGCTGCAGGACGCCAGGAAGAGGCTCAGCTCCTGCCTGGCCTGGGGCGTCCCTCTGGGCCTCTCCCTCGGGTGTGCCCATGGGGAATTGAGCTGCCTGAGCCCTGGGACCCCTCCCAGCTCTGCCACCCTGGACATGAAGACCCTGAGATGCTGTGTCCCCATCTTTGGCGGTGAAGGGTCCGTTAACCAAGTTCGGCTTCAGGCTGCAGGGCCCTCTCTGGCTGAAGCTCAGCTGACTGATGCTCCCATTTAATCTTGGGGCTTGGAGCAGGGTTCCTGAGCCCCCAGGCAGAGTTCCCACCTTCCTGTTAGGCTATTCCCCATGAGCCTTTTTATAAAGAGTTTGGCTGGGAGCCAGAGAGCTTTTGGAAAGTGTATGGGCCAAGCCAAGCTGTACAAACCTGTCTCCCTCCCGGAGCCGGAAGAGGCCAGGTTGTTCCCAGACAAATGCAGAGGCGGGGCCGGGGGTTGGGAAGAAGAAACGGGGCTATTTTAGGAGGACCTGCATACTGCAGAGCCCCCACACAGCAGCAAGGGGTGTGGGGAGGCTCGGCCAGAGGCAGCAGAGGTAGGGACCTGGTACCAGGTGTTTCATGTAGACATACACATGAAACATACGCATACACCCCCAAACGCATGTGGGCACAGACACAAGTCACACAGATACACAGGCTTGTGACTGTGTAGAAGCATGTGCTGATGTGTACAGAAATATGCACAGGTACATACTAGGTAGTCACACCTGCAGCTGCAGGGACATGCACACATGCTCACACGTACAATCACACACCACCACGTACACACACATGCACAAACACTTAGAGATGTACACAAAGGATTCAGACTGAGCAATGCCAGGCTAAACGCAGGAGGCTGGGAGAGGGCTTGCACTCCCTGACAGCCCAACTCCCTGAAACCCAGCACACATGTGCGTGCACACACACACACACACACACACACACCCGGGGAGGAACCGCTTCCTCCGTAGGAACTTTTGGATCCAGGGCAACATGCAATCAAGACCTTGTGCTAGGAAAGAAAGCGCCTTTGTCTGCTGGGACCAGGGCTGCAGGAGCAGCTGCAACCTCCTCCAGGATAAAAGCCAGGCCAGTTCCTTGCCCTGGGGAAGAAGGTCAGGCCAGGCCCTAGATGGGGGGTGGAAAGAGGGAGCTGGGGGCTCCAGCAGGCCCTGCCACCAATCCCAGGACCCTGTGTCTGGCTGGTGGCAAAGAGCCCGGAAAGCTTGTTGTTCTCAGGCCTAGCCACCCTGACCTCTAACCCTAGCTTGGCCCTGTCTCCAGAACGACTGTGGTTCTGACCGCAGCCCTGGTGCGACACTGACCCAGACTGAGACCTGGCTCGCCTGGGGCTCCATGCCTGCCATGTGCCTGTGACTTCACTTTTTTTCAGCAGAGTGCAAAAAAAGTCAGGCTCTGGAATTAGAAAGATATGAAATTCAATCCTGATTTTGTCACTCTCTGAGTGATTTTGAGAATGTGCTTGACCTTTTTGAGCCCTAAATTCAAACTCCTGTTATACAGAGGCAGATCTTTTTATTTATTCATTTGTTTATTTAGAGACAGGGTTTCATTTCTCATTCCATCTCCCAGGCTGGAGTGCTTGCCATAACCTTGAACTCCCAGACTCAGGTGATCCTCTCTGAGCCTCCCAAGTAACTAGAACTATGGGTGTGCACCACTCGCCTGGCTCATTTTTTTAAAAAATGTATCATAGAGATGGGGTCTTGCTGTGTTGCCCAGGCTGGTCTTGAACTCCTGGCCTCAAGCCATCCTTCCAGCTTGGCCTCCCAAAGCACTGGGATTATAGGCATGACCCACCACACCAAGCCTAAATCCTCTTTATTGAGCCCACTGCATACAGCTGCCTTCTCCCTGTGTACACCTTCTCTTCTGGGCCTGGTGAAGCTGGGTTGGTCCTCTCAGCCCCCAGCACCCCTGCCCAGCACCCTCTCCTGCTGCGCTGGCCCCAGGGAGGAATGCAAGACCCAGGCCTGATCTCTAGGGACTGCCATCTTGGGAGCGCCCCTCCTCCCTTGTGCCCTTTTCTCACCCCCTGTGGTCCCGGCCATGTCCCTGAAACTGCCCCGTGCCCCTCTGCACTCCTCATCACACTCTGAAGGCTAAAACTTCAGTGAGAACAGCCCTGTTTTTCTAACTCAGGAAAAGGATTTAGCTTTGGAGGCCCTTCAGAGGTAACATAAGCCCCCTCCAGACACTTCCAGAACTAATTTCAGTCCTTCCATTCAACAGATATTTACCAAAGGCCTACTATGCTCTTCTAGATGCTGGAGATTCCACAGTGGGCAGATAGGCAAAACTTCCCGCCCTGGGGCTTACATTCAGGCTCCCTATGCCCCATGCTGCTTGGGAGCCTTTAACCTCACACATTCTCCACAGCTGCCTGAGGGCTGCAGTCACTGTGCAAGCGCAGACACACCTCCTCCTTCATGTTGCCACAAAACTTTGGAATGTCACTATCATCAGTGTCGCAGCTCTTTCTCCCACTAAGGCGCTCCTGGCTGATGCTAGGAATCTCAAGGGCAGGAATGCGCCTGGTGGGAATGCACTTGAACTACTGAAAGCCATTGCGGCTCACGCTCTCTCTCTCTCTCTTTCTCTCTGCCCCACCACCTCCTGCCCTCATGTAAGATGTGCCTTGCTTCTCTTTGCCTTCCACCATGATTGTAAGGCCTGCCCAGTCATGCAGGACTATGAGTCAGTTAAACCTCTTTTGTTTATAAAGTTTTAAAAAATTGGGCCAGGTGCAGTGGTTCACGCCTGTAATCCCAGCACTTTGGGAGGCCAAGATGGGTGGATCACGAGGTCAGGAGATGGAGACCATCCTGGATAACATGGTGAAACCCCGCCTCTTTTTTTTTTTTTTTTTTTTTTTGAGACGGAGTCTCACTCTGTAGCCCAGGCTGGAGTGCAGTGGCCAGATCTCAGCTCACTGCAAGCTCCGCCTCCAGGGTTTACGCCATTCTCCTGCCTCAGCCTCCCGAGTAGCTGGGACTACAGGTGCCCGCCACCTCGCCTGGCTAGTTTTTTTTTGTATTTTTTTTTTTTTAGTAGAGACGGGGTTTCACCATATTAGCCAGGATGGTCTCGATCTCCTGACCTCGTGATCCGCCCGTCTCGGCCTCCCAAAGTGCTGGGATTACAGGCTTGAGCCACCGCGCCTGGCTGAAACCCCGTCTCTACTAAAAATACAAAAAATGAGCCAGGCATGGTGGTGGGTGCCTATAGTCCCAGCTACTCGGGAGGCTGAGGCAGGAGAATGGCGTGAACCCGGGAGGCAGAGCTTGCAGTGAGCTGAGATCGCACCACTGCACTCCATCCAACCTGAGCAACAGAGTGAGACTCCGTCTCAAAAAAAAAATAAAAAATAAAAATAAAGAAAGAAAGCGAGCCACTGTGAAGTCTGACAGCAGCTTTCAATAGTTCAAGTGCATTCACGTACCAATGTCCCTTAGTGTGTCTTCTGATCTTACTATAACTTGGTATCTTTCAACTATGATGCAATTATAAGTTATTACATCATAATTGAATTATACAAAATTATTTCTCTTAATTGCATCGCCGTTAAATAACTTGCCCTTATTTTAAATAAAAGCACACTGTTTTAGGAAAAAAATCAGCCTTGCACAGCGGCTCATGCCTATAATCCCATTACTTTGGGAGGCTGAGGCAGGAGGATCTCTTGAGGCCAGGAGCTTGAGACCAGCCTTAACAACATAGCAAGGCCCCATCTCTACAAAAAATAAAAAATTAGCCAGGCACAGTGGCACACACCTGTAGTCTCAGCTACTTAGGAGGCTGAGGTGGGAAGATTGCTTGAGCCCAGGAGTTCAAGGCTGTAGTGAGCCGTGATCATGCCGCTGCACTCAAGCCTGAGTGACTGAGCGAGACCCTGTCTCAAAAAATGTAAAAGAGATGGACTGAACCTGAAGCTCAATTAGTGTCAGTTCAATTGCCCTGGTCTGTCACTCACAGTTCGATGCATTTGTTCATGAAATTTTAATTGAACACTTGCTCTTTGCTGGATATGGAGAGGGGGAAAGGGGTCCCCGGAGCCCCCTGTCTAGAGTGAGCCAGTGAGCAGAAAATGACAATGCAGTGTAGTAAGTGCCGAATAGACTAATGGGCAGTTGCCATAGGAGCCCAAAGGGAGTTCCTTGGGGGCAGCGGGGGCAGATGGATTAAAGACAGTTTTGCAGAACAGGGGATATTTGAGCTGAGCCTTGAAGGAGGAGTTGGATTTTTTTCAGGTAGAGATGAAAGAGAGTGAGCCAAGCAGAAGGACCAGCATTTGCAAAAGTCATGGAAACAGGGAAATGCCTGATGTGTGAGGAAGATGGCAAAATGTTAAATGTCCCAGGTGGGGAGGCTAGGCTGGCTGAGGAAGTGACTGGCACCAGATAAGACTGTGAATGCCAGGGAGAGTGGGGAATCCCTGCCACATGGAGGTCACCCAACCCTGGCCCTGGAGCTGTCCCCCTGAGCTGTCCACCCCCAACCTGAAAACTCTGTTCAGCCCTTCCCCTCCTACCTTCCTCCTGCCCTTAGAAACCCTGATTTCACTGTGGTCAAATTCCCCTCCATTCTTAGCTTAGGGGAAACAATTATGAGGCAGGAATTCTTGTAAGAGCTTTTTCTTTTTTTTTTTTTTTTTTTTTTTTGAGAAGGAGTCTCGCTCTGTCACCCAGGCTGGAGTGCAGTGGCCGGATCTCAGCTCACTGCAAGCTCTGCCTCCCGGGTTTATGCCATTCTCCTGCCTCAGCCTCCCGAGTAGCTGGGACTACAGGCACCTGCCACCTCGCCCGGCTGGTTTTTTGTATTTTTTAGTAGAGACGGGGTTTCACCGTGTTAGCCAGGATGGTCTCGATCTCCTGACCTCGTGGTCCGCCCGTCTCGGCCTCCCAAAGTGCTGGGATTACAGGCTTGAGCCACCGCGCCCGGCCAAGAGCTTTTTCTATATTAAAATGCTTGATCCTCTGTTAAATATTGTCTGTCATTTTTTTTCACAGTTTGACCTTATTTTATTATGTTTTAATGGAAAGAAGCCTCCCATTATCATGTGGTGAAATCTGTCAGTCTGTTCATATGATGTCTTCTTAGGAATTTGTCCCCTATCCTAAAGTTGTGTAAGTTTTCGGATTCTTTTATGGTTTACCTTCTAGCATTTAAATCTTTAAGCCATCTGCAGTTTATTTGGGTTTAAGGTAGAAATCTAACTTTTTTCCAAATTGTTAGCCAGTTGTCCAGTCCCACTTCTTAAGTAATCCATCATTTCTGCCCTGTTTTTTTTTTTTTTTTTTCAAATTTTCAATTCCTCCCTCTCCTCGATTTTTAAAGTTATACCTGCTATCCAGAAAAAAGAAGAGGAGTGAGCAGGCGGGGAATGAGAAGTGGGGAAATGAATGGCTTAGGAAGTAAAAGCCCTCCTCTCCTTTCACCTCCCTGAGGTAGAGGCAATAACTGTTCATTGTTTGTTATATATCCTATTATTATTAGTGTTACAACACTTACTAGGTTTCTCTTAAGTGCAGAGATGTTCAAAAGAGAAAACCCAAAAAGAATCAAAACCTCTGGAACATATTTTGGCATAAAAACATGTTGGCCTCTCAGGTGAAGGAGGTTGCAGTGAGCAGAGATCGTGCCACTGCACTCCAGACTGGGCAACAGAGCGAGACCCTGTCTCAAAACAAACAAACAAACAAATATATATATATGTATGTGTGTACATATGTATATGTGTGTGTGTGTATATATATGTTGTTTTTTTAAAAAAAAAAAAAAGAATACATATAGCAGGGCGCAGTGGCTCACACCTGTAATCCCAGCACTTTGGGAGGCCGAGGCGGGCGGATCACAAGGTCAGGAGATCGAGACCATCCTGGCTAACATGGTGAAACCCCATTTCTACTAAAAATACAAAAAATTAGCTGGGCATGGTGGTGCGTGCCTGTAGTCCCAGCTACTCAGGAGGCTGAGGCAGGAGAATCCCTTGAACCCAGGAGGCAGAGGTTGCAGTGAGCCAAGATTGCACCACTGTACTCCAGCCTGGGCAACAAAGCAAGACTGTCTCAAAAACAAACAAAAAATAAACAAACCAAAAAAACCATATATAAGGTTGGAAAAATAAAGCAACTCTAAAAGATACAAAATGAAAAATAAACACTTCCCTCTCACTCGCTACTGTCCCACGCCAAGTCCCGCTCCCCAAAGGTAACCACTGTTGAAATTTCCTATTTGCTTAGTGTGATGTGACATGCATTTCCTTTTTTTTTTTTTTTTTTTTTTTTTTTTTTTTGAGACAGAGTCTCGCTCTGTCGCCCGGGCTGGAGTGCAGTGGGGCGATCTCCACTCACTGCAAGTTCCGCCCCCTGCCTGGGTTCACGCCATTCTCCTGCCTCAGCCTCCTGTGTAGCTGGGACTACAGGCACCTGCCACCACGCCTGGCTAATCTTTTGTATTTTTAGTAGAGACGGGGTTTCACCGTGTTAGCCAGGATGGTCTCGATCTCCTGACCTCGTGATCCGCCCGTCTCGGCCTCCCAAAGTGCTGGGATTACAGGCTTGAGCCACCACGCCCGGCCTAGTGTGACATGCATTTCTTTGCCACATTCCACATTCTCATCTGGAGATAGGTTTACTGCTCGTGTTTCCATTTTCTGTGCCATTTCCCTCTCTGCTGCGCTGGCACAAGTACCATAATGTTGAAGGTATTCTAGTGTTACCTGAGTTTTAACATCTGGGAGGGTAAGTCACGCCTTAATGTTTTTCATCTGCGGAGATACGGTGAGTATTGTCCACTTAGGTTCTACTTTTTATTGCACCCTCTCCCTACCCCCGCCAATTTGATTGGAAATTTGTTGGAAGGGCATTGTTCGTATAGATTAATTTGGAGAAGATGATGAGTTTATCTCTTTGTGGACATCTCGCCCCTGTGACTGCATTCAGATATTGTGACTTTTCTTTTTTTCTTTTTGAGACAAGATCTTGCTCTTTCATCCAGGTTGGAGTGCAGTGGCTCAATCATGGCTTACTGCAGCCTTGACCTCCCGAGCTCAAGTGATCCTCCCACCTCAGCCTCCCAGTTAGCTGGGACCACAGATGCCACCACCCCTGGTTAATTTTTTTTGTTTTTAGTAGAGACAGGGTCTCTCTATGTTGCTCAGGCTGATCGCAAACTCCAGGGCTCAAGTGATCCTCCTCGGCCTCCCAGTGTGGGGATTACAGATGCGAGCTTGGCCCTTTTCTCTTTGAATTGGAGTGAAGGCATACCGGTTTTATTAACACGTACACAGGGAGAACCACAGTCATTCCCCCAGACATTGTGACTTTTCTTGTTTGGGATTTGGAACACTTCTCCTTAGAGCATCTTAATCTTTGTCCATCTGATGTCATAACTGCAGCTGCCTACTAGGAAAAGGGTCGGGAGACTTGGTCTCTGTCTTCCCATACTCGAGGTATCAGGTGAAAGAGGGTGTGGCCTGCTCAGCAGAGCTCCAGAGAGCAGAACTCAGACCAGTTGGGGGTCACACAGAGGCCGTCTTTGGCTCAGTGAACGGAAGAATGTTCTATCCGTTGGAGCTGCAGGGCCATGGAACGAGCCGCTGGGGGAGGTGGTGAGCTCCCCACCTTGGCTCTTTTCCAGTGTTCCAGGGAAAAGGCAGCCCGTGCTGCCCAGGGGCATCTGTGTTGCTGAGAGGAGTAGGGGGAAGGATGCTTGGTTACTTGGGCCCCTGTTCTCTCCACTCTGCCCAAAGGGAAAGCCAAGGCTTTCTGAGCCCCGCGCTGTGCTACTTACTGCATTTCATTTTGCACAATGACCTCTGTGGGCAGAATGGCGTTATTCTATTTTCCATTCAAAGACAGGGAGGCCAAGGGACTTCTCCAGGCTCATCCAGCTAGGCCTGCTTGAACTGGATTCCAAAGCAGACCCTCCCCAAGCTGCCTGTCTATGATTGTCCCCTGGGAGCCCCTGCTCAGAGTCAGGGCTGGGAAAAAGGGAGCGGGAAGACCCTCCCTGCCTTTCAGTCCAGGGACAGCTGCAGGGCAGGTGAGCGCCCAGTGGGCAGCGAGAAGGCACCCTGGCTCCTCTCCCATCCCTGATCCTGCACGTCCATGTCTCTCCCCCAGGCAGCTCTCAGCTTGGCTCACAGTGTCCTCAGGGGGCCAATGGGCTTCTTGATTCCAGGCTGCACATCTGGAAGTTGACGCTATTAAAACAAACCCCATTATATAACAAACGGACATCTGGAATCCGTTAGCAATGAGTTTTTAGAAAAAGAAATTGTTTTGGATGTGCTCTCTCCTAAGAATGTGGCAAAGCGCCCTCACCCTGGCTGTCCAGGAACCCAGGGACCCAGGGGCCTCTCCTGGGCCCACTTTTCAAGGTATCTCAGGCCAGACCAGAGGTGGGCTGGGGCACAGAGACAGACTCCTCCCTGCCCCCACAGGCAACTTCACTGTCTCCTGCTGGCTCCATCTTCGGAAGGCTCCTTTCCAATTTCATGTAAATATTCATTCAGCAAACACTTGTGTGCCTACTATGTGCCGTCAACTGCATATCATTCATATGGCCATGCCCAACTTCTCCACTGAACCTAAGCACTCCAACATAGCTTAAGAAAAAACATCATGGACTTCCCTGGATTCTAAACAGCAACGCTAAACAGCCTGAGCCTCAGTTTCCTCAAACACAGAGCCCAAACGCCTTAGCTAGTCCCTAGAACTCCCTAGCACCCTCAGGCCTCTTTCTGAATTGTCTCCCTACTCTTTCTTCCTGGGCACATTGGTGGGGAACACAAGGACAAATGACTTGGGCATAGGCTTGTGGCAACCTTGATCTAGCAACGAAGAAAGATTTTATGAGAAACGTCTAGCTAATATTTTCAAATGGAAATTTTATCCCCCCCAACATTTTATGACGAAAAATTTCAAACATACAGAAAAGTTGAAAGAATTATACAATGAGGCCAGGCACAGTGGTTCATGCCTGTAATCCCAGCACTTTGGGAGGCTGAGGCAGGCTGATCGCTTGAGTCCAGGAGTTCGAGACCAGCCTCCGTAACATGGTGAGACCCAGTTCGTATAAAACAATACAAAAATTAGCTGGGTGTGGTGTCACACGCCTATAGTCCCAGCTACTCTTGAGGCTGAAGTGGGAGGATCGCTTGAGCCCACAGGACGGAGGTTGCAGTAAGCTGAGATCACAACACTACCCTCCAGTCTGGGCAACACAGCAAGACCCTGTCTCAAAAAAAAAAAAAAAAAAAAAGAAAGAAAGAAAGAAAAAGAAAAAAAGAAAAGAAAGGGCTGGGCTCAGTGGCTCACACTTGTAATCCCAACACTTTGGGAGGCCGAGGCAGGTGGATCACTTGAGGCCAGGAGTTTGAGACCAGCCCAGCCAGCATGGCGAAACCACGTCTCTACTAAAAACATACAAAAATTAGCCGGGCGTGGTGGTGGGCACCTGTAATCCCAGCTACTCAGGAGCCTGAGGCAGGAGAATCACTTGAACCTGGGAGGCAGAAGCTGCAGTGAACCTAGATCACACCACTGCACTCTAGCCTGGGTGACAAAGCAAGACTCCATCTCAATAATAATAATAATAATAATAATAATTGTACAGTGAATCCACCATCTAAAGTCTGCAATTGTTGGTAGGTTGTTATATTTGCGTTTTCAACTATCTATTCATCTGTAGACCCAGCCATCAGTTCAAAAGCTATTTGCAAACAGCAGTACACTTTATCCCTTAACAGTATGCATGCATATTATTAACTAGAGTTCAATATTTGTTTCTGGTTTTCTTTGAGGCAAAATTAACAGACAATTAAATGCACAAATTGTACGATTCCATGTACAATATGGACTACATGTTTTATTCCAGTGAGTTTGACAAATGTAGATACTTTTTTTTTTTTTTTTTGAGACGGAGTCTTGCTGTGTCATCAGGCTGGAGTGCAGTGGCGCAATCTCAGCTCACTGTAACCTCTGCCTCCTGGGTTCGAGTAATTCTACTGCCTCAGCCTCCCGAGTAGCTGCGACTACTGGCGTGTGCCACGATGCCCAGCTAATTTTTATATTCTTAGTAGAGACGGGGTTTCACCATGTTGGCCAGGATGGTCTCAATCTCTGGACCTCATGATCCACCCACCTCAGCCTCCCAAAGTGCTGGGATTACAGGCATGAGCCATCGTGCCTGGCCAACAAATGTAGATATTTGTATAACCCAAACCCTATCACCAAATCCAGTTTTCCATCAACCCCAGAAAGTCCCCCAAACCCCTTCCTAGTATATCCCTAATCCACACTCCTCCCAGAGGCAACCACTATTCTGGTTATTTTCACCATAGTCTAGGTGTTGTGGGCTAATTGTGTTCTCCCAAAATCCACATGTTACAGTCCTAATCCCTAGTATTGCAAAATGTGACTGTATTTGGAGGTTGGGTCTTTAAAGAGATGATTACATTAAAACGAGGTCCTTAGGGTGGAACGTAATCCAGTATGCCTGGTGTCCTTATAAGAAGAGGAAATTAGGACACAGATACACACAGAGGGACAACCACATGAAAACACTGAGAGAAAGCCGCCATTTACAAGCCAAAGAGAGGGGCCTAAGAAGAAACCACCCCTGCCAACACCTTGATAGAGGCTTCTGGCCTCCAGAACTGTGAGGAAACGAATTTCTGCTGTTTAAGCCACCCCGTCTCTGGTACTTTGTCATTGGTAGCCCTAGCACAATAATACACTCAGTTTTGTCTTTTTTAGAATTTCATATAAAGTAATTTGCTCTGTGCTCTTTCATGTCAAGCTTTTTATTTGGCCCAGTGTAAGACTGTTGAGATTCATCCATGTTGCTACATGAATCAGTACCTTGTTCCTTTTCATTGCTTAGTAGTATTCCATTATATTAATACTCCACAGTTTGTTTAGCCAGACAAATTTTTTATTTTTTAAGAACAGAGGAATGGTTTGGCAGCATTTCACTTCAGTGTAGGCCCTTTATGCCACCCCAGCAACAAACCAGACATTCCGTGGCCCACTCTATTCAGCAGGAGCTTCAAAACCATACGTGGATGTCCTGATAAAAGACGTCATAACTCCAGGAATGAACAGTTCTTACAGATGAGACTAAAGTAATAGCACATCATTTTTATCTCAGCAAATATAGATGATCCATTATGTCACAGGAGCCTCAGATCTTCACCCGTTTGGCTGCAAACCGAGCACAGTGATTACACTGGCTTGGGAATCAGGCTAGGTTTGACTTTTACTTGCTGTGTAACCTTGGGCAGGTCACTTAACATCTCTGACCCCTACTTTCCTCCTACAGCAAATGGGACTAGTGATTTCTTCCTGCAGGGTTGCTTGAAGACTGAACGAACGAATGAGTTCAGGGTGTGTATTAGTCCCTTTTCACGCTGCTGATAAAGGCATACCTGAGACTAGGTAATTAACAAGAAAAAGAGGTTTAATGGACTCACAGTTCCATGTGGCTGGGGAGGCCTCATAATCATGACAGAAGGCAAAAGGCATGTCTTATATGGTGGCAAGCAAGAGAGAGAATGAGAACCAAGAGAAAGGGGTTTCCCCTTATAAAACCATCAGATCTCGGCTGGATGTGGTGGCTCATGCCTGTAATCTCAGCACTTTGGGAGGCCGAGGCAGGCAGATCACGAGGTCAGGAGTTCAAGACCAGCCTGGCCAACATGGTGACACCCTGCCTCTAAAAAAAAACACAAAAATTAGCCAGGTGTGGTGGTGCATGCCTGTGGTCCAAACTACTCAGGAAGCTGAGGCAGCAGAATCACTTGAACCTGGGAGGCAGAGGTTGTAGTGAGCCGAGATGGCACCAGTGCACTCCAGCCTGGGCCAGAGAGTGAACTCTATCTCAAAAAAAAAAACAAAAACAAAAAACAAAAACAAACAAAAAACCATCAGATCTCATGAGACTTACTCACTACCACAAGAACAGTATGGGGGAACCCCCTCCCATGTTTCAATTGTCTCCTACCCAGTCCCTCCCAACCCTGTCCCTCCTGGGAGCTACAACTCAGGATGAGATTTGGGTGGAGACACAGCCAAACCATATCAGGGTGGAAAAGGAAAGACTCGGGAAACATTCGATATGGTTTGTCTCACTCTGCAGCTGTTGGGGCCAGAACCTCTAACTGGACAGAGCAGCAAAAGTGGGTTTCTAAGCCACTAAGAGTAGAAAATGAGCTTTCTGCACTGCTATTGTAATCGCTGAGACTAAAGAGCAGTGTGGTGAAGACAGTGTCAAATCACCAGGCTGCCAAGATCAATTAAGTTGATACAATCGTAGCAGAAGTGATCTTTTTGGAGTTTCATAAAACACACTCTGAATTGTGGGATTTAGAGTGCTTCCAGGCTGCACAAATTTTGCACGTGTTTGGCTATTTCTATGTATTATTTAATTTCAACTGAATGGGACTGCTCAGAAATTTGCTTCACTTCAATATGATCATTTCTATGAAACTGTAAATTTAAATGTAATCTAGGAACCCATCCTTCATAAGAGACATTAATTTAATACTTTTCTTATGAGAAAGTAGGAAAAATGCATAATTGGAATTGCTATCATTTGTTTTATCTTAGAAGTTCTTTTCTTCTGAAGGAAATATTTTTCAACTTTGAAGTCCTCAGGAATTGGAGGAATTGGTTTTTGGCATAATTTATCCACTCTGTCCCAAGTGGCCTTGAAAGGCTCATAATTTCTCTCAGATGATGATCTTTTTTGGCTTTTAAAGGCAAAGAAAATGTCTATAGTTTCACTTTGAAGCTCTTTAGAAAAAAATCCTGGGACACTTATCATGTGGTTAAAAAAAGGTAAAACAAAAGATAAAATCAAAGTTGGAATCAATGATAGCAATTGTACACTTTGATCACCTGCAAGAGCTGAAGAGTCATTTGTTACAACTTCCTGTGGTCTAATGGTATACGAAAGTTCTTCAGCCACAGCTGAAGATGGACCGTGAGGCCCAGTCCAAAGTGTTTTCAAGAAATTGGCCAGGCATGGTGGCTCATGCCTGTAATCCCAGCACTTTGAGAGGCCGAGGTGGGTGGATCACGAGGTCAGGAGATCGAGACCAACCTGGCTAACACGGTGAAACTCCGTCTCTACTAAAAATACAAAATGTTAGCCGGTCATGGTGGTAAGCGCCTGTAGTCCCAGCTACTCGGGAGGCTGAGGCAGGAGAATGGCATGAACCCGGGAGGCGGAGCTTGTAGTGAGCCAAGATCGCGCCACTGCACTCCAGCCTGGGCGACAGAGTGAGACTCCGTCTCAAAAAAAACAAGAAAAGAAAAAAGAAATCACCCTGCTCCCTGCACACTTCATCTTCACCCACGTTCAAAGGTTTGGAAAACTCTTTTGGTGGGTACACGGTATTCTGCCAAGGAGAGAACTGAGCATTTAAGGTTTATTCTTTTCCTCACAAAATGCTATAATTACCAGAACCAAAAGATATGCAGAATTCCTCAGAACTCCTTCAATGTCACTCAATTTTCTATGCATGCTAGATGCATCTTCATAGACCTAGTAAATTTTTTAAGAAAACCTGATTTTATTCAAATCCATTCCATTTTGCTTTTTATTTTTATTTTTTTCTGATATACTTTTGCAAGTATAAGTATACTTTTGCAAGGTAATTGATCCCAGTCATCTCTTCAATATCATGAAACCCAAGAACTTCTCTTTAATTAAACCTCCAGGGTGTAGGCAGCCTGACCACCCTCCTGCCCTCCTTTCCAATCTCCAATGGGCTCCCGCAGCAGAGCTCCTGGGTCAGCCAGCAGCCAGGCCTGGTGGGTTGGACAGGGCCTTTGTCCTGATAGGGCTGGCTTAGGACTTAGTCTCCCTCTGGGGCAGACAGTAGGGACCCGCAGCAGAGAGAGCCCTGGGTAAGAACGGGACCTCCAAGGCTCCAAGAGCGAACTTGGAGCAGGCATGCACAAGACAGGCAGAGCCAGCAGCTTTGGGTGGTCCTGGGAGGCCCTGCAGAATCCCTCCCTGCCCCGAGGCTGGGAGACGGGGATGCAGAACAGCAGAATGAGCAGAGAGCTCTCTCCTGGGACACAGAGAGGTGCAGCCAATTTGTCAGCTGGATCTGAGCCTTGGAGATGATTAGGGCTGCAAGAAGGCAAAAAGACAGTCGGCACCTGAGGGAATCCAGCAGCCAGGAAGGAAGAGCCTGCAATTCACTCAGCATGGCAAGAGGAGGCCAACCACAACCTGCACAACAGGAAAAGCAAACAAAACCATAAGCTCACATTTTAAAAAACCAAAAGCATTGGGAGGCTGAGGCGGGCAGATCACAAGGAGTTTGAGACCAACCTGGCCAACATAGTGAAACCCCATCAATACTAAAAAAACAAAAATCAGCCAGGCGTGGTGGCAGGTGCCTGTAATCCCAGCTACTCAGGAGGCTGAGGCAAGAGAATTGCTTGAAACTGAAAGGCAGAGGTTGCAGTGAGCCGAGATCACGCCACTGCACTCCAACCTGGGTAAAAGAACGAAACCCCATCTCAAAAATAAAATAAAATAGGCAAAGGCGAAATCAAATACTTTCCTGAACGAGGAAACGTTGTTTTCAATTTAAAATGACTTGGAGGGGAGGATGGAGACCTGGGAAACCACATGGAAGAGATAACACAAAACCCAAAGTAAAAGTCTAAAAACGCCTCAGAGGAGAGAGATCCAGGAGTTGTAATAGGTGAATAATGAAAATAAGAATAAAAATCTCAGAAAGAAAAAAGAAGAAATAGAGGAGAAGCAATCATTTTTAAATAAGAAAGAAAATTTTCCGTGGTTTGAAGATTGAAAGGCTCATTGAGTTCCAGGCAGGAATGATGGAAAAAAGGCACACATCGAGGCATAGCCTGGTAAGTTTCCCGAATTCCACGATTAAAGAGAAAACTCAGACAAGCTTCCCTAATGAGAAAATAAGTTGCATAGAAAGAAAAGAATCAGACTGAAACCATACATCTTATTTGCAAGCTAGAAACCAATATGAATCACCTCCACAGACCACTGAGAGAAAAGCATCCTAAACCAACCAGGTTGCCATTCACCTTCCCAGAATGGAAAAAATGCAAAGGTCCACGTAATTTTCCCATATGGGGAAAATGCCATAGAAAGGAATCTAATCAGGAAATAGATGAATCAGATTTGAAGACAATAAATAATGATAGGACGGAATTTGTAATGTAAGGGCTAAGTATATTCTTTTAAACAGAAGAGAGATGCAATAACATGTATTGCTAACCTAAAGGGAAAGTGCTGAATGATGGCAAAATATAGGCATTGAGGAGGGGAAAGGGAGCCTGAAAAGGCATTTTACACATCTCCTATTGTCTGGGGGAGGAGAAACAGGGACAAGAGCTCTCCAGTGAGAGGAATTAATTGGTACCTAGTTGCCATGAGTTTCTTTTTTTTTTTTTTTTTTTGAGACGGAGTCTCGCTCTGTCGCCCAGGCTGGAGTGCAGTGGCTGGGTCTCAGCTCACTGCAAGCTCCGCCTCCTGGGTTTACGCCATTCTCCTGCCTCAGTCTCCCGAGTAGCTGGGACTACAGGCGCCTGCCACCTCGCCCGGCTAGTTTTTTGTATTTTTTAGTAGAGACGGGGTTTCACCATGTTAGCCAGGATGGTCTCGATCTCCTGACCTCGTGATCCGTCCGTTTCGGCCTCCCAAATGCTGGGATTACAGACTTGAGCCACCGCACCCGGCCGCCATGAGCTTCTTTTTAATGAAAATCAGAAAAGGCAAGGTCAGTACTTGCAGACAGCAGCATCTAGCAGAGCTTCCAAAATACGAAGGGAACAAGAGGAATGACAGGTGTCTATTGTCAATTGTTCCATCTTTTTAAAAAAAAGTTAAGACTTTATTATGGAACCATTTTATATATATATAATACATATTTAATATATATTATATATATATATATGTATGTATATATATAGAGAGAGAGGTTTTCACCATGTTGGCCAGGCTGGTCTTGAACTCCTGACCTCAAGTGATCGGCCTGCCTCAGTCTCCCAAAGTGCTGGGATTACAGGCTGGCCAATTATGGAAACTTCTGAACACACACCACACAAAAGGGGAGCCATAACATATTGAATCTCTGTGGACCCAACACTAGGGTCCAGTGACTCCTTTTTTTTTTTTTTTTTAAGCTGGGGATACATTGATAGATATAAAACCCTGTAATGTTTCAGTGTTTATTTTTCCCAGCAATTCCATTTAGAATTTGTACACTTTTGCAAAGAGCACCACTTGTCCTCATTGATCTCTTTTCCTATAATTTTTTTCTTTTTTTTTTTTTTTGAGATGGAGTCTTGCCCTGTCTCTCAGGCTGGAGTGCAGCGGTGCAATCTCGGCTCACTGCAACCTCCATCTCCCGGGTTAAGCAATTCTCCTGCCTCAGCCTCCTGAGTAGCTAGGACTACAGGTGTGCACCACCATGCCCAACTAACTTTTGTATTTTTAGTAGAGACAGGGTTTCACAGGGTTTCACCATGTTGGCAAGGCAGGTCTCAAACTCCTGACCTCAGGTGATCCACCTGTCTCGGCCTCCCAAAGTGCTAGGATTACAGGCGTGAGCCACTGCACCCGGCCTAACGGGCGATATCAACCAGCATTTATCTTCACACGATAAGAGACACCTGTCTTGGAACAGGATCATTCACTCTCTGCCTCTATTTTAGTGCTAGGTGCTAATGATTCTGGAAAACTCTGGGCCATCACTTAACTCCTTGGGTGAGTTCTTGCTGGAAAATGACAACAGACTGTGTCTTCACTCATCACAGTGACCTTGGTCAAGATGTCAAGAAGTAAAGAGTAGGAAATATCTGGAGGCACAGCGATAAACAAGCCAGGCAGGTGAGCAGGCGGACACCAGCAAGGCAGAGAAATGTCAGCGTCAGGTCCCCAGACGTTCGGTTTTCTTCATTTGTTCTTTTGTCTCAGTGAAAATGTGATTTTTTTTTTTTTACATTGCTACAAAGCAAATAGTCACATTTTCCAATTCTGAAGGCCCTGCCAGGTTTCTGTTGATTTTTTTGTTTGTTTGTTTTTTCAAGACAGTCTCTCACTCTGTCACCCAGGCTGGAGTGCCGTGGTGCGATCTCGGCTCACCGCAACCTCTGCCTCCCAGGTTCAAGCAATTCTCATGCCTCCGCCTCCTGAGTAGCTGGGATTACAGACACGTGCTACCACGCCTGGCTAATTTTTTGTATTTTTAGTAGCGAGAGGCTTTCAGCTGGTGTCAAACTTCTGACCTCAAATGATTCGCCTGCCTCGGCCTCCCAAAGTGCTGGGATGACAGGTGTGAGCCACTGTGCCCAGCCTACAAACTCCTTTGGCGATCTCTTCATTCCCGTAGCCTTTATTTTTTCTGATGAGTTAAATTCTCTTCAATTTCAAAGAAATGAGACGGGGCAGGTTTTGAACATTAGCTGGTTTTGTTGTAAGACTTTTTTGGGGGGTTGTCTCTATTTTCCCTTGTATTAGGAGTCATTTGGCCCATTCTTCTGGGGAGGGTGACCCTCGCCTAGTTGGAACCTAGACTTCTCCCCTCTCTTCCCAGGAATGTTGCCCTGACTGGCACACTTGAGTGTCTAAGGTCAGGCTCTCAAGGTGGGGGAAACCAGTTTCTCTCCTGGTGACAATTTGGGCTCCGGGTATAATAGGCAATCAAAGCTTTTCGTGATATGGGAAAAGGAGAAGAATGAGGTTTGTGGGAGGAGAAAGGGAGGGCCCCTGGAAAGGAGATGGTGAGAAGAGAGGCTAGGCATGGGGGGAAGGACGAAAAACACACGAGGGACCCAAAGCTGGAAGGGTGATCCGTGGTGCGGCAGCCACCTGGGAAGTGCCAGGCCCGTGGAACAGGGAAGGATGGCCTCCGCCAGCCGTGCCCTCTGACCAAGTGCCTTCATCAGCTATCTGGGAGGAGAGGGCACCAGGACAGCCAGTCAGCCACTTCCCTGTGGCCCTAACAGGAGCCCTGGACAGCAGTGGGATAGGGTGGACCTCTGACCTTGCACTACAGCAGGTCCCCGCCCTTCCCCCAGCTTCAAAGGGGCAGCCAACAAATGGGACACCTTAACAGTGTGTATATCCTGCTGCCCTGCAGACAGCCTTCTCCCCCGGGGTGCCTGAAGGCACCTCCAATTCAGTATGGCTTCCCTCCAAACTGGTGTGCCCCTCTGTCCTTGTCTCAGCAAAAGGCCCCCCAAGCCAGAAGCCTGTAATCATTCAGGAGCCCCTCAAAAGTCGAAAGGCCTCATTGCCTGGATGCTTTCAGCTGCTCCCTTCCATTCTCACCAACGTGGTTCCAGCCTTCACCCTGGCTCAGGCACCAGCACTGCCACCTAACTGGCACTACCAACCACCCACTCCATGGTGCGCAGCTGGGGGGACGATGGGCCTTTTCATGAGGCCAGAGACACAGGAGGAGGGTGGAGAGAGGGAGGGGAGGGGAGACTGTGACTGGAGGTGGGACTGTGGGGATATGGCCAGAGAGGAAGATGCCCTAATCCCAGTGCAGCTCCTGGGGCAAGGGAGGGAAGGAAAGGATACAGTCCCACCCGTGGGAGCCTCCTGTCCGCTCTTCCCCAGAGGAACTGGGGCTGCTGGCCAACTCCAGCATAGCCAGGAATGTGGGATTCCCGGCTGCAAAGACTCAACCTGGGGAAGGCCTCAAAGGTCACATGGTGGGTAGCGAGGACAGGTGGGTGGGACCTGGGCAAAAGGAGAAGGCTGGGCTGCTCTGGAGGAGAAAGGGGTGTCAGAGAATCAGGCCCTGGCAGGGAGCCCTTTTTTTTTTTTTTTTTTTTTGAGAACGAGTCTCGCTCTGTCACCCAGGCTGGAGTGCAGTGGTGCGATCTCAGCTCACTGCAAGCTCCGCCTCCCAGGTTCACGCCATTCTCCTGCCTCAGCCTCCCGAGTAGCTGGGACCACAGGCGCCCACCACCACTCCTGTCTAAGTTTTTGTATTTTAGTAGAGACGGGGTTTCACCGTGTTAGCCAGGATGGTCTTGATCTCCTGACCTCGTGATCCACCCGCCTCGGCCTCCCAAAGTGCTGGGATTATAGGCGTGTGCCCAGCCTGGGAAGCCCTTTTGAATAGATGCCAAATATATCATCTAGCTCTAAGCATAAGACAGAATCCTGGGGCCCCACCAACCCTGACCTTAGCCCTGACCCTTCTCCAGCCAGCTCATTGAAGCCTGGTGACTCTCTCTCCAAAATGCCCACCCTCTCTCATCTCCAGCGTCTCTTGCCTGGATCCCAGTGCCAGCCTGCCTAGTGCCATCTCCTCATGGCTACAGAATGACCCATTTAACACCCACGGTGCATCCATTCAGCCAACTTGGGCAGGAGATGGCCCCTGCATCCAGGACTACCAGTCTGGATTGGAGCTTGACTCAAACAGAAAATGGCAGTGGCACTAGGAAGTGGTCTGGAGTGGATTCAAGGGGCTGAAGGCCAAGGGTCTCCATGTACCACCCCCCCAAGCCTCCTCAAGTCCTCAGCCTGCATGCAACCCTCTCCCCTCCAGCCATGTCCCCTCCTAAGTCCCCCCCGTCTAATTGGAGCACGTGCCTCCCACCATGGATGCTCCTTCCCCTCTCACCTCCCCAGGCCCCTTTCTGGCCCCTCCTGGGGCTTCTCTAACTCTCGTCCACCTCTGCCTCTCTGGGTGCCTTGAGTACAGAGCCTGGAGCCGACCTGTCTGCGCTTCCAGCACCGGGTAGCCAGCAAATGTCCCAGCAAATTAAGGAATTAAGGCAGAGCAGGTCTGAGATAAGGACAGTGTCTGGGTGAAGGTCACGTTCTGCCTGTCCAAGCATGAGTCTTCCATGGCAACAACCTCCCCTTCCTTCCCCCCGTGGAGAGTAGCCCCCTCCCGTGCTCGTTTTGGCCTCTCTGCACCCGCCCTGCATTGCAAGTCTGCCTCCCCCATCACCAGCGGGTAATCTTGTGTAGTTTTTACTCTGGTGCCCATGAATGGAAGAGTTAGAGAAGAGCTGACGGAGAGCCCTTCCCAGGGCCTTGCAACCACACCCCCGCATTGGTGCCTGAGCAGCTCTGCACTCCACTTCACTCCCCCGCCCCCAGCTTCTCCCCATCCCTGTCCTAATCAGGCCTGAAGGCCAGCCCCTCCAGTGAGGGGCAGCCCCGGGTCCTACTGGGGTCAGGCCAGCTGTGCCACATACTCTGGTCAGTGTCCAGACCTTCCAGCTGGAGGCTCAGGCTGGCTCTAGCTGTGGTGGACACAGGGAATGCAGACCCCTGCCCTGTATAGCTCATTCAACCCTGCCTCAGCCCTGACATTTTGTCTCCCCTCTTTGTGGTGCCTTCCAGACTCCTTCCCATACCCAGAGTCCCCAAATTAGCCACCAAGGCCTTTTAGTCCTTTGTCCTGAAAGCCTTTAGAATCTCGCCCTGTTCCCCATCTCTCGGTCCCTGTTTGCCTGGTGGCTGACAGCTGCCAGGGCCACCCCACTGGCACCCCCACCTCCCGTGTCTGCTCCACACAGCTGCAGCCACAGGATGTTTTTCCTGACAGTTCTGTATGCCTCGTTTCCCAGCTGTAAAGTCCACATTCTTCACTGGGGTATTCAAGGCCCCTCTCATCTGGCCCCTGCCAACCTCTCTCGGAGCCTGGGCTACCCAGAGCTCTGCAGGTTCCCCAAACATACCAGGCTCTCTCCTGCCTCCAGGCCACGCACATGCCCTACCCACCACCCAGGGTGCTTTCTCCCCATGTGGTGGACTCTAGTGTTGCCTGTTCCGTGAAACACCCTCTGATCCCTTTCCCCAAGCCCAGGAACCCGGGTGCTTCTTCCTCTGTGAACCCATGCTACCCTACGGTTCCTGACTATACAAGTTAATGTCCCCCTCTGCATGCAGGTCTGTCCCCCTCTCTTGGGTTGGGTTCCACAAAAGCAGATCCTGAGACAGTGATCTAGTTATAGGTCATTTATCGAGGGGGCTCCTGGGAGAGACACATAAGGGAGCTAAGAAAACAGGAGAGGATGGAAATAGAGCAAGAATGGATCCCAGGTAGAGTCTAGAGGGGCCTGACCAAGGGGGCTCTGCAACATAAACTAACACTGGGCTGTCCACCAGGAGACGAGGAGGCTGCCTTATATGTCCCCCTGGGTATTCGTCCGTTTTCACGCTGCTGATAAAGACATATTCTAGATTGGGCAATTTACAAAAGAAAGAGGTTTATTGGACTTACAGTTACATGGCTGGGGAGGCCTCACAGTCATGGTGGAAGGTGAAAGGCATGTCTCACATGGTGGCAGACAAGAAAAGAGAGCTTGTGCAGGGAAACTTCCCTTTTTAAAACCATCAGATCTTGTGAGACTGATTCACTATCATGAGAACAGTGCAGGAAAGACCTGCCCGTGTAATTCAGTCACCTCCCACCAGGGTCCTCCCGCGACACATGGGAATTGTAAGAGTTACAATTCAAGATGAGATTTGGGTGGGGACACAGCCAAACCATATCACCCTATCAGCCAGTCACTCCTCAGCGAAGGGCAATTCGCAGAAGGGGCAGCTGGGAGCATTCCCAGTCATCACACCTGCAGCCAGGGGATTCGTGGGTACACTGACCAGGGAAAGGGAGTCTGGGTGGGGTACCCACAGCACCCCTATTGAGTGTGATCGCTGCCAGATTTCTTGATGAGTGAGAGGAACACGGATTCCTGGCCCATCCAAGCACTGACATTTTCCAAACCCAGAGCTGCATGTGCTTCCTTGCAAGAAGGTCCTGCCCATGAGCTGAGGGGGCATAGTTGCTACTGCAGTGACTAGAAAGGAGCCCCAGATATCCAACCCCCAAGAAAGGACTCTGTGCAGAGCCCTGCCGCACTCACTGGGCATCTGTTATGTGCACGACTGTGCACGTGAGAGCCTTGGCAAAAGTTCTCATCTATTCCTCATAATAATAATCATTTTATTATAGGAAAGCAGAGGCTCAGAGGGGTGAAGTGACTCCAAGGAGGTCATGCAACTTGTGAGTCGAAGAGCTGGGATTCAAACCCGAGTCTAACTGACTCCTTGCCTGATTTCTTCCCCCCAGTGTGTGAACCACCTTGGAACAAAGCCCTTCCTGCCCACCATAAGCAAACTGGCAAGTCCTAGCTGGGTGCAGTGGCTCACACCTGTAATCCCAGCACTTTGGGAGGCCGAGGCAGGTGGATCACTTGAGGTCAAGAGTTCAAGACCAGCCTGGCCAACATGGTAAAACCCCGTCTCTACTGAAAACACAAAAATTAGCTGGGTGTGGTGGCTCATGCATGTAGTCCTAGCTACTCCAGAGGCTGAGGCACAAGAATGGCTTGAAACTGGGAGGTGGAGGTTGCACTGAGCCAAGATCATGCCACTGCACTCCAGCCTGGGCAACAGAGTTCGAGTCAGTCTCAACACACAAAAAAAAAAAAGAAAGAAGGAAGGAAGGGAGGAAGGAAGGAGGGGGAGGAAGGGGGGGGGGGAGGGAGGGAGGGGCAAGTCCAGGGTGATCTCTCTGCCCCACAACAGGTCTCAGCTAAACTCAGGGTCCTCAAGGACCATATCTGGCATTTGCAATAGTTGGGAGACCTGTGCATGTATTTTGTATATAATTTGCACAATGTTGCATCTGGTTTGCATATGTCCATGCTGAGAGTCCATCAGCATTGCACAATTTCTAAGTTGTTCCTAAGCTACTCTCACTCAATGGAAGTCTGTCCAGGCTTTACAGAGCCCAGTTTCCACAATTTCTGGACTCTTCCAGGACCTCACCTTCAGGCTGCACATCTATCCCCTGCCAGGATCCTGGACAAGTCCTGCTTCTGCCCAGCTGGATGGGGTCAGTGCAAACCCCTGCCCCAGAAACTCATTTGCATTTGGTATAACCTGTTTTGATGGTGCAGGTATAATCAAAATGCTGATGGTGATGATGTGCAGAAAAAAGTGAGCCTGGGCAAAGAGCCTTGCTGCACAGAACTTCCAAAGGTGGCTCTATGTGCAGGGAGGCCTAGCTGTGCACTCTCAAAAAAGAAAAAAAAGAGGGTAGGGGAGATGGGCACTGACAAAGGGCTATACCTTAGGGCTGGTACCTTCAAGGGCTGTGGTCCCTGTGCAGGAGGGGTCCATCTGCAGCAGGAAGGGCTTGTGCCAGAAAGCCAGCAGCTTCAGTGCTTTCTATTTCTGTGTCTTTTAGGGGAACTTCATCCCACACAACTTTGTGTGGCTTTTAATAATCTTATGTGCTGGGCCCTCAATAAGAAAAGGAAAGGCCGGATGTAGTGGCTCATGCCTGTGATCCCAGCACTTTAGGAGGCCGAGGTGGGTGGATCATTTGAGACCAGCCTGGCCAACATGGCGAAACCCTGTCTCTACTGAAAAAAAAAAAAAAAAAATTAACCGGGTGTGGTGGTGTGTGCCTACAATCCCAGCTGCTTGGGAGCTGAGGCAGAAGAATCCCTTGAACCTGGGAGGCGGAGGTTGCAGTGAGCAGAGATTATGCCACTGCACTCCAGCCTGGGTAACAGAGTGAGACTCCATCTCAAAAAAAAAAAAAAAGAAAAGAAAAGAAAACAGAAAAGGCAGGATGCATGGGGTTCTCCCCTGTAATCCCAACACTTTGGGCAGGAGGATCACTTGAGGACAGGAGTTTGAGACTAGCCTAGGCAGCACAGTGAGACCCCATCTGTACAAAAGGAAAAACTGTGTGTTCATGCACATGCGTGATAGTGGTATAGGGGATGGGTTGGGTGTGTCTGGATGTGGTTATGCATGTCCCTGTGAACAGAAACTGCACTCCCACTCCTGTGTGTGGCCCGTTTCCATTCAGGTGTAGAAACTCCAGTCGGAATCAGAGGAACATGACTGCCTCCTTTCCTCCTCTGCTTCTGGCCTTCCTAGATTTCCCGTCTGGCAGAGGCAACGTGGCCTCATCGTCTACTTGGGGGGACCCCAGCTCTGGCCTGATCCAGCCAAGACCCTGAGCATCTCCCTATACTGAGGTCCTCCACCCCCACTAGAATGGGGCCCAAATCCTGGCTCCCAAAACTGTTGCAGTGAAAGAGGGAGCATGGTGTTTGATGTCAGCTACTTAGAAAAGGGGGAAGTGGGGTCCAGCTGTCCCTTCAGCCCCTGTGACATGGATATTCCCAAGCTCAAACAGGGTCCAGCCTCTTCCCTGTGAGTTTTGGGCTCCACATCTGGGGCTGGGGAAGGGAATGAGAGGAAGGGGTGGGACCCCTTGGAAAAAGATCACAGCCTCTGGGGTGGGGGAGTTTCCTCCCAGAGCCAGTCTGGGCAATGCTGCCAGGCAGGTCAGCACCCAGCCTAGGATGAGGAGCTGGTTCTGTTCATGTTCCCCTCAGATGTTTCTCACTTCCTAAAAAGCGCAAAGTCAGTGATTACAAGATCAAGAGCATGTTGTGGATATGGTGTATCTTGCCCTCAGCAAAATGGTTCATAACATCTCTCTTAGAAGTTGGAGAATATAATAGCACATTCGGTGGTTTCATGGGGAGAACGAAAGGCTGGCTTAGGCACCATTTGGTTGCTGTAAGACTATACTTCCAGGGATCATTTCTACAGTTCGTTACTAGAGAAGTTTCTCTCTGTAGGGCACATTTGGTTGCTGGGATCAGAAACCCATGCAAGCTAGCTCCAGTGCTGGACTATTGGGAAGCAGATAAGGAAGACACAGCTTGTCCACAGATGTTTACTCCCCACACAGCCCCATGACTCTGCCCCACTCTCCCCTGACCACCCTCTTTCTCCATTTCCCATGATTCCCCCAGAGCTCTCGTGGTCTCTCCTATCATTACCAGCCAAGTGTTCCTGTAGTGGACTGAATTGGGCCCCTCCCAAAACTCATGAACATTTGGAACCTCAGAACGTGACCTTATTTGGAAATAGGTCTCTGCAGATGTACTTATTTAAGATGAGCTTATGTTGGGCCCTACATCCAATGACTGGTGTCCTTATAAGAAGAGGAGGCTGGGCTGGGTGCAGTGGCTCCCAGCACTTTGGGAGACTGAGGTGAGAGCATCACTTGAGCTCAGGAGTTTGTGACCAGCCCGGGCAACAAAGTGAGAGCCCAACTCTACAGAAAATTCAAAAATGAGCCATGCATGGTGGTGCACAACTGTGGTCCCAGCTACAGAGGAGGCGGGGGCAGGAGGATCGCTTGAGCTCAGGAGGTCGAGGTTGTATTCCAACCTGGGTGATGGAGCTAGACCTTGTCTTTATTTATGTATTTACTTATTTATTTATGGAGATGGAGTTTCACTCTTGTCACCCAGGCTAGAGTGCAATGGCATGATCTTGGCTCATTGCAATCTCTGCCTCCAGGGTTCAAGCGATTCTCTTGCCTTAGTCTCCCAGGTAGCTGGGATTACAGGCACCTGCCACCACGGCCGGCTAATTTTTGTATTTTTAGTAGAGATGGGGTTTCACCATATTGGCCAGGCTGGTCTCAAACTCCTGACCTCAGGTGATCCACCCACCTCGGCCTCCCAAAGTGCTGGGATTACAGGCATGAGCCATCGCGCCCAGCGCTGTCTCAAATTTAAAAACAAAACCAAAAAGGCCGGGCACGGTGGCTCATGCCTGTAACCCCAGCACTTTGGGAGGCTGAGGCGAGCGGATCACGAGGTCAGGAGATCGAGACCATCCTGGCTAACACGGTGAAACCCTGTCTCTACTGAAAACAAAAAAATTAGCCAGGCGAGGTGGCAGGCATCTGTAGTTCCAGCTACTCGGGAGGCTGAGGCAGGAGAATGGCGTGAACCCGGGAGGCGGAGATTGCAGTGAACTGAGATCACACCACTGCACTCCAGCCTGGGCAACCAAGCGAGACTCTGTCTCAAAACAACAACAAAAAACAAAAACAAGAGGAAAGGACACAAACCAAACAAGAGGAAAGGACACAGAGAAAAAAGGTCACATGAACAGGGATATGTGGAGGTGAAAGCAGAGGTAGGAGTGATGGTGATGCTGCTACAAAGGATCCTTGACCAAAGAATGCCAGAGATTGCCAGGAACCACCAGTGGCTGGAAGAGGCAAAGAAGGCTTCTCCCCAGAGCCACTGGAGCAGGCATGACCCTGCTGGCCCCTGGATTTGAGTTAGCCTCCAGAATTGTGGGAGCATACATTTCTATGTGTTAAGCCACTGAGTCTGTGGCTGTTACCACAGCCCTGAGAAACTCACACAACCTACACCTGGAAACTGGATTCCTTCCGCTTCTGTGTTCTGATTCCAAAGCCTGGGAGAAAGCAGAATGCGCCTAGCTGGGGTCAGGTGTCTGCCCCACAGAACCCACAAGCCACTAAAGCTGAGGGCAGGGAATAGATGTGGGTTTCAGAGCTGCCCCTTCCAGTATCCTTGATAACCATCGCCCTATCCAAAAGGTACTAATTCCTATCTCAAGGTCAATTTGGAGGGAGGTCTCTCCAGGCAAGCCCCAGAGTTCCGTGCATTCTGTACACCTATCAGCTCTTGGGGCAAAAACACAGAAGGCTGTAGCCACCCATGTGGATGAGACAAGTCCAGGAAAGTACCACTCTGATGACAGAATCAGGATTCAAGGGTTCTGTGCAGGTTAGAGAGTTAGCAAGGTGATATTGGATGAGGACGACGACAAAACCCACCTCTTGGGTTCCAACAGTCAACTTCACAAGCAAACTGTGGACGACGCCTGGCTTCATGGCAGCAGTGCCTTGTGAGAAAGACCTGAAGATTTTCTTTGACCAGCCGGCTTAGAGCTTCAGTTGCACAAAAAGCATAGCACTTTTGGCTCGGCTGGGGCGGTGATGGGCCTTTCGGGCTCGGTGCAGCCCATACCTAAGACAGAGAGGAAACACAGGCCTCTCCAGAGAACCAGAGGTGCAACAGGGCCACCAGGCTAGGTGGCAGAGGTTGTGGGGTAAGGGGGAGGTAGGACGCCTGGGGAGAGGTCAGCGGAGTTATCAAACTAAGGGTCCCGGGCACCCCCAGATAATGATGGTACCAGGAGGCAGAGCGAGCAAACGGGGATGATCTGGGGTCTATTCCAAAGAGGTGGCGGAGGAGGTGGTGCTGGTGTGCCCCCAAACACGGCCATCTCTGCTCCAGAGCCCTGGAGAGCAGTTCCCGGGTTCACACGGACTCTGAAGACACCCGTATCCTGCGGGTGGGCGGCTCCTGGAGAGCCCACGCCCAGGCTGGCCTCAGGGGTCTGCTTCTTTGCTTCTCGCCCTGTGCCCGTAGGCGACAGAGTGGCTGGTGTGCTCTGGGGCCTCCCAGGGCGCGGCGGCCTGCGCCCCTGCCACCTGGGGCTGCTCCCTTCGGAACCTCCTGTTCGCAGGCGGCCCCTCGGCTGTCCGCTCGGAGCTGGGGCGGGGGGCTGGCGGCGGCGAGCGGCGCGGCCCCAAGTTTATGCTAATCCGCAAAGAGCCCGCCTCCCGCCTCCCCTCCGCGGCCCCAGCCGCGAGCAGCGCCGGCCACTCCGCGGGACGCAGCCACCGCGAAGCGCCAGGCGGCCGGGCCAGCGAGCTCGGGGGGTCGAAGGGGACCACGGGACCCTCGGGGCGGGACCCGGGCCGACCAGCGGCGAGGGCGGCGCGGCGCTGCGGGAGGACACCCGGCGGGGGACACCGCGCGGGGCCGGGCAGAGGCGCGGGGACCGCGATGGGCCGCCGCCGCCTGCCCGTCTGGCTGTGCGCCGTCGCGGCGCTGCTCTCGGGGGCGCAGGCCAAGGGCACCCCGCTCCTGGCGCGGCCCGTGCCTCCCGGTGCCTCCCGCTACAGTCTCTACACGACGGGATGGCGCCCGCGGCTGCGCCCGGGGCCGCACAAGTAAGCGCGGGCGGGCGGCGGGCGGGAAGAGGGAGGAATGGGCCGGCGCGCGCCGCCGCTCCCACCTGCCCGCACCGGCGGGGGGCGTCGAGGCCACGGGCCCCTCGAGGCCGCTGCATGGAGGAGGCGGCGGCGTCCGGGGCAGAGCCCCCGCTCGGGCGGGCACCCCACACTCCGGGAGGTTGCGGGGCTGGCGAGGAAAAAGGAACCAAGGGGGCCTGGCGCGGCGGCTTGGGATCCTGGCAGTGCCCGCGGAAACCTTTCCAGCGAAGTAACATTTTCCAGCTGCGCTGTGTGCAGACTCCGGGCGAGCGGACCAGGTGGAGGGAGAGGAGGAAGGGCGGTCCGCGCGCTGAGCACGCGGGGCTCCCCCGCCCCGGGCCTCCCCTTTCTCCCCTGCCCCGCCAGGTAGAAGATGGAGCTGCGCATCCGGGCGGCCGCTCCCCACCTCAGTCAGCCTGGCCCCAGCAACCCCATGGGAGCCCCAGCGTGGCCTGGTTGCAGAGCCAGTGCGGGCTCCTGGCTCCGGGCCCGTGCTGTGGCACAGCCGTCCACAGTGGTCGGCTTATGCCAGGCAGCCACCTCAGCCATTATGGCTCATCAAAGAGCTTGCTGCCCCCGCCTCAGCTTCTGGTGTTTCGTGGGCAGTGGCTTGCAAACTGACCTCAGTTAAGTGGGCTGGAGGCTCTGCCTGGGGTGCTGGCTGAACTTGAATTCTAGCTGAATTTGAGTGCTGTTGTAGGAGGAAGAATACTGACACTCAGTGGGCCTGGGTACATCAGAGCGAGCCTCCTAGAGGATGTGGTACAATAACTGCTCTGAGAGTGAGGGAACAGGACCAAAGGCAAGGGCTGCAAAACTACAAGGAGAAGTGGATTTCTCTGGGAGCCAGGCAGGGGAGGAAGGACAAGACGTGGTGCTCTCAAAGGAGTCACCGAGTAGGGACTCAGGAGCCTTGAATGCCAAGATAAGGAGTTTGGAATCAGCGAAGGATGGGGGTGTGGCAGGGCACTTGAGGGAGAATCCAGGCTGGCTTCTTCCCCATGCAGGGAGGGGCAGCCACATCAGACTCCTGGTTCCCAATAGTGCTTAGCCCAGGGGTCACCCATCAGGGAGGCTGGAATCAGAGAACAGCAGTGGGGCTGGACCCCAGACCGAGGGCGTTGGCTTCCAGGGACACAGAGAACAGACAGAAGAGACATGGGGTCTGGAGCCCTGCTGAGGCCCACAGACCGAGGTGGGAGGCTAGGAGCCTCCGTGGGCCTCGCTCAGCCAGAGATATTCCAGGGGTACCATTTTCTCCTGTAGGGCCCTCTGTGCCTATGTGGTGCACAGGAATGTGACCTGCATCCTACAGGAGGGAGCGGAGAGCTACGTAAAGGCTGAATACCGGCAGTGTGCGTGGGGGCCCAAGTGCCCCGGGACAGTCACGTAAGTGCACTCCTCACCTACACACTTGGAATCCCCTGGCACAAGCGCCAGTCCTGCCTTCAGCCGAGAGCAGCTGCCAACTCCACAAGGGGCTTCTTGGACTCCAGAGAGCCCACCTGAGCCCCCATGCAGGCCAGAGTAGAAGGCAGCCCCAGAAAAGAGTGTGCCAGGGAGGATCCCAGGGATTTGGGCTTGCAGCAGAGTATCACCTGCACAGACAGGGGCAGGCTTGGGTTGGAGCCCCGGAACCACAGAGGGACAAGGGGAGGGTTCTGGGGGCAGAGGCAGCACAAGGCTAGGAGGAAGTGACAGAGGCAGAAGGTGAGGGGAGAGGAGGGGGCACCCACCCTTAGGCAATGGGTGATGCCACAGGGGGGCCTGGCAGGCCCAGGGAGGACCATGGTGACCACAAGGAGGCAGGCCATGGGGGCAGGGAGAGGAAGCCGGAGTAGCAGGGCTGCACGTGAGGACCTGTGGGACTGCATGCACGTGGGATGCACAGGTCTGTACTTGGAGAGGTTCACATGTGTGTGTGGAAACAAACCTGTTGTCTCCGGTGTGTCAGTGGGTAAACAGGTATGTGGCCGAACAGGTGAGGGCATGGACCCTCGTGAGCCTGCCTGCACCCCAGACCTTCCCTTTCGTGCTCACAATCAGAGGTGCCCATCCACCAGCCTCTCTGACCAGAGCCAAGGTCCCGGAGCAGGCTAGAGAGGAGTGGAAAGAACTAAGGGGAGCAGGTGAGAGCCAAGAGTGGTCCCCAGGGCAGTGAGGGGACTGCCAGCGCCAGCTCCAGGGCAGTGCCACCCCTGCCCACAGGGAGGGCTGGGGCTGTGTCTGAGTTCTCCCAGGTGCCACTGCAGCCTGAGTGGAACTTCTCATGGCAGCATGAGCTAGAAGGGGTCCAAGTGGTCTTGGGAAGTGATGGGGCGAAATTCCTGCTTCTCTCCAAGCTACCAGGATGGGTGGGACTTCTGCCTGCATCCTTCCCTAACATGACTGTGAGCTCCAGGAAGGCCTGCCCTTACCCCACCCCTGTCACCTTAAGCACAGAAAAAGTAAAACCCTGGGGGTGGTATGGGGGTGGGGAGACACACAGCCTTATGCAAGTGTCTGAGGGTGGCCCTGAGTGCCAGCTAGGGGAGGAGCACAGCCCTCAGGTGCAGGATCCTGCTGTCTTGCTCTCCCTGGCCCAGGTACCGCACAGTACTCAGACCCAAATACAAGGTTGGCTACAAGACAGTGACAGAACTCGCCTGGCGTTGCTGTCCTGGCTTCACTGGGGAACGCTGCCCTGAGCACCTCACGGACCATGGGGCTGCCCCACCCCAGCTGGAGCCTGAGCCTCAGATTCCTTCGGGGCAGCTGGGCCCAGGTCCCAGGCCCCCTTCCTACAGCAGAGCAGTCCCCAGTCCTCACGGTGAGTCTGCCCAAGGAGACCCTCCACGGTGACTGGGTTTCTTGGGCTCAGTGGCAGGGGCAGGGAGGGGACTGATCCCAGGCTAGCTGAGCTCCGGCATGGATGGGGAGGAGGAACCCCCAAGCCCCACCTTCACCCCATCATAAAGCTGAGGGAGTTGTGCTGAGTGAGAAGGTAGGCTTAGAACAGAAAGCCTCTTGGGTAGCCTGGCAGTGTGACAAGCGGAGAGCGTGAGGCCAGTGATGCCCCGGGGCTCTCTTCTCCTCTTTCCCAGGAAGGAAAGGCCCAGGGCTGTTTGGTGAGCGGCTGGAACGCCTGGAGGGTGACGTCCAGCGCCTGGCCCAAACATATGGTACCCTCAGTGGCCTGGTGGCCAGCCACGAGGACCCCAATAGGATGACTGGTGGTCCCCGGGCTCCTGCTGCCCCTGTGGGCTTTGGGGTCATCCCTGAGGGGCTTGTGGACCCAGGAGACAGAGCCAGAGGGCCGCTAACACCTCCCTTGGACGAGATCCTAAGCAAGGTGACAGAGGTGAGCAACACTCTTCGGACCAAGGTGCAGCTTCTAGACAAAGTGCACGGGCTGGCACTCGGCCATGAGGCCCACCTGCAGCGGCTGCGGGAAGCCCCCCCATCCCCGCTCACCTCCCTGGCCCTGCTGGAGGAGTATGTGGACCGACGGCTGCACCGACTCTGGGGGAGCCTGCTGGATGGCTTCGAGCAGAAGCTGCAAGGCGTCCAGAGTGAGTGCGACCTGCGGGTGCAGGAGGTGCGGCGGCAATGTGAGGAGGGTCAGGCCGCCAGCCGGAGGCTGCACCAGAGCCTTGATGGCCGGGAGCTAGCCCTGCGCCAGGAGCTGTCACAGCTGGGCAGCCAGCTGCAGGGCCTGAGTGTGGCTGGCAGGGGCAGCTGCTGTGGCCAACTAGCCTTGATCAATGCCCGTATGGATGGCCTTGAGAGGACCCTGCAGGCAGTCACCGAGACCCAAAGGGGCCCCGGTGCCCCAGCCGGGGATGAGCTTACGAGGCTCTCTGCTGCCATGCTCGAGGGAGGTGTGGACGGGCTGCTTGAGGGTCTGGAGATGCTCAATGGGACAGAGGGTGGAGCAAGGGGATGCTGTCTGAGGTTGGAGATTGGGGGGTGGGGAGCAGGTGGCTTTGGGACCATGCTGGAAGAGCGCGTGCAGAGCCTCGAGGAGCGCCTAATGACATTGGCTCGGGAGCTAAGCCGTGACAGCGCCCCTCCAGGTAGGTCAGCTCGGCCCCTTGTGCAGACAGAGCTGGCCGTGCTGGAGCAACGGTTGGTTTCACTGGAGACTTCGTGCACCCCGAGCACCACCTCAGCCATCCTGGACAACCTCGTGGCAGAGGTGAAGGCCTGGCAGAGCCGGAGCGAGGCCCTCCTACGCCAGGTGGCCAGCCACGCAGCACTGCTCCAGCAGCTCAATGGCACTGTGGCCGAGGTCCAGGGACAGCTGGCAGAAGGGACGGGCAGCTCACTCCAAGGCGAGATCACTCTGCTCAAGGTCAATCTGAACTCAGTGAGCAAGTCGCTCACGGGCCTCAGTGACTCTGTCAGCCAGTACTCTGATGCCTTCTTGGCTGCCAACACGTCCCTGGATGAGCGGGAACGCAAGGTGGAAGCCGAAGTCCACGCCATCCAGGAGCAGGTCAGCAGCCAAGGCTCCAGGCTTCAGGCTGGCCACAGGCAGGTCCTGAACCTGCGGGGGGAGCTGGAGCAACTCAAGGCTGGTGTGGCCAAGGTGGCTAGTGGGCTAAGCCGCTGCCAGGACACAGCCCAGAAACTTCAGCACACAGTGGGACACTTTGACCAGCGGGTGGCACAAGTGGAGGGTGCGTGCAGGAGGCTGGGCCTGCTGGCTGCGGGCCTGGACAGCTTGTCCACTGAGCCACTGAGGTCCAGAGAGGGCCTGTGGAGCCATGTGGACCAGCTGAATCGTACGCTGGCCCAGCACACACAGGACATTGCCCGCCTCCGGGACGACCTACTGGACTGCCAGGCCCAGCTGGCTGAGCAGGCACGGCCAAGGAAAGCCAACTAGACAGGCTGGCCAGGACCCAAACCCTAGATCCCACCAACTTGGGGAACATCACCCCAGAGCCCAGCCTTATCCAGCAGCGCCTTCCAGCCTTCCCTGGCTAGCCCAGATGGCACTAAAGAGGCCACTGAGGGAATGGTCTTGGTCTAGCTCCATATGGCTATGCACAGTGCTGCACAAACTGGACAGTTCCGGACAGTGGTCAAGGCAAGGATGTCGTGCTTGAAGGCCAGGGTGGACTTGAGAGATGTCACATTCCACTGTCTGCAAATCAGTGTCTGGGCAGCTAGCTGCAGGGCCTGAGCGTGGCTGGCAGGGGCAGCTGCTGTGGCCAACTGGCCTTGATCAATGCCTGTGTGTAAGGCCTTGAGAGGACCCTGCAGGCAGTTAGCACCAGTGTCAGCAACTGTGCAAAGACCTACAGGCCCACAGCCAGTGGCCTGTCCACATTGCCCTGTGCCCATAAGCAATAGTCCACAGCCTTTGGTGGCTTCTGTTCCTTGTCCCCTTAGCTTCTCCTTGCAGCCATCAGGACTAGGTTTGTGCAGGAAGGTGATGCCCACTGGAACTGTCCTCACACCTGGCAGCTTCATGGATGCTGTATCTGAACTAAGGACCAGAGGCTGCCAGACGTTTCTGGCTCCTCACACGTCCTTCAGGACAGAACAGAAGCACAAAGACTCAGACGAGAGTTCTCTTTATTCCCTTTGATCCTCCCCCAAGGTGAGGGCTTAGGCAGCTGTAGAACCCCAGGAAAGAATGAAGTGCAGGCAATCTGTTTAGAGACCCCTCACCCCAAATTTATCCTTTTCCTTTCCTTCCCTTAAAATGTTTCCAGGGCTCTCTGGTGCCCACACTGTCCTCTTCCTTCCACTTGGGGGTGGGGAAATCCTTCCTGCCAGGTCAGGCCATTTCTCTAGAAAGTGGCCTGAATGAGGCCAGGCCCTGAGAAGGAGCCCCCAGCTGGAGGAAAGGAGCTCCAGGCCTTGCTTTTAACACCCCTGCAAAACCCCCACCCTCCCAGGATGTTCACAAAAGGTGAGAAATTCAGGTACGAAACCATCAATGGACAACTTGAAAATGCATGTTCCTCAGGCCTATGCAGTTCCCAGAGACTCTGACACCCGTCTCTGCTGAGGCTCCCAGCCTCAGTTTCCCCCACAGCAGCACGGGGCCCGCTGTGCTGCTCTTCAGGTCCCCACAGCCCTGCCTTTTGTTCCTGGACATTTGGTATCCCGCCCTCCACTCTGGTACTATCGGAGTAGGGCAGGCTCTGGATTAAAGCTTTTAGCCAGTCTAAAGCTACTTTCTTCACCAAAGACAGTGGGAGGAGAGGTTGCTGGGGCATCATTCCTGCTTCCCATAGCTCCTTAGGCAAGAGCTTACCGAGCAGCTGTGAGCACCAAGCTGGCCAGCAGAGACTGTGGGAGGACTGTCAGGCCAACACCCACCTGCCCCGGCTGAGTTTGGGACTGTCTTTAAGGGAGGTCTGGAGAGAGGCAGTGGCAGCAGCCGGACGGGGAGCAGGCCAAGCCGGAGCCACAGTCTCTTAGCCTGCGGGTGTGGGTGTGTATCATGTGCTGAGATGCCAGGGCAGCAGCAAGGGGGATGTGTTGGCAGTGATGTCTGGCTTCAGAGGGTACAGTCCTGACTCCCAGATAAGGGGCGGGGAGAACACTACGTCCTTCCAGAGGCTGCACCACACTCCCACTGCTGCCACCAACCCTTCACTGATGCCTCGAGCCTCCGTGGGGCCTCCCTCTTCTCCCTGTCCTATCAAGAGTTACAGCAAGGTCCCAGGTTGACAGGGAGAGAGATATCGAGGGCATAGAGAACCCTGCAAGGAGGCCAGGCATGGTAGCTCATGCCTGTAATCCCAGCACTTTGGGAGGCCGAGGTGGGCAGATCACTTGAGGTCAGGAGTTCGAGACCAGCCTGGCCAACATGGTGAAAACCCATCTCTACTAAAATCACAAAAATTAGCCAGGCGTGGTGGTACATGCCTGTAATCCCAGCTACTTGGGAGGCTGAGGCAGGTGAATCGCTTGAACCTGGGAGGCGGAAGTTGCAGTGAGCCGAGATCATGCCACTGCACTCCAGCCTGGGCAACAGAGCAAGACCCTGTCTCAGGAAAAAAAAAAAAAAAAAAAAAAACAGAACCCTGCAAGGGCCCAGATGACAAACTAATTGCCCCGGGCCAGTGCCACACTGACGCCTGGAGCATCTGCAGCTTAGCTGGCAAAAATAGGACGGGGAAGATGGGGGAGTCTCTCTAGCTCCAACCAACCTGCAGCCCCCTTCTTCCCCTTCAGTGGGTTTGCCCCGTGGCAATCCAGCTCCCACCCTCCTATACCCCGGTACACCTAGTCAGTTCTGGGCCGGGCCAGGGAGGAGAAGCCAGCCAGGGCAGGTTCAGTCCAGGGTATCAAAGTCCACAGTGGGCAGTGGCTCCCGCCAGTAGCAGAAGTTACTGTATTCAGGGTTGGCCAGGTCTGTGCTGGGGCCACGGGCCACAGGTGGGAAGAGGAGCTCGACCACCTCACCAAGCCGCTGATACCTACAGGCAGAAGGGGGCCAGCACTGAGCCTGAGCTGCCACCAAACCACGGCCTCGGCCATGGGAGCCCAGAGTAAGGGACAGAATCCCTGGTGAGAGGTGAAATTGGGGCCCAGGAAGAAGCCGGGGCAGGGGGACGTGGCAGGGCATGGGGAACACGTGGCAGGGTTTGGCCTCACGTGGACTTGTGGTTCTTCATGAGCTCCTGCATGAGCTCTCCGCGGGGGTTGACTGTGAAGATGCGTGACTCAGGTAGGCCCACCTGCCGGTAGGCAAAGACATCCTGTGGGAGACAGGAGAGGCCCATGGAACGGAGGCCTGCAGGCAGCTGGGGAGAGATGGCGCAGCAGAGGGGAGGGGACACACTCACATTGGGCCTGTTCCCAAAGGCAGCAGAGAAGGGCTGTCCATGGGGCAGAAACAGCTGCTGGATGTCACTCAGGCAGGCGACCTTGAACACCTCTGGTTTCTTCTCAATCACCTCTCTGGGGTGGCCAGAACCACAGCAGGGAAGGGGGCCAAAGTAGGGAAGAAGCCAGAGGGGATGGTAGGCTCAGGCGATGGGGGGTCTGACCCCACCCTCCTTGCCACCTGAGAGCTTAATGCCAGCCTGCTAAGGCTGGCCTGGCAGTGAGCCTGCCTCTCCCCACCAGGGGACCATGGGCTTGTACGTGTAGGGGTGGTTACCTGTGGAGGGCAGAGAAGAGGCTGCTGGGAGACAGAAGGATGGGGCCCTTGGGGAGGCTACAGCCCCCCTCGCTCACCCACTGCAGGTACCCCTTGGTGAGGTCCGCCATGCCAATGGCCCGCGCCGAGCAGTACAGGAACTTGTACCCATTTCTGAGAGTGGGGAACAGGGTGGCATAGAGCCATCAGAGACTAGCCAGCCCCCATCTGTTTCCTTGGCTTCAGCCTGCCCAGCCCAACTGTGGGGCGCTGATGTTCCAGCCTGTGCAGGGAGAGGACCTGGGGAGAATGGCCAGGCCTCATCAGTGGACTCAGCTGGATGGTGCACAGAGTCCTGAGGTCTGGATGGACCAGGATGGAGAGGGCCTCCCCTCTGGCCTCAGGCCAGTAGGTGGTCCTGATCCTAGAACACAGCCCCAGGGGATGAGCCTTTCACAGAACTGCGGGCCAATAGAGAGGTCTCAGCACCCGAGGCACCTGCCCTGGCGGCCTCCCTTGTGGTCCCTGCTGGTCCCCAAGATGTCCTGTCCTGTCACTCCCTCTCTAGAGCTAGGGGCCTTGCCTCAGCCCCAGCCCCAGCCCAGGCACTCACAGGTAGATTTTGTGATAGAGACTGGTGATGCCCTGGTGTGTCCAGTCTTTCCCCAGCTGGGGCAGGATATGGCCCAGAGCATCCGACCTACAGCCAGAGAGGAAGGGTCACTCCAAGGCAGCTCCATGTGGCCCAGCTCCAGCCCCAGGATGCCCCACCAGGAAGGGAGGGCTCCTCTCACTGTCCCCACCACACCCAGCACAGAGCGAGGCGAGTCCATGACCCCTCTCTCCCTCTCCTTCCCACAGCCAGCTGAGCCTCACTTGGTGATGGTGCCGTCGATGTCAGAGATGACCACCTTGTCGTCCCATTTCCACAGGTAGATGGTGGCCTTGCAGCGGCAGGTGCCCTGGTACTGAGTGGTCACACTGAACACCACATCATTGGCACCTTCTTGCAGGTTCAGGCGCCGCTGAGGCCAAAGAGGGGTGCGTTGTGATCAACGACAGCCAGGCACTGCCTACCTCTCCCCTTCTGCCATGGTCTCCAGTCCCCTCGGGCCTCTCATTCTCCTCTTCCTCCCAGCTCAGAGACCCTTCTTGGATTCATCAGAGATAGCCACGCACAGACACACATCCATGTAGGCAGAGGGTGGCCATGCTGATCAGGGCTCTGTCCAGGGCAGGCCACAGGAGCCCTAGCCTCCATTCACTCCCCTTCGAAATGTAACTCACAGACAAAGCCACATCCACGACTCCCTGCCCAGGACTCCCAGGCCCAAGGCTGGGGTTGCTGTTGGCAGGGAGACACACCCCTCCATAGATGGGGGTCCTGTGGGGATCTCCATAGGAAGCCCCTCCTTGGGGCCAGGGTACCTGAGTCAACATTGCCCTAAGGAGAGGTGTAACCCTGTACGTGGTCCACAGAGAAGGATCAGGGCCATTCCCCACCAAAGCCCTGAGTTGAGTGTGAGCTCCAGGGTACCAGACAGATGGCAGCTGCTTTGTACTGGCTGGTGAGTTCCTCCTGGACACCTCCCTGACCATGGAGCCACACCCATGAAGAAAATATATTCTTATTCCAGGAGCCACCAGTTACTGAGCTTAGAGAAGATGTGACTTGGGGCCGAGAGTTGCCAGAATCTGAGGGACTGTCATTAGCATTTGATTCTTTTCAGTGTTGCTTCCAGGGGCTGACCCAGAGCCTGCTGGCTCACTACAGGTTGATATCTCAGGAGGACCTAAGAGACAGCTTTCCCAGTGTCTCTTTCCCAGGACCTAAGTGACAGACAAATGGGCTGGCATGTGAAGAAGTGAGCGCTCTACCCTTGGAGGTATTCGAGTGCAGGCCATCAGGGAGGCTCCCAAGGGGATAGATTCTGGCCTTTGGTGAACGTGTGGCTCCCTGGAGCCATTTCTCAGCCGGGTCCTGAGGGACTCTCAGACAGAATTAGCTCAGCCCCTCCCCAACCTCCACACAGACAACCCACACTTACAATCTGATCGGAGGAAAGGCGGAGGGACTTCTTGTAGGTGGGAGTGGAGGGTGGAGTGGAGGGTGGCAAGGAGGGGATCTCGAGGATCACAGGGCTGTCTGGGGCGTCGTCATCACTGCTCAGGACATCTGTCTTCTGCCTGTGGACCGCACTGGCTCTCAGGCCATCTCCTCCAGCCAAAGGGCCTTCACTCCCAGGAGATGCCAAGAGGAGCCTGGGCCTGTCCCCGCCATGCCAGGGCCTGTCCAGGCTATCAGTGATCCCTCTCTCTAGGTACAACCCATTTGGAGTGGTGGCAGACACAGGGGTGTAGGCTGGTGGTCTCCACCCAGCCAAGCAACAGCAGAGGAGGCCGAGACCCAGGGCTGCCAGCTCGCAGGGCCTGCCTTGGAGATATTTACCTGAATACCTAACGTGTATCTCCGGGCTTATCCCCAGTCCCACCTGCTTTGGTTTCAGTCAGGCCATCCTTAGCTACTCTCCACCCAGCCTTAGGCAGCTGGGTCACTTCAGATGTGGAAAAAGGAAACAGAGTCAGCTGGCTTCTTTGGGCTGGGAGAGGCCCTGCCCCTCCTTAATAGGGATCCCCTTGTCTGGGGCAGGAGCCTGAGGACCTGTGCCAGCTCTGCCATTTCCTGGTTGTGGGCCAGGAAATGTGTCTCCAGGCCTCATTTTTCCCATCTGTAAAATGGGGCCATTTCTCAGGAAAAAGAAAAGGTATAGAAGTGCTTGTGGTGGCTCACACCTGTTATCCCAGCACTTTGGGAGACCAAGGTGGGCGGATCACCTGAGGTCAGGAGTTCGAGACCAGCCTGACCAACAGGGTGAAACCCCGTCTCACTAAAAATACAAAAAAATTAGCCAGGCGTGGTGGCTCACACCTGTAGTCCAGCTACTCAGGAGGCTGAAGCCGAGAATCTCTTGAACCTGGGAGGTGGAGGTTGCAGTGAGCCAGGATCGCACTATTGCACTCCAGCCTGGGTGACAGAACCAGACTCTGTCTCAAAAACAAACCAACCAACCAAAAAAAAAAAAAAAAAGAAGTGCTTGGTGCTTGAGGAATGACAAATAAAGAACCTACGGCTGGAGACAGGGTACTGGCTCCTCCCTGCTGCCCCCCGACCCAGGGCCATCTTTCCCAGGCTCCTACTGCAGAGCCCCGGATAGGCGATCTCACTCACCCCTGCTGCTCCTTGGCTGCAGTCTTCTCCCTCTGGGCACTGCGCTGTGGAAAGAACATCCATTAGTGAATCCCACCTCCTGCCTGTGCCAGCCCTGGCCCTGCCCCTCGACCATGACCACCCACCTCCTCGGCCAGGAAGTCCCTGCGTCGCCAGGAAAACCACCATCGCCCACCCTTCCGGGGCATCTTCTCCTTCTCCAGCTTGTCCATGGTGCTCTGTGGGCAGATGAAAGCCACGACAGTGTTTCCTACCTCCTACCTCCACACAAACCTCCTACCTTATGTTGTTCTTGGGACCCTTCTCCCATGAGCCCAGAGTCTGGGTCGACCCTAGAGCAAGGTGCTGTCAACATCTGGAGGCCAAGGAGGCATGCTCACCTCCATCCTGGGATTCCAAGCAATGACTCAGGTGAGTTATGTTCAAAAGACCGAGGGCTATTCCTGCCCCCAGCCCCGATCCCTAGCTCTAGGCTCAGCCTCAGCCTGGCCTCCACATCTTGTGGATCCATTCCTCTACTAGAGTACTTAAAGGCAATGCTTTGGGAGTTTCTCAAGATCTGGTACTCCCTATGTTGAGACCAAGTGGTAGCAGGGAGAACAATCTTCAGGCAGTACTCCCCTCAACCTCCAGGACTGCCCCAGGCAACCTCCTAAGGTCGGTGATCCTATCCCACAAACAGCCCCCTTTTCTGTATGGTACCATCGCTGTCTGGTTGGGGCAAGTTGACCTTGTGAAAAAATGCTGATGAGATCTATGCTATTATAGATAACCCCAGGGAGAGCCCAGGCAAGGCCCATCTCGGGGACACACCAGCATTCTACAGACCCAAGTCAGGAGGATGTGGGCTTGGGCTGGGAACAGCCAGGGGGCCCCCTTGAGCTAGAAACAGGCTGGCGGGGCAGGGGTCTCTCAGGGACCTCAAACGGTGGGTCTGTCTGGGTGAGGTGAGGAGATCCAAGCAGGGAAGGGATCCTCTTCCTTCCCACAGACTCTGGGTCCTAGCTCAGACCCCGTACCAGCCAGAGGACGAAGCTGTCACCCAATGGCAGTGACAGCTGTCAACATCCGTTAGTGATGCTCTTTGGGGAAGCCAAGAACAATAGGCCGCGCCGGGTCAGGGTGGTGCCTTGGATAGCTCCTAGAGGGGCAGGTGCAGGTTGGCAAAGGCTGGCACTGCCCAGGAGGGCACCATCCTCCATGAGTAGGGGAAGGTGGCTGGGAAGACCAGGGAAGAGGTTCTGGGAAGAGTAAACAGGCTGGGCATACCCTCATTCCTTCCCCACTCTGGGCATCATACATGCTGTTCCCCACCCCTGGCCAGCCCAAGGCCCACCCATCCTTCAGTCTCTACCCAGGAGGTAGAGATTGCTTATCAAACCACCTTGCCGTGGGTTCTCCAAGCACTGCACACCTGTCCTTCCCAGCACTCAGGGCTGAATTATATTCATCTGGGTGAGTCTTTGGTTAACCTAGTCTTCCTTGGAGAGCAGGAATAATTTTGTTTCATTTATTCATGACTGTCCCCAGCCTAGGCCTGGGACATAGTAGGTACTCAAGAAATGTGTGCAGATAAAGAAAGTAAGCACCCTTCAGCCCAGCCTGGAGGAATAGTCTTCAGGCAAGGTGAAGGGAGCAACTTCCGTTTCCCAAACCCCATATTTCAGATGCAAAGGCCTCCTGCTAAAGACATGTCCTTGTTTAAGCATCTGTTGGGTTTTTCTTCCCCTCTGGTTTGTCCTGAGCTCCTCTGAAGTCCAGTTTAAATACAACAGGATTCAGCCATGGCCAGAAAACCAGGGAAGGGTGGGGCAAGGCTTCAGGGACCTGTGTCACCTCTCCCAGAGTGCGTCTTGCAGCCAGCCAGCCCCTGGTCCCCAGGCGCATCTCTGCTTACCCTTCACTTCCTTGCCAAGGGTCTCCCTGCCCCGAGGCTATGGCTACCTTCCCCAGCAGGGGCAATGGTGCTCTAACCATTACCTTGGGCAAGTTTTTCTGGAAGGCTTGCAGGGAGAGGATCATGGGGGCAGCCACAGCCCAGTTATAATGCCTAGAGAGACAGAATAGGGCATCAGCAGCTGCAGGGTTGTGGAGAGGGAAATGACTCTCCAGCCACCAGCAGCCCCAGCTCTGGGACTTACTTCCCATTGATTTTCACCACTAGGTTTGGGTCATCCAAAAGTCCAGGGTTTTTGGTGAGGTCCTGGTAGGAGACGCTGTGCTGGTTGAATTTCTCTGGGCACGGAGGCAGAGAGTGACGGGTGAGGCTGGCACATCCTATATGACCCGCTGCCCCAGCCCCCTGGTGCTCCCCACTCTGCTGTTCACCTCCTGTCGGTTGGCTCTGTAACCTGGCAGTGCTCCTCCCTACCTGTGGGTTTTACACCTGTTCCCACCCCAGAATTCACAGGTAACTCACAACTTAGTGTCAAGCATTTGCTTCATGGGGACTTGCGAAGGTCTAGCCCCTGCTGGCAGAGTGTGGGCTGCACAGGGCAGAGAGCTGCAGGGAAGCCCAGCCTCCCACTTCTACTGCCCCACCCTCGCAGTCTTCCCTGCCCTTGCCATCCTCTGGGCTCAGCACCAGTCCTCGAAAGTGCTTGGGCCATAGTCGAACATACCTGGGGAGATGTCCCGGCTGTCAGCCAGTCCACCACAGAGGGACAGTGCTATTGTATCTACTGTGTCCAGAGTGGGTTCAGGTTCATGTTCAGGGTTGGGGTCCCTCAGGGACTTCTGACTGCTGGGTTCACTCCATCTTCTGGGCCCCAGCCCAGAGTCACTGTGGGCAAAGGGGCCAACAATGACGAGAATACGAGGAGGGTAGGAGATGGGTCCTCTCTCCTCCCAGGCCCTTGATAGCCCTTGAGAGCCTGAACCCTTGGCCCCAGGTGCCCAGACCCAAGACACCCTGGCATCCGGAACCCAGGCACCTCTGGGGGAAGTAAAGTGCTGCATTCTCAGAGTCCAGGGAAGGCAAGTCGTCCAGGTAGATGTCACTGGGGCCCAGGTGCTGGCTTCTGTTTGCAGAGCCTGAGGGTTGAAGAGAAGATATCTGTGGAGCTGACATGTGCTTAGCGGTGTGGGCAGTAAGTGCCCTCTGACTGAATTCTCTAAGGCAGTGCTGCCCAGCAGAACCTTCTGCAGTGATACAAATGTCCCATGTCTGTACTGTCTCATATATTAGCTGCTAGTCACATGTGGTTATTGAGCACACTTAAAATGTGATCACAGTGTGACAGAGAAATGGAATTCTAGGCCGGGAGTGATGGTTCACACCTGTAATCCCAGCACTTTGGGAAGCTGAGGCAGGTGGATCACGAGGTCAGGGGATCAAGGCCATCCTGGCCAACATGGTGAAACCCCATCTCTACTAAAAATAATAAAAATTAGCTGTGCGTGGTGGTATATGCCTGTAGTTCCAGCTACTCAGGAGGCTGAGGAAGGAGAATTGCTTGAACCCGGGAGCTAGAGTTTGCAGTGAGCCAAGACTGGAGTGCAGTGGTGTGATCATAGCTCACTGCAGCCTCAAACTCCTGAGCTCAGGTGACCCTCCTGCCTCAGCCTCCTCAGTAGCTCGGACTACAAGCACATGCCACCGTGCCTGGCTAGTTAAAAAAAAATTTTTTTTTTTTTTTTGTGGAGATGGGTTCTCACTACATAGTCCAGGCTTTATCTTGAACTCCTCAAGCAATCTTCCCACCTCGGCCTCCCAAAGTGCTGGGATCACAGGCATGAGCCACCACGCTGGCCCTAATTTGATTTTAAATGGCCACATATAGCCAGTGGCTACTGATTTGGACAGCACAGGTCTCGTGCTTTCCTAGCGCTCTGAGATAAACCTGAGCTTGTGAGCTGGAGCCATCTGACTCTGCTCATCTCCCCGACTTCCTATCCCGACGGTCTTCTACTTCTTGCTCAAGGCATGCCAGCTGCCTTCAGTTTCTGGACATGAAACTTCTCTCCGGCCTTACAGCCCAGGCACATACTGTTTCCTTCCCCTGCTCCTCGCTTGGCTGAATCTTCATTATCCGTGTCTCAGCTCCAACAGCACCTTCTCGGAGGGGCCTTCTCTGACCACCTGGTTTAAACAGCTCCCATTCCAACCAATGACTATGCCCATGGCACGCCCGTCCACACACAGAGCATCTGTCTCCCACACTGCACTGTAAGCCTCATGAAGCTGGTGCCAAGAACAGCACCTGGCACCCAGTAGTTGCTCAAAATGTACCAGCACCCACCCAGGGGACAGGGCGAGGCCAGGAAGGCAGTGAGAGAGTCCCGGCATTACTCACCTTTCCCCCTGGAGACCCTCTCTGGCTGCCCGGTGGGAACTGGACCCTCCAGAGTGGCCCAGCTCCATGACTTGGAGGCAGGAGGCAGGCCCATGTCCCCAGAGCTCTGAGTCTTGGTTTCCTCTGTCTCTGGGGTGTGGAGAGGGGGACCCAATAGAGTGGGATCCTCTGTGTCAGGATGAAGGTCGGCACCAGCCTCTGTTTGCTGGATTGGGGGTCCCGAAGGGTCCACGCTGCCAGCCACAGAGGTAGAGGGAGTGCTGGGTCCTCCCCGAGGAGGAGAGGTTGCCCCAGCTCTGCCTTCAAGGACCATTGAGGACTCGGGCCGCTCAGCTCTGGCCACCTTCAGTGGAACAAATGGAGGAAGATGTGGGCCAGGGCAAGGCCTGCCTCCCATGCTTCACAAAGCTTTGGGGGCAGTGGCCCGAGTTTCAGTCCCTCCAACCCTGATCCAAGGGGGCCAAGGAGCCCCTGAAAGGCAGGGCCTGGGGTTGATACAGAGGGACTCACCTTAGGCAGCCTCCCCCAGGCCCACTGCATGTGGGACTCGGCTCTCAGGGGACTGGGCTCCGGGGTCCGCACCTCCAGCTCCGAGTCGCTCTTCGGGGATGTTAGCTGACCTGCTGAGAGGCTGCAGGAGACATATCCAGAGGCCCTGAGCCTGCCTACCCATCCCTGCTGCTGCCCACCCCAGCCAGGGAAAAAAATACGTGCAAACTCTATTTATGCCTGTGTTGAATCCAGAATGTATAAGGAATATGTAAAGGTCTAAAGAGTATATAAATATATGAATAACTTATGCTAATCAACAATAAGAAGACAATCCAGTAAGAAGAATGGGAAGGAGGGAAGGAGGGAGGGAGGGAGGAAGGAAGGAGGGAGGGAGGGAGGGAGGAGGAAAGGAAGGAGGGAAGGAAGGAAAAAAAAAGATGGCGAAGTTGTAACTGGATTGCCTCATGGGCATAGGGTCTCCATTTGGGGGATGGAATGTTCTGGAACTAGATAGTCGTGATGGTCATTCAACACTATGAATGTACTCAATGCCACTGAATTGTATACACTTTGAAATAGTTAAAATGGTAAATTTATGATATGTATATTTTGCCGCAATTTAAAAAATCAATGAAAGACTTGAACTCTTTACAAAGGAAAAATACGAATGGCTGGTAAACATATTAAATGGGTTCTGTGTTGTTAGTCATCAGGAAAAATGCAAATGGAAACCTCAGACTGTGATCTGGAGTCCCGGTCTGCAGCCCACCTGGCCTCTCACCTGGCCTGGGGGGGCCACTCGCCATCCGAGTAGGGGTAGATGTCTTTGGGCTGCGGTGAAGACTTCTCTTCCAACTTGACACTGCTGAGGGGCCACAAGGAAATGGTCACTGATCGGGCAGGATGCCCCAGGCAGGCATGAGAGCCTGGACAGCAGGGGCTTGGCAAGGTGAAGCAACTACTGCTCAGAGAGGTCAAGGCCCTTGCCCAAAGTCACACAGCATGAGCAGAGGAAACAGCACTTGAACCCCCAAACTGGGATTCAAGTCCCTTGGTCCTTACACACCCTGGGGGCTCTGGCCTCGGCTTTTCCAGCAGGGACAGCTCACTCTCAGCGCCTGCCTCCAGTTCCTCCGAACTAGAATCAGTTGCCACTGCATCCTCCTTCTGCTTGGGTTTCCTCCTGCGACGCCTCTTCTTCCGCCCAATGGAGGCCGTGCCTGCCATGACGAGGCCCTCGGGCTCACTGGCATTGCCCAGCGGGGAGTCTGAGGGGAAGCCAGACAGACCCCCCCAAGGGATGGGGGAGGTGCACAGGCCGGGAGGCACGTGTTCCTGTGGAACAGATCAAGAACTGAGCTGGGAGGCTGACCCTAGTGGGACTGCCCTCACCACACAGTCATCTTGAGCCTTGCCTGGGTCCCAGCCCTGGAGTGAGCTCCTTTAGGGTCAGGAAAACAGGTGTGGAGGCACCAGCCTGGCCCCGTAGCCACTACTGGCCTCAGAGCTCCCCAACAGAGCCACCTGCCACCATGGCAGGCCAGGCAGAGATCTTGGCATCAGCCTCTGATCTTCTCTTTTACCCAAGTCTATGACAGCAGGCATCTACTTCTGCTTTAAGATTCAGCCAGATGTCTCCTCCTCCAGGAAGGAGCCTTGGCTATCCCTCTCCCAGTTCCAACATCTCTCACTGCAATGACCAAACAGTTCATCATCCATTATTTACGTGTCTAGCTCCCCAGACCAGTCTGTAACTTTCTTTGAAGGCAGGGGTCACCCGTCATCTGAGTCTATTGCACAGTGTCTGGCATACAGTAGGGACTCAAAGTTTTTCAAGTGGAGTTTCAACTCCTCTATTGGCTTCTGCTGGGCCCTGCCTCCCCTGTGTGAACACCCACCACTTACACACTTCTAGGTTCCAGCTGCACGGAGCTGGCACCAGACCCGGGACAAGCCAGATGTTATACTTTCCAGCCCCTTCTTCAGCTCCCGCCTCCTCTCCAAGCTGCCCGGGGAAGGCCTCCTTTTCATCCCACAGGGGCCCAGCTCAGGGGTCCAGTCCTCTGAGAAACCTTCCCCAACTTCCCAGTAAGTAGAGTTAGCTGGTACCCTGGCCCCTTCCTCTGGGCCCCCACAGCATATCATGTGTGCCAGAGGCCAGCCCCAACTGACACCCCTGCCTCAGCCCTCCGCTGGTGGGGTGCTCCCAGGGATGGGCGAGGATGGTGACAAATCCCAAGGCTCCGCCCAGAGGAGGCACAGGAGAGGGGTGGGAGGGGCAGGTGCTGTTGGGAGGGCAGCACTCACCTCATCGCTCTCCAGCTCCTGAACAAAGAAGGCCTCCCCGCTGTCCCCGAGCTTCATGTGCAAGTCCACAGGCTCCCCATTGATCTCAATGTCTACCTGCAAATGGAGAGCAGTGGCAGGGACATGGGCCCTCACACCCATGCTTCCAACCACAGGTCTCCCTGCTGGTCCTCCGGTGGCTCTTTGCCACCCCAAACACCGTACTTGCTGGGGCTCCCTCCCCCCGGACCTCAAGTGCCTGGCTGCTCCCGACGATGGGGGTCTCTGCTGCATCTCCCCTTCCTCAGAGAGGCCTTCGCTGAGCTCCCTACCCATCTCTCCCTCACTCATACTGCCCCACTGTCTGAGCTTCATTGCACTTGTCACTGTCTCGGTCTCCTTGTGTATTGCCTGGTTTCCAAGTTCTTCCCTCTCTCACATCCACAGGAATAGGGATGTGATCTCTCTTGTGATCGCTGTGTCCCCAGCCCCCAGGTTATCGGCTGCGTGAACAATGGTGGGAATTTCAGTGTACTGGCCCTTTGTGGAGTGTGTTCTATAGATTATCTCATTTAATCTTTGCAACCCCTTGCAGTAGCTCCTATCATTACCTCCACTTTATAGATAAGGAAACTGAGGCTTTGGGGGTTTAAGTAATTCGCTAGGAGGCAGCCTCACAGCAAGCAAGCCTATGAACCTAAAAAGGCTGAGTGTACAACCCAAGCTACTACCCTCTTAGATATTCTGTTTCCCGTAGGCTACGCTTTTCTATTAGGATCCTGGAAACGTCACAGTTGCCTCAGTGTGAATCTTGATTCACACCCTAGACTTTGCTGCTAACAAAAATCTCTGCTGTGCTTGCCTGAGTCCAGTGAAGGTGGAATGGATTTATTTATTTATTTTATTTATTTTTTGAGACGGAGTTTTGCTCTTGTTGCCCGGGCTAGAGTGCAATGGTGTAATCTTGGTTCACCGCAATCTCTGCCTCCCGGATTCAAGCAATTCTCCTGCCTCGGCCTCCTGAGTGGCTGGGATTACAGGAGCCCACCACCACACCCGGCTATTTTTTGTATTTTTAGTAGAGACTGGGTTTCACCACGTGGACCAGGCTGGTCTCAAACTCCGGATCTCAGATGATCCACCTGCTTCGGCCTCCCAAAGTGTTGGGATTACAGGTGTGAACCACCATGCCCAGCCTGAAGTGGATTTATGAAGAGAGAGAAACTAACCTTTGAGCCGCATAGCTGGTCCTGGGACAGTATTATCAGTTGCTATTGACCTGTCCCACCAGCATCATTAGGCAGATAAAATCATATGCATTTGTGCAGGTGAAGTAATTGGGCTCAAGAGACATGAAGTGACTTACCAAGAACACACAGGTAAGGTCTTAGTAAGCTGAGCCAGGTCTGATGGCCCCAGCACCGGGATGAGACCTACTGGTCTGTTTCCATGAGAAACTAACTGTGAACCCTCCCAGATCAAAACCCCCAAATCAACCCAAAAACCTTCAAAGAAAGTACAAACGAAGGGAAGCCTGTCCAGAGGACAGATCCCCACCTAAGGGAGGCCCCAGGTCCTGTCCTGGGACTGTAGTGACTGCCCCGACTTAAAAAGCCCACCCTGCAGTGGCCACCTCGGCCAGCCTGAGCACTCACCACCTTCTCCCGTGACCGCAGGACGCCCAGCTTGCCAAAACGCACGTGGAAGGGTGAGCACCGGAACGAGCCGTCCACCTGCTTCACCACCAGCACGTCAATGCCGCCGCTCAGCGTGGCTGGGTTCAGGCCCCGGTACAGCTCCTTCACCGTCCCAAACACCGTCTCTGCCAGCTGCCCCACGTAGTTCATGGCTGGTGCTGGCAAAGAAAGGCAGTGGCTTGCACAAAGGTCTGCTCCAGATCCTCCACAAGAAGCTCCTGCAGCCTGATCACCCAGACCCCGAAGTTTACATTTGTGTCACGCCTTGGAGTGCCTTCCCACAGATGGCAGCAGCCGTGCAATGGGAGGTGCACCCGTAGATGTGGGTCTAACCCCAGCTTGCCCACTGGCCTGCTAAGGGACCTTTGGGCAGCTGTCTGCCTTCTCCAAGTGCCGATCTCCACATCTGTAAAATAGGGCACAAGGTAAGACAATACCCGGTTGCTCGTGCTTCTAAATGCCATGACTAATGATAATGAGCACAGTGTTCCGTGGGCATGGCTCATTTCATCTTCACAGCAACCCTGCGAGGCTGGCTGAGCGGGTGTCATTATTCCTGTTTACAGACGAGCCAGCAGAGACTCAGAGAGGCGGAGTGAGCTGCCCAGAGCCTCGTAACTATGAAGGAGGGAACCTGAGATCTGAACCCAGGTTTGTGTGGTTCCACTGGGATGGTCCGACTGTGAAAACAGGAAGGGGTGGGAAGAGGGGGCAGCCTCATTAGATAGCAGGCTCAGGGCCCTGCGGGATAATGGGTGACTGTGCTAATGAGTGCTCTTCTTTTCCCAGGAAGTAGGAAGGAAGGAGCCTCCATTTTTCCATCTGAGAAATGGGCTCAGTTGTCTTGCTGTCTCCTGGTCCTGTGAGTTGGAAGGTGTCTTGCTGGGCGATTGTAGCTGACTTACGGGGGACCAGGGGTGGGAGCACCCCAGGTACTCAAGGCTCTGTTCAGCCCCATCCCTGGGGTCAGATGCTCAAGGCAGAGTATCCCCTATAGCTGGGGGCTTAAGGCCCCAAACTACAAATTCCTTTTCAGTTTCCCTGGTGGGAAGCCTGTCCATGCACAGCCTGACCTCAACGGTGTCCAGGCTATCGTTCTCAGACCCCAACTTCAGCCCAAACCCCAGCTCCTCAGACCAGGGCTCAGCTGGCTAGGCGCTCAGATCCACAATCAGGCCTTGGGCTGGCCCCAGCCCACTGAAGCTGCTCCTTCCCCCAGCCAGACCGGTCTCTCCAGCTTTCCCACAGCAGGCAGGGCTGGGTAAGCCCAAAGCAGGAGGCTGAGGCGGCCTCAGAGAAAAATCAGGGCTATGATGACAGCCTCCTCCAAGCTGGCACAGTGCCTGCCCCAGCAGCTTCAGGTGGTCACCCCTGCCCTCCTGGCCAGGCCAGTGGCCTGCTGCCCCTCTGCCTGCCAAGACCCAGACCGTCCCACCTCCACAGGCACTTTCTTCTCTCAGACCCTGGGTCAGAACCCCTGGAGGACAGCCTGCCATGCAAGACCACTTAGCAAAGAAGCTAAGTGACTTACCCAAGGTTAAGTGACTTTATAGATGAGGAAACTATTCAAGCTCTATTAAGCCGAAAGGCCATAGAAGGGGTATAGGGAGGGGAGAGAGGGAGTAATGACTCATATCCAGCTCTCCTGACTAGAGCATGGTCTCCTTCCACTCTGTGCTTCCAAACCACCCGACAGTTGGCTGCATGGCCCATGGCCACTTCTGCACAGCCCTGCAACGCCCTGCACTCAAAATGTGGTCCATGCACCAGCAACAAAAATCAGCATCAGCATCACCTGGGAGTTTGTTAGAAACAGAAACTTAGGCCCAACTCAGCCCTACTGATTCAGCATCTGCATATTTTCTTCTTTTCTTTTTTCTTTTTTTTTTTTTAAACAGGGTCTCACTCTGTCACCCAGGCTGGTGTGCAATGGCACCAAAATGACTCACTGTGGCCTCAACCTCCCAGGCTCAAGTGATCCTCCTGCCTCAGCCTCCTGAGTAGCTAGGACTACAGGCATGTACCGCCACACTTGGCTAATTTTTAAATTTCTTTTGTACAGACAGGGTCTCGCTATGTTGCCCATGTTGGTCTCAAGCTTCTGGACTCAAGTGATCCTCCCACCTTGGCCTCCCAAAGTGCTGGGACTACAGGCGTGAGCCATTGCACCTGGCCTAGCATCTGCATTTTAACAGGATCCCCAGGTGATTCCTGTAGCCTTTCGTGTGTTTGAAAGGAACTGCTTGTGTGTTTCCAGTCCACAGCTTACTCTTGGAAGAGCCTGAACGACAAGACCTCCGCCCCCACAGCATTTCTCAGATAATGCCACATCCTGCCCATCCTGGGACATCGGACAAAGCAGTGGATTCTTTCAGTCTATGTCAGAGCGTCACAAACGTTAAGACACAGAATTGCCAAAGAGAAAATGGGATGAAATGAAACTCCTTGGACCCCTAACATGTCACTCAAATCAAGTTTATCTGCAAGGCACCTGCCATGTGCTAGATAGGACATTTCCATTTTGGTTTCTCCCTACCTAATGCCAAACTCCCAATATAGGTCTGGGGAGACAGTGGTGACAGACACTTGGTGGGTAGACCTCTAAACCACTGTGCCCAGGAAAAGCAGAGAGGACTCCAGAGGCTTCCAGTGATTAAGGAGCAAGCATGGGGAGGGGCAGAGCTGGGGTTGGGGCAAAGGTCCATCCAGCTGGAGGCCCCAGCCTGAGCTCTCTGCCCTGTTAAGCCCTAGTGCAGTTTGTCAGCTTCGGCATTATTGCCCTTTGGTGCCAGATAATTCTTTGCTGGGGGGTGGGTGGGTGCATTGTAGGATATTTGGCAGCATCCCTGGCCTCTGCCCATTAGATGCCAGTAGCGCTTCATCCCCCACAATTCCAGGTTGTGACAGCCAAATTGTCTCCAGACATTTTAAAATGTCTCCTGGGGGACAAAATTGCCCCCAGCTGAGAACCACTGATCTAGTAGAAAGGGCTGAATAGCAGAGATGGCACCCAGGGTCCTGCTCGGATCCAGCCCTGGAGTATTCTCAGGCAAGTAACTGGCTGGCCTCAGTTTCCCCTTCTGTGAACCAAGGCCTCCGTTTTTTAGAAACATCTCAGCTCTAATGTCATGGGAGTCCAGAATTCACTCCTCTGTTCCCCCCACTTCACCAATGGATGTCCCTCCCATCTGCCTGCTCAGCATTTTGGGGGCCTCCTGTAAGTCCCCCCACACCCCCCACATCTGCCTACTTAGCATTTGGGGGGCCTCCTGTGAGCCCCCCACATCTGCCTGCTCAGCATTTTGAGGGCCTCCTGTGACCCCGTCCTCTGTCTTCACCCACCCCTTAGGCACCCCCTTTTCCCAGGACCCAGCTCTGCCTCCTTGGTCTTTTTCCAGACAGAGGAGAGCTCTGCTTGGTTCCCCTCTATCACCCTCCACCCACAAACTAACATGTCTAAAATTAGCCACTTCACTCCCCACATCTTCCCAGGAAGCCGAATACCCCTTAGGACTAGTCACTATCCCTCCCTCCCTCCCTAGCCCTCTAAATCTTCTCCCCGTTTCCTGCTCACCCAGCCCCTCCTTTCTCCAGCTGTCCTAGGACAAGGCTTTACTACCAGATGCCCAGATCACGGGTGGCCACAGGACATTAGGAGAAAATGCAGCAGATTCTCTGGGTGCTGATCCCCACTCTGCCATTTGCTGGCTGTGACTGTGGGCAAGTAACTTCATCTCTCTGACCCTCAGTCTCAGTCTCTGAAATGGGAATAACATCAGATTCGTGTGAATAACTAATAAGAGACTTTGTGTAAAGCCCTGGAATGCAAGAAAAGCCTGTATGTGACACCTATCAGCAGCAGCAGCACGACAGGCCCACTCATGCAAGCTGGTCCTGTGGGCACTGCAGGTCATACTCTGATGAACTGTCCCCACCAGCAGTCGAGAGTTTGGATTTCTTTTATTTATTTATTTTTTCGAGATGGAGTCTCACCCTGTTGCCCAGGCTGGAGTGCAGTGGTGCAATCTCAGCTCACTGCAAGCTCCGCCTCCCGGGTTCATGCCATTCTCCTGCCTCAGCCTCCCGAGTAGCTGGGACTACAGGCGCGTGCCACGACGCCCGGCTAATTTTTTGTATTTTTAGCGGAGGCGGGGTTTCACCGTGTTAGCCAGGATGGTCTTGATCTCCTGACCTCGTGATCCACCCGCCTCAGCCTCCAAAGTGCTGGGATTACAGGTGTGAGCCACCGCGCCCAGCGGAGTTTGGACTTCTTAACTTGGCATTCAAGGCTGTGCACAATGGTGGTGCAACTGTTTGCCAAATGTGCATGTGTGCTCCAGGCAGGCCTCACACCCCACCTTGGGGATGTTCACAGGCCTTCCAGGCTAGATTACAACTCCAGCACAGGGAAGCCAGAGCAAGCTGCCCTAGGACTGAGCTCTCAGCCCTCGGGGCTCCCAGATTTGGGTGGATGACGGGTGTGGCTCTCCACCGAGGACCAGACCCAGCAGGAGAGTAAGCACTCCTAGTACCCCAGGAGAGAGAAAGCGCCACCCCAGCTCCCAGCAGCTACAGCATCTGACCTGCCCAGTCTCAGGGAAAGCAAGGCAAGGGCCAGACACTGTTTTGCACCTGAGGACACTGGGTACCAGAGAAAGTGGCTGTCCTCCTCAAGGTCACACAGTCAGGCTGGGGTAAAGCTGGGCCAGCCTCCCCTGGGAGGTTTCGGCGTTTGTCTCCTCGCCAGACTCTACGTTTTGGGTGTCCAGGGGGCCTGCAGCCGCTGGGCCAGGGAGAGAGGGACGAAATGAGGCCGGCCCCTCCACCCCTGCGTCCCCATCTTATAGCTAGAGGTGGACCCAGGCCCGCGGACAGGAAGGAAGGAATGTCGGATGGCAGGACAGATGGGCAGGGCGGGAGGGGAGAGGGTCATCTCTTCCCCGGCCCGAGGTGGGCCCTACCTGAGGAGCTGCCCACTGGAGCTCCTGGACTCAGAGCCGCCGCCTCTACCTGCGTGCACAGGCTCCACAGGTGAGTGTCTTCGGCCCTCAGTCACTTGGCGCTTCCGGGTCCTCTAAGACAGGGTGAGATCACGGCTCCACTCCTTCCACGATCCTAGTGCGGCCTCCACAGGCTCCAATCTGCCCAGGCTCCACTCCCTGAAAAGACCCCGCCCCCCCGCTCCGATCCACGCCCAGGGCGCCCTTTGGCCTCTGAGGCGGGGGCGGGGCCAGACATCAGGCCCCGCCCACCATGCCCCGCCCCAAGTCCTTGTGCCGCAGCCTGCCCCACCTCCAGAAAAGTGTGGATTTCGGGACCGGGCGGACCTGGCTCCTCCCAGATTTGCTTCCAGCTTGCTGTGTGATCTTGGGTGAATTACTTCCCCAATTTGATCCCATTTCCTGTTTTGTCAAGGGGGGGGAAGCCGCCTTGCAGGATTTTCGAGATGACATGAAATGACTGCGCGGCTCCTGGCGCTCAAACGTCCCCTCCTGGGGGCAGCTTTTCCTGAGCCCTCCCGTATCTCCCAGACTGGACAGGCCCCTCGCGTCATCTGTTCGCATAGCTCATAGTTATAATTTCATATTTGCTTGAATGACTACTTGATTAATGTCTGTCTCTTCATTTAAATTTGAACTCTGAGAGCAGGTCATGTACATCCTTACACCCCAGCGCTTATCAGTACGTTGCCTGACAAACACCAGGCGCTCCATAAATGCCCGCTTCTTCATTCCATCCCTGGGACGTTCTGGTCGAGCGGCAGCGGGATCAATACCGCCACTGGCCAGGAGAGGGCAGACGATGATCAGCCTTCTCGCCCAGTCGCGCTCCCTCCCTGTCTGCAGGCACCGCGGGAGGGGACAAGGTGAGCCCAGGGGCGCCGAGGCCCGCGGAAGGTCCATTCACTCTCGTGCCTTGGGCGACGCCCGGGCTGGAAACGGCTTTTTCCTCTTGAATCTGTGGTTCGCGGCTTTCCTGGACCAAAGACCTTTCCAACACCCTATGGCCCCTGCAAAGAAGCTGCTCTGAGAAGGACCTGGAGATGAAGTAGTTTGTTCTAAAAGAGGGAGAGCACCGAGGAAAGGCTTGGCGGAGCAGCAACAGCGACGAGCCAGGCTTAGAAACGACTGGGCGGTGAGGAGGAGAGGAGAGGTAGCTGCCATTATTCTGACTCAGGGTGACAGAACCTGTTTGGAAGTGACTCGCCTCAGTTGTCCTCATTTTGGCAGAAGTCATTCAGTATCAGTCCTGATTCCAGGTAGTGCCTGGCTGCTATCTCAGAAGAACCCTGTTGGGAGCAGAGCTATGTCAAGGTGGCTAGGAGGGCAGCGTCATACATACCATTTTCTGTAACATCAGGAAATCCCTGAAGGGAATCTGAGAAGGAAGGAAGGGGAGGTCACAGGCTGGGGCTATAGATGCCTAAGTCAACTTACCTCTTTGAGCCTCAATTTCATCTGCAAAGGTGGTGATAAAAGCTACCTTGCAGGATTCTACTGTGAGGATTTACAGGATGAATTAAATAAATGGTTCTCAATCTTGACTGTGTGTTAGAATCACTGTGCGCTAGACGAATACTGATGCCCTGGATACTGGGCATTTAAAAACCTCTCCAGTTGGTTGTAATGTACAACCAAGGCTGAGAAATACTGAGCCAAATTAAATGCTGAGCACAGCGCCAGGGCACACACTAGGCATTCAGGAGTGTTTATCACATATTTATTTTTATTTAAAAATTTTTTGTATCACACACTTTTTAAAGATGGAGCACAAATTGTTTTCATTGTTCATTGTTAGAGGAAAAAAAGTTGATATAAAGGTTGTTGCAGAAATTGCATTTCTGGCCCTGGTGCAGTGGCTCACGCCTGTAATCCAAGCACTTTGGGAGGCAAAGGTGGGCGGATAGTCTGAGGTCAGGAGTTCGAGACCAGCCTGGCCAACATGGTGAAACCCCTTCTCTATTTTTTTTTTTTTTTTTTTTTGAGACGGAGTCTTACTCTGTTGCCTAGGCTGGAGTGCAGTGGCACGATCTCTGCCCACTGCAAGCTCCGCCTCCCGGGTTCACGCCATTCTCCTGCCTCAGCCTCATGAGTAGCTGGGACTCTACAGGCGCCTGCCACCACGTCCGGCTAATTTTTTGTATTTTTAGTAGAGACGGAGTTTCACCGTGTTAGCCAGGATGGTCTCGATCTCCTGACGTCGTGATCCGCCCGCCTTGGCCTTCCAAAGTGTTGGGATTACAGGCATGAGCCACCGCGCCTGCCCCCCTCCCCCATCTCTATTAAAAATACACTTTTTAGTAGAGACGGAGTTTCGCCATCTTGGCCAGGCTGGTCTTGAACTCGACCTCGTGATCCACCCGCCTGGACCTCACAAAGTGCTGGGATTACAGGCATAAGCCACGGTGCCCGGTCACACCTAGCTAATTTTAAAAAAATTTTTGTAGGGATGGGTGTCTCACTATGTCACCCAGGCTGGTCTCGAACTCCTGGACTCAAGCAATCCTCTTGTCCCTGCCTCTCAAAGTCCTGAGAATACAGGCATGAGTCATTGCATCCACCCTATGTGCTTTGTTAACCACAGACCCAGCGGTTAGTGACTGTGCCCCTCTACTTTCTTGCTGGGTGAACCTGGCATGAGGTGAGAGGGCCCCTCACCCAGGCCTGTAGCTGTGATCACTCAGAGCAGCAAGACTGGCTTCTGGGAGCAGCTCATCATCACTCCTGGTGGCTTTGTTGAAGGTGGGAAGGGAGGCAGTGGACCCTGGGGCTGGGTCTCCCACTGCATGCAGGACTAAGCGCTGGGGGGCAGGCAACGGGTATCTGGTTGGGATTGCCAGATTTAGCAAATAAAAATAAAGGACACTCAGGTAAATCTGAATTTCAGATACACAGCAACTGCTTTTTAGTATAAGTATACCCAAGCAATATTTGGGACATATTTATACTAAAAGAAAGTATTGGCCGGGCGCAGTGGCTCAAGCCTGTAATCCCAGCACTTTGGGAGGCCGAGACAGGCGGATCACGAGGTCAGGATATCGAGACCATCCTGGCTAACATGGTGAAACTCCATCTCTACTAAAAAATACAAAAAACTAGCCGGGCGAGGTGGCGGGCGCCTGTAGTCCCAGCTACTCGGGAGGCTGAGGCAGAAGAATGGCGTGAACCTGTGAGGCGGAGCTTGCAGTGAGCCGAGATCTGGCCACTGCACTCCAGCCTGGGCGACAGAGCGAGACTCCGTCTCAAAAAAAAAAAAAAAAAAGAAAGAAAGTATTCATCTGAGATTGAAATTTAACTGGGCATACTTTGTCTTCTTTGCTAAATCTGGCAACCCTATGTCTAGCCAAACAGCCAAGTCTCCAGCACGTGGGACTTGCTGCCAGCAATGGCCTCCTGCCCCATATTGCCACATTCAGCTTCCACCTGTCACTGTCCTGCTCCAGAACTGTGCGTGGCTCCCAGTTGCTTCGACAGGACACTCCCTGGCTGCTGTGCTGGGCCTTGACTCTTCTGCCAGCCCAGCTGACCTGCTTGGGCCCTTTCCCATCTCTGCTCCTGTTCATGCTTTCCCTGCCTGCCATGTCTCCTGCCTACTCCCAGGAGGAATCACTAACACACACTGAGCGCCTACTGGGTGCATGAGTTCTTCATTTGCATTATCTCATTGGATTCTCATAAAACCCAGAATGGTGGGGACAGTAGTTAACCCCATTTTATCAGTGAAGAAACTGACACCCTGAGATCGTGATTTGTGTGATCTCGGTTCACCGCAACCTCTGCCTCTCAGGTTCAAGCAATTCTCCCGTCTCAGCCTCCCAAGTAGCTGGGGTTACAGGCACGTGCCGCCACGCCTGGCTAATTTTTGTATTTTTAGTAGATACGGGATTTCACCATGTTGGGCAAGCTGGTCTCAAACTCCTGACCTCAAGTGATCCACCCATGTTGGCCTCCCAAAGGTGCTGGGATTACAGGCGTGAGCCACCGTGCCAGGCTAACAGTGATTCTTTTTTTTTTGAGATGGAGTCTCGCTCTTTCACCCAGGCTGGAGTGCAGTGGCGCAATCTTGGCTCACTGCAACCTCTGCCTCCCAGGTTCAAGTGATTCTCCTGCCTCAGCCTCCTGAGTAGCTGGGATTACAGGTTTACAGGTTCATGCCACCATGCCCATCTAATTTTTGTATTTTGAGTAGCGGTAGCTTCACCATGTTGGCCAGGCTGGTCTCAAACTCCTGACCTCAAGTGATCCGCCCACCTTGGCCTCCCAAAGTGCTGGGATTACAGGCGTGAGCCACAACACCTGGCCCCAACAGTGATTCTTAAAGTGTGGTCCCTGGACCAGCAGAAGCACTTGGGAACTTGTTAGAAATATCAATTCTCAGGCCCTGCCCCAGACCTATTGAATCAGAAGCTCTGGGGGTAGGGCCCAGAATCTGTATTTTAATAAGTCCCTCCCGGCCTGCACCGCCAGGTGATTCTGATGCTCACTCTAGTCTGAGACCTGCTGCTGTAAAAGATAAAGTGACTACAGACTCTCCCATCCCAGCAGAGGAATAGAGGACAACAGGGTGATTGCATTCTTCCTAAGCACCATGCCTGGGCCAGGCACTGGAGATGCTGCAGCAGCCCCACAGTCTTAAAGGATGGGGAAGGGAGGGGAAGAACAGACCAGCAACCAGGGAATTGCAATATAAGATGATGAAACCTGAGGTGGGGCAAGCCCACAAGCCCTTAGTGGGGTGGGAAGGGTCAGAGAATACATTCCAGAGAGTAGAAAAATAAGTTGGAATTAGGTGAAGACAGGTGAGCACAGCGTTCCAGGTGCAGGGACTCATTTGAGCCACCTGGGGGTAGTTCAGGTTGGGAGGTTGGGAGGGGGTGGGGGGTATAAAGTCCCTGCCCTCAGAGCGAAGGAAGACGCTGTAGTGGGTGCTGAGGGGAAGTCTCTAGTTTCCAGGTGGAGTGAACACTGGGGAAGCTGGAAATTGGGGTGTGAAGAGAGACCCAGGAGGTGCCAGGCCTCCCCGCTTCCTTCAATCCAGGAGCTTTTCTCTCAAGACATCTGCTCAACCCCCAGCCCTGTCAGCGGGCAGTGGACAGGTACGTGGTTGCGAGGTCGGGGCTGCCGGGTGCAAGCGCAGCTCCTTCCTGGGCTAGGGAGAGATGGAGTCGGGGGAGCAGCCCCGTCCGCCCCCAGCCGGAGAGGTTCCTGCTCCGTGTCCCTGGTTGGGTTGCTTTTGCCTTCCTTGTTTCCTTCTTCTGAGGATGTGACCAGAACTGTGCACAGTCACTGGGGGCCTCTCCTCCCAGCCAATGCGGACAGGTCCTGGATGGTATCGGGGACCTTCAGGCTGGAGGGCAGGAGACTTCTGTTGCCATCCCTAACTCCTGCCTCCTCTCGTGCCCGATGAGGAGTGACCCGGCTTGGCTAGATTGCTGCTGCGCAGTTCCCGAGTCCCGGAAGGACATAAATTTAGCAGCCTTTTTGGAATTTGTTTGTAATTTCTAGCCTGGAGAGGAATCCTGAAAGATCATTAACCAATGTATGAAGTGGAGCTTTCTGTAGCCTAAAAATCCCGACAGGATTTCCCGACTGCCCCATGGGCTTGACCCTCAACAAAAGGACCTCCTATTCTTTGTCGTCTTGGGGTGTACCTGCTACCCGCCCCTCCCCCGCCACCCTGCATCTGACATGTGGGCCATGTCTTCTGATGCTTTGCAACTCGAAGAGGATCTGGCACTGGGTTCTCCACTTAGATATTCAGAAATACTGTTGACAGAATATTAGTTTATGCTGGGCCTTGAACTATATATAGATGGGGTGTATATAGGAGGCAACAGGCGGTCTAAGTGGGTGGAAGTGGTGAAGGGATGGGTATTGAAGACAAAGCTAATGCAAGGAGATAACCTTGAATATGGGCAAAATCATGGGCACTGGGGAGCCATTAATGATTATTGAGCAGGAGAGTGATACAATATTGCTAGTCACTAGACGAGACCCTTTGTGTAAGTTGTACACACCATTTGCCTTCACTGTCCTGCCCCTTCTCTGCCTGGACAGTTCTTCCCTCCCTCTGGCCACATGGTTGATGCCAACTCATTTTTCAGATTCCAGATCCATTGTTACTGTCTTCAGTGGCAGACAGACTCTAAGGTGGCCCCTGCATTTCTGCCTCTTGGTGTTCATGCCTTTGTGTAATTCCTTTCACTGAAGTGTGGGTAGGACCTATGACTTGGTTTCAACCAATAGAGTACGGCAAAGGTAATGGAATATCACTCCTGTGATTATGTTACATTTCATAAAATTCTACTTTGGCTGGGTGTGGTGGCTCACGCCTGTAATCCTAGCAGTTCAGGAGGCTGAGGCAGGAGGATTGCTTGAGCCCAGGAGATTGAGACTAGCCTGGGCAACGTAGTGAGACCCTGTCTCTACAAAAAATTTTTTAAAAAATTAGCTGAATGTGGTGGCACGTACCTGTAGTCTCAGCTACTTGGGGGACTGAGGTGGGAGGGTTGCTTAAGAGCAGGAGGTTGAGGCTGCAGTGAGCTGTGATGCTGTGACCATGCTGCTGTACTCCAGCCTGGGCGACTGAGCAAGACCCTATCTCCAAAAAGGAGGAAGTTGCATTTTATAATGACCATTTAGAAATGAATCCATAAAAGAAAAAAATCAGATCAGCGCTTTAATTATCAAAGTAGAGTAAAATTTAACAGAAGAAAGCCCTGTGATGTTTATGTTATCATGGTGCCTGTCTACGTTTTAATCCTTTTTTATTTTATTTTATTTTTTTAAAGATAGTCTCACTCTCTTGCCCAGACTGGAGTGCAATGGTGTGATCTCAGCTCACTGTAACCTCCACTTCCTGGGTTGAAGTGATTCTCCTGTCTCAGCCTCCCGAGTAGCTGGGATTACAAGCATGTGCCACATGCCTGGCTAATTCTTTGTGTTTTTAGTGGAGACAGGGTTTCACCATGTTGGCCAGGCTGGTCTCAAACTCCTGGCCTCATGTGATCCACCCGCCTCAGCCTCCCAAAGTGCTGGGATTACAGATGTGAGCCACTGCACCCGGCCTTAATCCTAAAACTAATAATTTCGGGATTAAAATGTACACAGGCACCATGATAGCATTTAAGGCTCGGCTTTCCTCTGTGCAGTGAGAAACAGACCCCCAAGACCAGTGTGAAAGTGATGAAAATTAACTTTAACATGAAAAATTTTCATCCAGTTTTAGAAAAAGAAAACCTGACCTTCTAAAACATGAAATTTATTTGGGGTTTTTCTATGATTATAATAAGCTAGGAATAATTATATCTTAGAATTGAGTAGAAAAATGTACTAATTCTCTTGATAAATTTTAAAATACTAATTCTGTTAAAATCTTGATTGTGAAAGAACCTAGACACCTCACACTGAAAAAAATACCAACACACATAATATACACATTAATCACATACATAGACAGTCACGCAAATCTAAACTGGTGATTTTAGCAAGCTAGGCAAAATACCATATACACGTGAATATAAGATAATGCCAAGCCATGAGCATAAAATTAAGTCAGTGACTTTATTTTGAACAAGGAAGTGGCATAAGCAACTCAGAATGTGTCCCCTAACATAAGAGCTCTTCCCTCTACCACTTCCCACCTCAATGTATAATTTTGGGAGAAAAAAGTGGTTAACTAACTACCTGGTTAGTTATCTACTATTGCACCTTGTTACAAGGCAGGCATGACATCATGTCCAGATAGAACGTATAAGGAGACACATTTTGGGAGATGAAACTCTCATTTGGACTAAAGATGAGTGCAGGCACTAACACAGGGCTACTGAACCACTAGTCTTGATTGTATTAGACAAAACGAGGATGACTTGTCTTCATTTCCACAGTTGCTTCCATGTAAAAATCAGTTTTATAGCTCCTTTCATTAAAAAATATTCTGAGCCAGGCATGGTGGCTTGTGCCTGTAATCCCAACACTTTGGGAGGCCAAGTCAGGCAGATCACTTGAGGCCAGGTGTTTGAGACCAGCTTGGCCAACATGTTGAAATCCTGTCTCTATTAGCTGGGTGTGATGACGTGCACCTGTATACCAGCTACTCAGGAGGCTGAGGCATGAGAATCACTTGAGCCTGGGAGGTGGAGATTGCAGTGAGCTGGAATTACACCACTGCACTCCAGCCTGGGCAGCAGAGTGAGACTGTCTCAAAAAATAAAAATAAGACAAGAAACATTCTGATCAAATAATCTTGCAAAGGAAAGACAAGTTTATCATATAAAAGCAAAGGGAAAAATGATTTTGTGCTGGGTTATGTTTAAGACCTTCACAAAGCACACATTCTCAGGAAGCACTGCTATGCTGTCTGTGCCAGAAATTTCATGAACTGTCCCTGGACGTTGAAATGGTCAGTTGGCCCATTGTATGCTGTCCACACTGGGTCTCCCTGAACGGCCATATGGCCTTCATGTACTTATTTTCATGCAGCGTGAGGTGGTGATGAATTCCTGTGGGGAGGGTTATGTCACCTTTCTCCATGAAGATGTGGATTCACTTGTCCTTTATCTGTCATCCAAGTATCCACTGCCACCCAGGATGTAACAGATCTGATCAAGCGTAAATGCTCCTCATAAAACACCTTAATCTTTTCTTCCTCATTTGGTAGTTTATCTTTACACATGCTTATTATGTCTATCCAGGAGTAGCTTCTCTCTGAGTCTTTTCTAATTCTGGATTGTTCTCTTATTTGTCAGTGTCCAGCTTTAGTAGTGCCCCCTGAGCCGGCATGGCTGTTTCTGGCCCACTGGGTGGCGAGGGACTCGGGGTGGTGGGGCTGCCTCCAACCGTCTGGGAGCTCATCTATGTACTAGGTCTGCACCATGGCTGCAGATGCCAACAGGCAGAGGGGGGCTAGAGAGGGGAGGCTGCATGAAAGGGCTGCCACTGGGAGTGAGGAGCTGTTGTGGTTAGAACTCAAGGCTCTCAGGAGCTGGACAAAAGGTGGAAACTGTTATAGATGAGGAAAAGGAAATCAATTATTGAGTACACTTAAAAGTATACTTGCCGGGCATGGTGGCTCACGCTTGTAATCCCAGCACTTTGGGAGGCCAAGGCGGGTGGATCACGAGGTCAGGAGATCGAGACCATCCTGGCTAACATGGTGAAACCCTGACTCTACTAAAAATACAAAAAAATTAGCCGGGCGTGGTGGTGGGCGCCTGTAGTCCCAGCTACTCGGGAGGCTGAGGCAGGAGAATAGCATGAACCTGGGAGGTGGAGCTTGCAGTGAGCCAAGATCATGCCACTCCACTCAAACCTGGGTGACAGAGCGAGACTCTGTCTCAAAAAAAAAAAAAAAAAAAAAAAAAAGTATACTTGGTCAGATGCAGTGGCTCATGTCTGTAATCCCAACATTTTGGGAGGCTGAGATGGGAGGATCGCTTGAGCCCAGGATCTCAAGGTTACAGAGCTGTGATTACACCACTGCACTCCAGCCTGAGTGACGGTGTAAGACTCTACATCAAAAAAGGCACACTGGCTGCTTCCTTTGCCCAGAAGTTTCTTTCCCTAGATGCCTACCTGCCTGGCTCTCTCACTAACCTCAAGACCACACCAGTGTCCATGAAGTCTACCCTGACCATGCCCAGACACCTCTCCATGCTCTAATCTTTTCCAGTAGCCCTAACGGCTTCCTCGAGTGCTAATTTACTTTTTGAGGATGTCTGGTATGTGTGTGTCTCCCTCCAAAAGAATGCAGACCCCGTGAGGACAAGACATCTGATCTGTCTTCACTGACAGTTCCTAAGAACAGTCTGGGGCCGGGCATGTTGGCTCACGCCTATAATCCCAACAGTTTGGGAGGCCGACGTGGGTGGATCACTTGAGGCTAGGAGTTCAAGACCAGCCAGGCCAACATGGTGAAACCCTGTCTCTACCAAAAATACAAAAACTAGCCAGGTGTGGTGGTGCACTCCTGTAATCCCAGCTGTGGGGGAGGCTGAGACTGGAGAATTGCTTGAACTGGAGGTGGAGGTTGCAGTGAGCCAAGATGGTGCTGCTGCACTCCAGTGAATGAGACTCCATCTCAAAAAAACAAAAAGCATCTGGCACATAGTAGGTCTCCAATAAAGATTAGTGAGTGAAAGTCCACATCTTTGAATGTTTTGCCTGTATCATGAAGTTTCTGTCCCTTGGGGCTACCTCTTTCCCCAGTACTCTTGACCCTGCCCCAGGTGATATGACCTGTTGCCCAGTGTCTGCCTGATCAGTAGGGTCTTCCTAGGGTGCCAGCGTTTTGACCTCCATGTGTCCTTGCCAAATTGCCAGCAGGTGTGAAATATTAAACTCCAGCTGTTTTTGTTTTTGTAGGGCAAGAGGGTTAAAGAGGAAGGAGTGGGAAGAGGGGGAGATGAAGAGAGGAGCAATGGTCAGAGTGGAGGGGGTGGAAAGAGAATACAGTCACGGATTTCCCCACCCCATCAACTTCCCAAGCAGCTCAGAGTGGCAGCACAGCCGCGAGTGAGGGCTGCGCACCACATATCCGGAGCTGTGTGCCACGTGGCAGAAGCTGTCCGGTTGAGTCATGGGATGTACTGCTGCACTGCTCTAGAGTTTGGTGTGTAGAGTATTTTTGGTTTTTACAGTCCAGCTCTCTGTGTAATGACTTCCTTCCCGTGGCCTTGTTCATCGAGGTGTCCCTGAGCGACTAGCTGAGTCACAACATTCCTTGCAGCTTAAAACACTGACCCAAGGCAGTTTCTCCATGTAGTTGGGAACTTAGAAGGCTGCCAGGGAGTGCCCAGGGAAGACAGTCTGTAATGCTCCTGTCTCTAACCGGCACTCCTCCCCGAAAACATTTAACAAAGCAAGTTGAAAATACAGAAGAAATTCCGGCACCCCTCCCCGAAAACATTTAAAAAAGCAAGTGAAAATAGAGAAGAAATTCTATCTGTTAAGTCACTAGGAAATGGCCTCAGCCCCGCGACAATCTGAAGAGTAATTTTTCAGTGACCGTGAAGTCAATTTCAAATTGCATCGGGGCACCAGGAATCAACATCCATCCTCTCAGTGTTACTGCAACACAAAGGGTCTGAAACCCATGTGAAGAGATTGGACTAGTGGGAGTATAAACTTGCTCAGCCTTTCTATAAAATAAGCCAGTAGTTCTTAGTAAAACTAAGTATGCATAGGGCTCAGTAGTGTAGCAGTCTCACGCCTGGAAATATATTTTGAAGAAAGTTTGCTCAGATCCGCAAGAAGACAAGCGGGAGGTTATTTGTTACAGTATTAATGGCATACAGGAACTAGAGGCAAAGGAACTAGGGGATGAGTTAGTAAAATGTGGATACATACCTTGGAATTCTACATGAAATAGACGTAAAACAGCAGGGATAGAATTTACAGTGTTAAGTGGAAGAAAACAGTAAAAGAGATTTAAAATGCAAGGCCAGGCGTGGTGGCTCATGCCTGTTAATCCCAACACTTTGGGAGGTCAAGGAAGGGGGGCTGCTTGAAGCCAGGATTTTGAGATCAACCTGGGCAACAAAGCAAGAGGCTGTCTGTACAAAAAACATGTTTTTAATTGTCTGGGTATGGTGGTGCATGCCTGTAGTCCTAGCTACTCTGGAGGCTGAGGCAAGAGGATTGCTTGAGCCCAGCAGTTGGAAGCTGCAGTGAGCTATGATCACCACTACTGCACTCCAGTCTGGGCAGAGGAGTGAGACCCTGTCTCCATAAAAACAAAAAGGGTGGGGGGAGATTTAAAACAAGCTTTTTTTCAGTTATACTGAGGTATAATTGATGTATAATAAAACACATATCTAAAGTGTACACTTTGAGTTTTGATGTATGTACCTGTGAAATGATCACCACAATCAAGATAATACGTTCACACCCAAAATTATGAAGTTTCCATCACCCCCTAAATTATGAAGTAGGTGTCTATGTATTAAAACATGTTTAACAGATGTTTAGCAGCTGTTTAAAAAAGGTAAACAAGGCTGGGGGCGGTGGCTCACGCCTGTAATCCCAGCACTTTGGGAGGCCGAGGCGGGCAGATCATGAGGTCAGGAGATTGAGACCATCCTGGCTAACACGGTGAAACCCCATCTCTACTAAAAATACAAAAACTTAGCCGGGCGTGGTGGCAGGTGCCTGTAGTCCTAGCTACTTGGGAGGCTGAGGCAGGAGAATGGCATGAACCCAGGAGACGGAGCTTGCAGTGAGCCGAGATTGCACCACTGCACTCCAGTCCCGGCGACAGAGCGAGACTCCGTCTCAAAAAAAAAAAAAAGTAAACAATATGTGTAATACAATACCATATTTATAATAACAAATGTTGAGAAATCCTGAAAAAATCTGGAGGAACATACAATAAACTTAATTATGTTTATTGTTGAGAATCTTTCCAGAGCTGCATGGCCTTCTTGCTAATGTGCATTGCACCTCAGGAATTGCTTGTCCCATATCATGGCCTCCAGTGCCTGATGAAGGCTTAGCATGCTATAAATGGGTCATTATGACCCCCTAACTTTCAGTGACTTTATTAAAATAACCCTGTAGCTGGGTACGGTGGCTCATACCTGTAATCCTACCACTTTGGGAGGCAGAAGCAGGTGGATCACTTGAGCCAGTCTGGGCAACATAGTGAAACCCTGTGTCTACAAAAGAAAATACAAAAATTAGTTGGGCGTGGTGGTGCATTCCTGTAGTCCCAGCTACTCAGGTGGATCACTTGAACCTGGGAGGTTGAGGCTGCAGTGAGCCGTGATAGCAACAGTGCACCCCAGCCTGGGTGACAGTGAGCCCCTGTCCAAAAAAAAAAAAAAAAAAAAGTAACACTGAAGTCATCACAATGGATTCTAAGAGAAGGGTGGCCTGACCATAATAATGTTCTGTATCCCCACAACAGAGAGCTGTCAGTCACCCCCTTGAGCTCCATCACCTCCAAGGCCAATTTCTCTCCGCATCCCTCCACACAGGAGATATTCCAGTAGGGTGTTGGTTTTCTGTGCCTGGGTACAAAACGGTGATTCCCTAACTAGTTACTATGAAATCTGTCTTTATTACCACTCTTCCTGTGCGTCATAAGTAGAGGAGTGGTGGAGAATTGTGGGGGAGGGACATGTTTGGTTTTGTGTGGCTATGGGTTTTATAGAAAGGCAGTCTTAAGATGTGTGTCTGACTTCTCTGGCTTCACACTCGTTGCCAGATTCTTCCATGGTACTGTGCACAGCTATACTTCATTCATCTTCAGTGCCGTCTGTAGTGTTCCGCTGAGTGAATATACCACAATTTATTCCTTCTGTTACTGATGGGCATTTGGGTTGTTTCCAGCTTGGGGTTATTATAAATAATGCTGCTGTGAACATTCTTGTACATGTCTACTGCTGTATTTGGGCACGTGTTTCTCATGGGTGTGTATTTTGGAGCAGAATTTCTGGGTTATGAGCTATGCCTGTGCTTAACTTAATGCTGCTGGGCGCGGTGGCTCATGCCTGTAATCCCAGTACTTTGGGAGGCTGAGGCGGGTGGATCACGAGGTCAGGAGATCAAGACCATCCTGGCCAACATGGGGAAACCCCGTCTCTACTGAAAATACAAAAAATTAGCCAGGCGTGGCAGCGCACGCCTGTAGTCTCAGCTACTTGGGAGGCTGAGGCAGGAGAATTGCTTGAACCTGGGAGGCGGAGGCTGGGGCTGCAGTGAGCCAAGATCACGCCACTGCACTCCAGCCTGGGTGACAGAGCGAGACTCTGTCTCAAAAATAATAATAATAATAATGCCAAACTGTTTTCCAAAATGTTTACACAAGTGCACTCCCTTCAGCAATGTATAAGAGCTTCCCTTATACATTCACCAACAGTTCTCACCGACAGTTGTTACTGTCAGACTTGGAATGTTTAGCCACCTGGATCTGTACTAGTTGTTCACTGTATTTCATTTTCTTCATTAATGAGGTTAAGCACTTGCTACATGTTTATTGGCTATCTGGATTTGTGTGTGTGTGTGTGTGTGTGTGCGCGCGTGTGTGAAGAACCTGTTTTTGCCCATTTTTCTATTGGTATATCTTTTCTTTAGTTTTCTGTATATATTGGATACAGAACTTTTGTTATGTGCATTGCAAATCTTCTGTGGCTTCTTCACTCTCTTAGTGATGTCTCTTGTTGAACAGTTCTTAATTGTAAAAAAAAAAAAAGTGCAATTTATCGATATTTCCTATGGCTAGTGCTTTTTCTGTTCTATTTAAGAAAACTTTTTCTATCTTGAGGTTATGAAGATATTATTGTATGTTATCTTCTAAAGCTTTATCGTTTCACCTTTCATATTTAAGTCCATATCCAACAGAAATTGGTTTGGCTGTTCATTGAATAAGTGAAGTTAAGTTGGAGCAACATATCACATATATGCACCCATTCATTCAAGATATATTTATTGAGTATCTTCTGTATGTCAGGCCATGATTATAGTTATACTTTGTGTATTTAGGTCACAAGCAGTCCACCTGCCTTAGCCTCCCAAAGTGCTGGGATTACAGGAGTGAGCTATCAGACTTGGACAGCATCAAATGGTTGAGTCTTGTTTGTTTGTTTTAATTTCAGTTTGTCAATTTTCCCCTTTTGCTAGAATATTTAGTCCATTCACATTTAATATAATTACAGATATGATTTCAAATCATTTAAGTCTATAATCTGGCTATTTAAAAAAAATCTATTTGTCCTACCTGGCTTTTGTCCCTATTTAATTTTTTTGTCCTCCTTATGGACTAGCCAAGTACTTTTTCTTCCATTTTATTATCTCCATTTGATTTTTTTCTTTCTTTCTTTTTGAGATGGAGTCTTGTTCTCTCACCAGGTTGGAGTGCAGTGGTGCGATCTCAGCTCACTGCAACTTCCACCTCCCGGGTTCAAGCAATTCCCCTGCCTCAGCCTCCCAAGTAGCTGGGACTACAGGTGTGTGCCACCACACCTGGCTAAGTTTTTGTATTTTAGTAGAGATGGGGTTTCACCATTTTGGCCAGGATGGTCTTGATCTCCTGACCCTGTGATCTGCCCACCTCAGCCTCCCAAAGTGCTGGGATTACAGGCGTGAGCCACCCAGCCCGTTTGATTTTTTTCTTTTTTTTAGATGGAGTCTCTCTCTGTTGTCCAGGCTGGAGTGCAGTGGTGCAATCTCAGCTCACTGCAACCTCCACCTCCCATGTTCAAGCAATTCTCATGCCTCAGCCTCCTGAGTCGCTGGGATTACATGTGAGCACCATCACGCCTAACTAATTTTTGTATTTCTTGTAGAGATGGGGTTTCACCATGTTGGCCAGGTTGGTCTTGAACTCCTGACTTCAAGTGATCCACCCACCTCGGCCTCCCAAAATACTGGGATTGTAGGTTTGAGCCACTGTGCCTGGCCCTTTATTAACCATTTTTAAGTGAACAGTTCACTAGTGTTAACTTCATTCACGTTGTTGTGCAACCAATCTCCAGAACTCTTTTCATCTTGCAAAACCAAAATTTTATACCCATAAAACAATAACTTCCAATTCTCCCTTCCCCCCAGCCCCTGGCAACCACCACTTTACTTTGTCTTTATGAATTTGACTATTAAGTATTTTATATAAGTGGAGTCATACAATATTTGCCTTTTACTAACCAGTTTACTTAACCGGTTTGAAAAATGTCCTCAAGTTTCACCTATGTTGTAGCATGTCAGAATTTAGTTCCTTTTGAGGATTAAATAATATTCTTTCATATGTATATACCATATTTTTCCCATTTATCTGTCAATAGATGCTTGGGTTGTTTCTACCTTTTGGTTACTGTGAATAAAGCTGCTATAAACATGGGGGTACAAATATCTCAGAACTTAGCTTTGCACCTGGGAGTGATGTACGGTGAATTATACACCACACAATGATGTTTTGCATATGCAATGGTGCAACATTGTATGTGCAGTCAACGATGAACTGCATGTACAGTGGTGGTCCCATAAGATTGTAATGTAGACTAAAAACTCCTGTCACCTAGTGGCCTGATAGGCATCATAACATCAGAGTGCAATACGTTAGTCACAGGTTTGTGGTGCTACTCATGTAAAGAAACCTTGTGTTGCCAGTTGTCTAAAAGTACAGCACATACAATTATGTACTGTACATGATACAGGTAATACAAATAACTTGATACTGGTAATAAATGACTATTACTGTTTCATGTATTTACTATACTATTTATCATTATTTTAGAGTGTACTCCTTCTACTTATAAAAAATAACTGTAAAATAGTCGCAGGCAGGTCTTTCAGGAGGGATTCCAGAAGAAGGCATTTTCATCATAGGAGTTGACAGCTCTGTGTATATTATTACTTCTGAAGACCTTCCAGTGGAAAAAGATAGGAAGGTAGAAGACAGTGTTATTGATGATCCTGACCCTGTGTAGGCCAAGGCTAATATGTCTTTTTACAAAAAAGTTTAAAAGGTTTAAAAAAAGTTAATAGTAAAAAGCTTACTGTTGGGAGCCCAAGGAGGGTGGATCACTTGAGGTCAGGGGTTCGAGACCAGCCTGGCCAACATGGTGAAATCCTGTCTCTACTAAAAATACAAAAATTAGCCAGGCATGGTGGCATACACCTGTAACTCCAGCTACTCGGGAGGCTGAGGCAGGAGAATTGTTTGAACCCGGGAGGTGGACATTACAGTGAGCTGAGATTGCTCCACTGCACTCCAGCCTGGGTGTTGGAATGAGAGCCTGTTTCAAAAAAAGGAAAAAGAAAAAAAGGCTTATAGAACAAAAATATGAAGAAAGAAAATGTACAACTGTATAGTGGGTTTGTGTTTTAAGTTCAGTGTTATTTCCCAGGTACTTGGGGAGCTGAGATGGGAGGATTGCTTGAGCCTAGGAGGTAGAGATTGCAGTGAGCTGAGATCGTACCACTGCACTCCAGCCCAGGTGATATAGCGAGACCATCTCAAAAAAGCTAAGTGTTACTACAAAACAGTCAAAAAGTTAAAAATATTTAAAAGTGTATAAGTTAAAAAAGTTATAGTAAGCTAAAGATAACTAAAGAAAACCTTTTTTCTAACCTATTTTTTATTTTCCTTTTCTTTTTTCTTTTTCTTTTTTTTTTTTTGAGATGGGCTCTCCATCTGTCACCCAGGCTAGTGTGCAGTGCCATGATCGCATGATCATAGGTCACTGCAGCCTCAAACTCCTGGGCTCAAGTGATTCCCCTTCCTTAGCCTCCTGAGTGGCTGAGACTGTAGGCATGTGCCACTACACCCAGCTAATTTTTACATTTTTTTGTAGAGATGGGGAATCTCACTATATTGCCCAGTTTGTCTCAAACTCCTGTCCTCAAGCAGTCCTCCCACTGTGGACTTCCAAAGTGTTGGGATTACAGGTATGAGCCTCTGTGCCTAACCAAATAAAAACATTTAAAAAATAAATTTAGTGTCAGTATGGCTGGGCATAGTGGTTCACACCTGTAATTCCAGCACTATGGAAGGCTGAGGCAGGCAGATCACTTGAGGCCAGGAGTCTGAGATCAGCCTGGCCAACACAGTGAGACTCTGTCTCTACTAAAAATATAAAAAATTAGCTGGGCATGTTGGTGCACACCTGTAACCCCAGCTCCTAGGGAGACTGAGGTAAGATAATCGGTTAAACCCAGGAGGCAGAGGTTGCAGTGAGCCGAGATGGCGCCATTGCATTCCAGTCTCAGCAATAGAGCTAGACTCTGTCTCAAGAAAAAAAAATTTAGCATTAAGTGTATAGTGTGTATACAGTCTACAGTGGCATACAGTAATGTACTAGGCTTGCACATTCACTCACAACTCCATCACTGACTCACCCAGAGCAACTTCCAGTCCTGCAAGCTCCATTCATGGTAAGTGCCCTATACAGGTGTACCATTTTTAAATATTTTATACCCTACTCTTACTGTACCTTTTCTATGTTTAGATACATAGATGTATACCACTGTGTTATAACTGCCTACAGTATTCAGTACTGTAACATGCTGTACAGGTTTGTAACCGAGGAGCCATGGGTTATATCATATAGCCTCAGCGTATGGTAGGCTTTACCATCTAAGTTGTGTAAGTACACTGCATGATGTTTGCACAATGATGCAATCACCTAATGATGCATTTCTCAGAACATATCCCTGTCATTAAGCAAGGTGTGACTGTACTTCTCACATTTTATTGACCAAAGAAAGTCATATGGTTATTCACAAATCCAAGCTATTGTAAGGAAGTACAATCCTATCATGTGCCTACAGAGGTCTTATGGAGAGCATCCCAGTTTTTGTCCTCTTTTTTTGTTAGGAAAAGAAAAGCTTTCAGGCCAGGTATGGTGGCTCACGCCTGTAATCCCAGCACTTTGGGAGGCCGAGGCTGGTGGATTGCCTGAGGTCAGGAGTTTGAGACCAGCCTAGCCAACATGGCAAAACCTGGTCTCTACTAAAAATACAAAAATTAGCCGGGCGTGGTGGTGCATGCCTGTAATTCCAGCTACTTGAGATGTTGAGGCAGGAGAATCACTTGAACCTGGGAGGAGGAGGTTGCAGTGAGCCAAGACTATGTCATTGCACTCCAGCCTGGATGACAGAGTGAGACACCGTCTCAAAACAAACAAAAAACAACTTTTTTTGATTGCCACTTAAAAGGCCTCCCTACTATGCAGAAATCAAGAACTCAACAATTGTTTCCTGTGTCACTACCAAATGTTTCCCAGGGATTTTGCCACTATGTGGAACCAGCAGTTCTGTGGGGAACTTCTTTCAAGATATTGCCTCAGCTAGAAATCATTTCCCTTTTCCTGGTAATTGGGCACTCCTTGATTCACAGAGGTGGCTTCCTGGTGAACTTCATGCCTGTAAGCTGGCCATGACTGCTCTGGAGGAGGAGGGCACCTACCACAAATTGGATCAGTTAGAGCCTTTTCTACATGATTTTGTAATTGGAATGATTAGGGAGTTTTAATCTTTCTGGATAGTTGGAAATGTATCTCATACTTGGGAGAGGTTGGTAGACACATGTCTCATTGTATTATTAATACCCGGAGGCAGAGAAAACAAGTTTGCTGGAGTCGTACTGGCTCCCCTTACTCTGCTTCCAGCCCATCCAAAAGCCCAGCTAGGTTCTTTCCCTTGGCCTCTGAGAGATCGATCCCACTAAAAGTCTAAAGTCCCCTTTTATTTTCCTTTAATTGGTCTGGTGGGTTTCTGGTGCTTGCAGCCAGCAAACTTCTGATAGTTCTTTCTCTGGATGCTGGTACAAAAAGTTCACAGGTGTAGCCCATTCCAATAAGATAGGAGTCAGGTTGTAACTGTATTTCATTAACTATACTAGCAGTTTCCTTCCTGCTTGAGAAAGCTCATCAGAATGTGAGTGCAAGTGACATTATTATAGAGCTCACCTGAAATCTGAATTTTTTTAAAAAAATTCAGTAATTTGCCTCTGTGTGTAAATATCATTGGTGACATACCCTCCTACACTGGTATTAAATGCTGTTTCTTCTGTCTGGAGTCTCTGTCTCGGCAGCTCTTCAGATATGGCCCCAAAGTCACCTCTTCTGGGAAGCCTACCCACACTCTCCTGTATATTGTTAATTATGCTATTCTCTGTGCTTCCCAAAGCAGTTGGCACATCCACCAGAAGTTGTTTTTTTGTTTGTTTTCTTTCTTTCTTTCTTTTTTTTTTTTTTTTTTGAGACGGAGTCTTGCTGTGTTGCCCAGGCTGGAGTGCAGTGGCCAGATCTCAGTTCACTGCAAGCTCCGCCTCCTGGGTTTAGGCCATTCTCCTGCCTCAGCCTCCCGAGTAGCTGGGACTACAGGCGCCCGCCACGTTGCCTGGCTAGTTTTTTTTTTTTTTTTTTTTGTATTTTTTTAGTAGAGACGGGGTTTCACTGTGTTAGCCAGGATGGTCTCGATCTCGTGACCTCGTGATCTGCCCGTCTCGGCCTCCCAAAGTGCTGGAATTACAGGCTTGAGCCACTGCGCCCGGCCGTTTGTTTTTGAGACAGAGTTTCACTCTTGTTGCCCAGGCTGGAGTGTAATGCTGCAATCTTGGCTCACTGCAACCTGTGCTTCTCAGGTTCAAGTGATTCCCCTGCCTCAGCCTCCCAAGTAGCCGGGATTACAGGTGCGTGTCACATGCCCGGCTAATTTTTGTATTTTGAGTAGAGATGGGGGTTTCACAAGTTGGTCAAGTCTCGAACTCCTGGCCTCAGGTGATTCACCCACCTCAGCCTCCCAAAGTGCTGGGATTACAGGCATGAGCCACACGCCCGGCCAGAAGTATTTTTTTTCACATTCCTGTTTCCTTTGAAATACTGTTCCTCAAAGGTCAGGAGAGTACCTTGTTTTTCTCAGGATCCCACTGTGCCTGGATCAAAATAGATGCTCAGAAAAGTTTGTTGAGTAAATGAAGTTGTATTGGCGCAGCATAACCTATATACATTCTCATTCATTCCAGAAACACTGAGAACCTGAACATGTCGACCCATGCTCTAAATGCTGAAGATGGTAAAAAAACAAATTTCCCACCTTCAGAGATATTATAGATGATATTCAGGTTAGAAGGGCTAGGCAGAAAAGTAAAGCAGGCTTAGAGGATAGTGATAGTTGGGACTTGATACTTTAGTAGAGTGGTCTGGGAAAGTGTGGGGAGGTGACTTTTGAATAGAAACTTGGAGGGCACATGCCTTTCTGATATCTGGGGGAAGAAACACCAAGTACAGAGGTTCTGAAGTAGAAGTGAACCTCCATATTCTGGGAGCAAGAAGGAGGCTAGTGTACCTGGCATTCAGTGAGGAGGCCGAGTGGAAGGAGGTGCAGTTAGAGAGGTGGAGAGCATAATAAATGGAAGAAGGGCAGACACATAGGATCTTGGAAGCATTTGAAAAAAAAAAAAAAAACCATTTTGGAAATTAAAAAAGTAGGCGTGCACCTGTAGTCCTAGCTAACTGGGAGGTTGAGGTGGGAGGATTGCTTGAGTCCGGGAGGTTGAGGCTGCAGTGAACTGTGATGGCACCACTGCACTCTAACCTGGGAGACAGAGTGAGATCATGTCCCACTCTCCATCCCACCCCCATTTTTTTTTTTTTTTTTGGCTTTTACTCTGAGATGGGAAACCTTTTGGGGGTTTTTGAGCTTAGGTTTCAACAGGATCCCTCTGGCTTCTGTGTTGAGAGAAGGCTCCATGAGAGCACAGTGGAATCAGGGAGAACAGGTAGGAGGCTACTACAATATTCTAGGAAAGAGGAAAAGGGGTATTTTAAAGGTAGAGCTGACAGGCTTTTCTAATGGGTTGCATGTGGGATACGATAGGGAGAGAGGAGTCCAGGATGACTCCAATGGTTTGGCCAGAGTCATCAGAAAAATGGAGTTGACATGAACTGAGGTAGGGAAGGTTGTGAAAGGAGCAAGCTAAGGCACTAGGTATGGGTGACTATGGACTGTTTACTTGGACACATCGCTCACATTTGTATATACGTTCCCTGGTTTTCAGGATCTGAAGGTTCTAAAGTTACATGAAGTTAAAGTCAGCCTTATTTACTGAACACCAAGCACTGTGCAGAAACCTTTCTATGTGCTGTCATTTAACCCTTTTAATATTTCTATTGGTTTACTCATGTTTCATTGCCCTTTTACAGATGAGAGATTAACACGTCCAAAGTCACTCAGACAATTATTAACCAGTCAGATTAATACAGATCTAGGATTCCCACCCAGGTGTGTCAAGACTGTAGAGCTCCTGTTGTTTACTAATCACTGGATTCTAAAGGTGGGAACCACTTTCTGAGCATATTTGCTGCAGACTTGGTTCCATAACTAACAAGGTGCCTGGATCATGTGATGAGAATTCAGGAAAGAATCCAACCCCATCCCAGGCGTTACAGGTTACACAATAGCTATGAAGAAAGGACGGTATTAGTGGATTCGAGGAGGCTGACTGATGGTTGAAAGTTCAAGTACTTGAAGATTCAATGTTAAAACAGCGATCAAGAGTTAGTTTTTTTTTTTTTTTTGGTTTTTTTTTAAGAAAACATTAAAAACTGCAGTGAAGCCTTTGGTGGGATAAAAGACCACTCCTAGACGATGCTTGTTGGGAAACACTGGAATTGGAGGAGTTGGGGCAGACAGGAGCCAGAGCCCTTGCCAGCCTACACACACATCCTTTCGAAAGTGTAACCTGGTGTGACCTTCCTTAAGTGGTCCTCTGGAAAGAGCAGGATATGGAGTACAAAAGCCAGGAACCTCTGGAACCGCAGCATCCGCCCCCAGCCCCTCCTTCCCCGTCTTCTTCAGCCTCCACACGGTGAAGAGCTGGAGGGGACTGGCGCATGCGCCGGGGGCAAGGTCCGCTCCCCACGACGTCAGGGGGCTCGCACCCACTCGAAAGCCCCGCCCCGCGGCCGCCAGAGGCGACCTGGGCGGGGGGGCCCTGGGCCACGCCCCCAGCCGAGCCGAGCAAGGCCGAGCGGAGCCGAGCAAGGCCGAGCAGAACCGAGAACCTCCGAGAGCAGCCGAGCCCAGCCGAGTGGCCCGGAGTCGGTTGGTGCAGCTGCGTCCCCGCCGCTCAGCAGTCCGCGGCTCCGGCGTCGCCGCCGCCGCCTCTGCGGGGCCTGCGCCGGCCGGCCGCCCGCCCGCCCTGCCGCGGGGAGGGAGGCCCGCAGCGCGGGAAGAGTGGCCCGGTCGCGGGCGCCGCCACCGCTGCCGCTGCCAGGTGAGCGCCCGCCACGGCCAGCCGGCCCCGCGTGCCCCCGCGGCTGTCAGTCCCCGGTGTCTGTGTGTCTCTGCCTGTCAGCACGACTGTGTCTGTGTCTGTGCGAGCTCCTTCCCGCCACGCCTGGCCCGCGGCCGACCCGCAGTCTCCGTCAGCCCCCTCCCGCCAGCTGCCCCTGGTCTTTCTGTCAGCCGCCAGCACCCCCATGCTGAGAGGCTCCGCCCCTTCCCCCCGGAGCCCCGCCCTCCGCCATCTGTCATCACCCCCCGGGCTCCAGGCGCCGGCGTCCAGGGGTCCTGGGGGTCAGGGTAGCCCTATGTGCCACCGTCGCGGAAGGCGCAAAAGGGGGTGGTGGAGGGGAAGCGGGGGCGTTCGCGCAGGCCCGCCTGACTGTGTGAGAGTGCGTGCCCGAGTGTTCCTCCCGCGTGTGCGCCCGAGGGCCGCCTGCGTCCACGCCCGCCGGCCCTTGCACCCTGCTGGGATGTGGCAGCCCATGCCCCCGGTGTAAAGAGCGTCAGCTCAACCAGGGAAGGCGGCAGAGCCAGGACTCGAACCACTCGGGGTACAGTAGCATCCTGAATCTTGGGACCCTTGTTTGCCCACGCGAAAACACTACACGTGGGCCCCAAGTCCTCCGATTCCCTGAGTGGCATGTGAGTGGAGTTTGGAGCTTGTTAAGCCTTCCCAGTTTGGGATTTTCATTCAGGGAAGCCTGTTGGAAGTGATTGAGGAGTGGATGGGATGTAGGACTTAGGTGGGAAGTGTTTGAGAGCTTGAGTCATTTTGAGTTGCACGGTTTACATTTCTGAGCAGTGATTGCCCTGGGCCTGTGCCCTGTGAGAAACTTATGTGACTTGGGGTGGGGGAGTGAGGTGGGAAGGAATGCTCCTTTCTGTTTTTAACTATGTGAACACATAGTATATATTTATCCAGATATCCTAAATGTTTATTCATGAGGCGTCCACACATCCTTAATTTAAAAAAGGATTACAGTAGTTTCCATTTATACACGTTCTTGTGTGTTGTTATCTTGATGTTCTTTATTTGTGGTAACTTGGTGCAATATTTCAAAACTAAGAGAAAATGCGTCCTAAAACAATTGGTATTTTGCCGGATAATTCTGAACAACGGAGAAGGAGCCAAAAGCGCACTTCATTAGCTGGAACAACTTATTCGAGCTTAATTTGTTTCTAAGAGACATACAGTGGAAAAATCCAGAAGCGCAAAATAGTATCAAAGAGACTTAGAAAATGAATGAAAAGGGCCCTTCTGTTGCTGCCTTGGAAAGATGGTATCAAAGTTGCTGTAGAGGACAGAGCCACTATGTAATGATCAACATATTAACCAAGTTGGTTTTGTGACCTTGATACATTGAGCTGGGCTTGATTTGTGCAGTGGTTCATGACAGGCAAACATTGCATGGGAAGTGTGGTAATTTTTGGAAAAAAATGTTCCCCATGTTGTTTTGGCTTTTGGTTTTGAGTTTTTTTTGTATTTGGTTTTTTTTTTTTTTTCATATTGAAGTAAGATTTCAGACTAGGGAAGTCTCATGGTAGAGTGCTTTTTTCTTTTTAAAGATTAAAAATTACCAAAGTAATTCATGTTTAAGGCAGAAAATTGAAAAACAAAAGCATTGCCAAAAACAAAACAAAACAAAAACCCACCATAATCCCACAAACCATAGTAAACCACAATTTGGTATTAAGCCTTTTAGCCTTGTTCCCCATGTATACGTGTTTTTTCTTACAAAAATGCTATCATACTATACAACTTTTATTCTATGCTTTTTTTCTTTCACTTATAACTAGATTATGAGAGATACATCTTGGTTTTATGAGTAGGAACTTGTGTTTCTCTTTGCAGTCCTTTAAAAAAGTCAGATCATGTTAGTCCTCTGCTTAGAGCCCGCCAATAGCTTTTTGTCTTAAAATCTGAAGGCCTTGCTGTGGCCTGCCAGGCTAACCCTCTTCCCCACAACCATCCTCACTTCGAGCCTTGCTAGACAGATCTCTTTGCTATTTCTTAAAAACGTCAAACTTATGCCTGTAATCCCAGCACTTTGGGAGGTCGAGGTGGGAGGATCACGAGGTCAGGAGTTCGAGACCAACCTGGCTGGCATGGTGACACTCTGTCTCAAAAAAAAAAGAAAAGCATATTCCAGCCTTGGTACCTTTGCATTTGCTGTTCCCTCCGCCTAGAACTCTGGTCCCTGCATATGAACATGGTTGACTCCCTTACTTCAGGTCTCTGCTCGAAAGTTAGGTTGTGTGGCTTTGCTTGACTGCACTATCAAATACACCCCATTTCCCTGTTCTTATCCTGCCTTACTTACCACCACTTGGTAATACATATTTATTTGTTGGTTTATTGTCTGTCTCCCTCATTAACCCAGAAGTGTGAGACTTTTTTTCACTGATGTATCCCCAGGGCTCAGAAACTGCACCTGGCCCACTGTGGGTACTTAATATTTGTTGAATGAATGAAGGAAAGAATGAATGCTCATTATCCAACTATTCATGTGACCTTGCTGGTAGCCTTCTAGGCTTTTAGGTAGCTGTGTCATGAGTTTAAATGACAATCTCTTAAAAATTAGAATATTCCTTTCTCATCTAGATCTGAGAAGAATTTTACAAAGTGAGGCTATGGTCTTAAAAAGAATTACGGTCTTGATTTAACTTGAACAATTGAGGGAAGGAACATTTTTGGCAAATGTTGTTGGCTTTCCTTCTTATGCATTATCACTGTGTCACACTGGACATTTTTGAAAAGTATAAAGTTTCCCAGTTATGTTTACAGCTGTGATTTCAATTTGGTAGTTCATAGTGATAGTATAAGCCTCAAGAGCATAATGGGTTTTTTTGTGTCAACAGATACCCAGAGATATAATTATAGCTTTAATGTGTTTTCATTTGGGGAATAGCTGTTACATATTTACTTATTTTTCTGGCCGTTCTATCCTTTTCATCTCCCTGCTTATCAGTTTTTGGATGACCTAGCAGGTATACTTAATGGGTTTTTTAAAAAAACCATTTAAAAATAAATCCTTGACCTTTTGAAATTTTACATCTCTAATGTGACTCTTGAACTGTTTGAAAGTACCAGTTTCATCTATCAGGATGAAACATCTGTAGTAAAATGTATAATTGCATTTTAATTTATGAGGATGGGAAAATTGTGTCTTGGGGCAGAATTTTTACACAGAAGTTGTAATGTGAGTGTAAGCTTTTCAAAGGTTTGAATTTCAGGTAGAGTACTTTTAATTTGTGAGTTTTTTGAAAAAAACAGTTGCTTCTTTTTAAGAAAAAGGATCTCCTTGAACACAATCCAAACAGAGACCTTCAAAAACTTGTTTTTCTTATCCTCCAAATATATAAGAAGTTGTTGTTGATGGTGGTGGTAAGGGGGGAATCCTAAATGAAAATTATTTTCTTAAAGGCCTAAAAGGAGGCTGGGCGCAGTGGCTGACGCCTGTAATCCCAGCACTTTGGGAGGCCGAGGTGGGTGGATCACGAAGTCAGGATATCAAGACCATCCTGGCTAAAACGGTGAAACCCTGTCTCTACTAAAAAATACAAAAATTAGCTGGGCGTGTTGGCGGGCGCCTGTAGTCCCAGCTGCTCTGGAGGCTGAGGCAGGAGAATAGTGTGAACCCAGGAGGCGGAGCCTGCGGTGAGCAGAGATCTTGCCACTGCACTCCAGCCTGGGTGACAGAGCGAGACACCATCTCAAAAAAAAAAAAAAAAAAAAAAGGCCTAAAAGGATGTGTTAAGAATTAATTTTTGTTTGTTCCATAGGTATTTATTGAGCATGTATTTGAGCCAGTTCTATGTTTGTGTGGGCAATGTTACCATGTTCAGTTTCAAATTATCAACGTGATTTTTAATTATTTCTTTTCTTTTCTGGCTCTGCTACCTTCCTTCTCTCATTATATTCTCTCTTTAAATGATCTCATCAATTCCCAGGACCCTAGTACCCCCTGGATGCAGATGACTCTTCCTATTACGTCTCCCCACGCTTTCTCTGGTTCCAGACTTGCAGTTTCAGCTACCACCTTCCTGTCCCAGTGATCTCAAACTTCACAGGTTCAGAACTGATCTCTCAATCTCCCTCTCAAGCTTTGAAATTTGTATTCCTTATTCCTGACCCTTCCTTACTCTCCCCTTCAGCCTTCTGTCTCACTGTTAGTTAGTATTGTCTATTCATTGTTCAGGCTGGATGCCTGAAAGTTGTCTGTAATTCTTCTCATTTCCTCACTCCACATGCAACCCATCTGTATGGCTTTTTAGCCTGGCCTCTAGAATATCTCAAACCCTTCCTTCTCTCCATCTTCATAATCTGCCTAACCTCCTCTCTCACATGGATGATTCCCCTGTCTCCTAGTTGGTCTCCCAGCTTCCACTGTTGCTTTCTTCTAGCACATTTTCCTCACAGCAGCCAGAGTGATCCTACTAAAGAGTAAACCGAGGCATGCCACCCCCCTGCTTGGTGGCTTCCACTGCACTTGGACTCGCATCCACACTTACTCTGACGTGCTTCCTCTCCAGGCTCCCTTCCTTGTTTGCCATGCTTGTCAGGTTGAACACCTTCAGTTCCTCAAACATGCCATGTTATCCTCTTCTGTACAGGCTCTTCTCTCCACTTGTCTCCTTAGAAAGAGCCTAAAACATCCAGTCTCAGCTAAAACATCTCCCCCTCAGAGGGGGCTTCCTTGATCACTACTTCTATAGTAGCTTCCTCCCCATTGTCCTCTGTCTCAGTACGTGTGCATTTATTGCTTGACACTTCACTAAAATTCATAGTATGTTCGGAGTTGGTTTCTTCCGGTCGGTTCGTGGTCTCGCTGACTTCAAGAAAGGAGCTGTGGACCTTCATGGTGAGTGTTATAGCTCTTAAAGATGGCATGGACCCAAAGAGTGAGTAGCAGCAATTTATTGTAAAAAAACCAAAGCTTCCACAACCTAGAAGGGAGTCCGAGCCAGCAGGTTGCTGCTACTGGCTGGGGTGGCCAGCTTTTATCCCCTTATTTGTCCCCGCCCATGTCCTGCTGATTGGTCCATTTTACAGGGTGCTGATTGGTCCATTTTACAAACTGCTAACTAGCTACAGAGCGCTGATTGGTGCATTTTTACAGAGTGCCGATTGGTGCGTTTTACAGTCCTAGCTACAGAATGCTGATTGGTGCATATTACAATCCTCTTGTAAGACAAAAAAAGCTCTCCAAGTCCCCTCTTGAACCAGGAAGTCCAGCTGGCTTCACCCCTCAATAAAACTTCATTTATATGTTTCCTTCTTTTGTTTTCTTTATTGTCTACTCCCCCAATAGAGACTACAAGATCTAGGAGGGCAGGGACAGCCTTGTCCTGTTTATGGTACAGTGCTAGCCCCAAGTGCTCTGCCCAGAGTCCAGCAGGTGTAGGGCCTGAAAACATTTTGAATAATTATTTTAATAGCTACTTTTTTTGAGAATTCCTATGGACCAGGTCCACTGCTATGTGTGTTCACACATTATCTCTAAATCTTTGGGAGAACCCAGTATGGTGATGTTGGTGATTATATTACTACTTCTATTTTTTTATTTTATTTATTTATTTTTATTTTTGAGACGGAGTCTAGCTCTGTCGCCCAGGCTGGAGTGCAGTGGCCGGATCTCGGCTCACTGCAAGCTCCGCCTCCCGGGTTTACGCCATTCTCCTGTCTCAGCCTCGCCAGTAGCTGGGACTACAGGCACCTGCCACCTCGCCTGGCTAGTTTTTTGTATTTTTTTTAGGAGAGACGGGGTTTCACCGTGTTCGCCAGGATGGTCTCGATCTGTTGACCTCGTGATCCACCCGTCTCGGCCTCCCAAAGTGCTGAGATTACAGGCTTGAGGCACCGCGCCGGGCACTACTTATATTTTTTTAGTTGAGAAACTTGAACTTAGAGAATTTGAGTAATGTTTAAAGTTACATAGCTAAGAATATGGTGGAATTACGATTTTAATCTATGTAATGTGACTTTAGAACCTTCCCTCTTATTCATTACTGCCTTCTGATATGAATGCAGGGATGAATGAATATGAAATACGTTGTATTATTAATCCCTGATGGTTTCTCTTGTCTTTCTAAGCATATATGAGAGCATTAAAAATAAGAACCCTTGGGTTAGGATGTTGTATTCTCCTGGGAAGCTTCTGTAACCACTGTGCCAAAGCGTATAGATTAGTTTGCTTTCAGGCTCTGTGTTTTAATTTTACCTTTGCCACTTTCTAGCTGTAAGCCTTTGGGAAAATTACATGTCTAAGTCTGTTTTTTCAGCCTTAAATGGGGAAAAATAATAGTTCTTATCTCATAGGATCTTTTGAGGAGCAGAATTATACACAAAATCTGTCAATGTTAGCTATTACTATTATAAGGAGAAAAAAATCCTCAAGAAAAGACTTGTAAACTCATCAACAATTTAGAGTTTGTGTTAAGAGTGAATGACAGACAATAACTAACTTAGTGTTCTTTCACTGACCATAGTTTTGAATTTATAAAAATTATCAGAGAATTGTCCGGGCGTGGTGGCTCACGCCTGTAATCCTGGCACTTTGGGAGGCCTAGGTGGGTGGATCACAAGGTCAAGAGATCAAGACCATCCTGGCCAACATGGTGAAACCCTGTCTCCACTAAAAATACAAAAAATTAGTTGGATGTAGTGGTACGTGCCTGTAGTCCCAGCTACTCGGGAGGCTGAGGCAGGAGAATTGCTTGAACCCAGGAGGAGGAGGTTGCAATGAGCTGAGATCGTGCCCCTGCACTCCAGTCTGGTGATAGAGAGACTCAAAAAAAAAAAAAAAAAAAAATCAAAATTAACTGTCTGGGTTGGAATTTATAATTACTCTATTGATGTATGACAACTTTATGTTTGAATTTAAGCTTGTTAAATGCTTGTGAAGATAGCTTTCTTTTTTTAAAAAAAGCTTTTCCCCATCTTTAGAAGGATTCTCAGGGTAGAGAGATCTTTCAAGAAGCTGGCTATCCTATTTTATGTTATTTTTTTGGACTAGAAGGATATTCACCAGCATACTGTTTACGTCAGTAATGCTTACCACTAGGGAGTTTATTTCAAATAACCAAGTGAACAGTAGACTCAGTTTCTGCATGATGGGCTTGGCACCTCACATGATGGAATATCTGGGCACAGTTACATTTTCTGGTGGGATGTCTTATGAGCAAGTGCCAGTCTGGTGGTGGTTTGTCATCTGTGAAAAAAAGGTGAGGTCTGCAAAGAATAAATGGCCAGCGGTCAGAGGAAAACAAGGTTTGACATACCACTGAGGTCAAGAAGACAGGGTAATGAACTTGAGACAATGTCCATGATCTTCAGGCAGTATGCAGGGCTCCACTGAGACAGGACCATGGATTAACTGGGGCACTGGTAGCATTCAGCTGCCTGGTTTTAGGAGCACAGAAGGCATATAGTTGAATTGAGCCAGGGTTGGAGTTTGCTGGGGTGAGTTGCAGAAGGACAGTAGAGCAGAGGAACTGGGATATTGGTCACGGGGTGACTAACGTGATAGCTAAAGGTATCTAGGCTAGATGGGGAGGAGAAAAGGACCAGTGGTATTGAAGTCAAGGAATGGGTGTGTGGAGTGATGGAGTAAATAGGAGGATGTGGCTAGAGAGGGACACATGAGTGGAAGATTTCAGAGTTAGAGCAATTAATTACTGGGCATGACAGATTGCCACAGATATAAGTGACTGAAGTGAAGTGAACTCAGTAAAGCTGGCTAAATTCAGGAAAGTCAAGTAATTGAGAGGCTGGAGAGTTGTTTGGGCCATCTGTGTGGTCAGAGAAGCCATCAGGATTGTAGGATATTTAGGATGGAGAAAAGGAACATGGGCCAAATCTTCAGCAAATGTGGTGGGGTCGGAGATCCCCTGAGATGTTGTGGTTACCTTGCAGGAATCTGAAAGGATCAGGGGATTTTACCTGAGGGAGATGGAAAAGTAGTGACCTGGAAGGTTTATTGGTTGCCAGGTCTCTTGGAAAGGGGTGGGCCATGGCCCAGGTTCATTATACTTCTGAAGGTAATCCCAATTCAAGAGGGCAGCACTGGGGACACGTAGTATTGTGTTTCTAAACGTGTTAATGAAAATCATGTGAGGATGTATGTTAAATGTTCCAGGCTCTATCCCAGGCCCACTGAACTATAGTCTTTAGGAGGAGGAGACTGAGAATGTGTATTTTTAACACCCTCCCCCCTTGGTAATTCTTTATGATTAGGCAAGTTTGAGAATGCAGCCGTAGTGATAAAGAACATGGCATCTGGAAGACTACTGCCTGGGTCTGAAGGAGGTGGGACTGGTGGGAGGGAGCCTTAGCCCATGACACTTGAGAGTTTGGCTTTCCAGATATATCCGACATCAGAAACAGTGAACTAAGAATGCTGTATTAGAGGCAAACACACTGACAACAGCAGGAAGGGACAGCTGGTAATGACAGAAACAGAAATGCTCTACAAAATAATTCAAAGTATAGCTGTTTGGAGACATTTATTATAGAAAAAAGCATTCCTGTTTGCCTCGGTGGTCTCTGAATACATCAACTGATTATAATTGTTAGTGTTCAACAGGAATAGGTCGAATTAGGGTTTAGTTTGTTCAGAAAAGCTGAGAAGGAAGTTGCGCAATTTAGAAAGCTTTCCATCATAAACCAGCATGCTTAGTGCTTTAAGTATTTGTAAAATTATGTGCACAATTCTGTCTCTGAAGATACTGAATTTAAAAACAAAGTTTTACTCAACAAGCCAAAGTTAAGAACAGTTGTTATCCCCAAGGGGTTGTCTATATGATATTTAATATTATGATACTGGTAGCCCTACTGCCCCATTCTCCCTATTTTCTCTGGGAAAATTCTTTCCATGACAAGGAGAGGAATCCTGCAAAAAAATAGCTGCTCACGAGGGAACTTGGAGTTAGTCATTTTTGGCTGACCACTTAGACTCCCCCTATTGCTATTAAGGAGGTTCTGAATTTGAGTTGCTTTGTTTGGATTACTTAACACTATACCACCTGGTTTATCATACCCAAACACTAAAGCTTCGGGAAAAGAATGTTGTCAGCACTGTTGAGGTGGTTGCTATGGACCTTGAGCCTAAAACTTGATTTGCTCAATCTTGTGTTCCATTTCTTATTTCCTCTTGGACTGAGAAGGCTGGCTTTCAAACTGGTGAATAGCAGCACCTCAGTTGCATTCCAGTCACCTACCACATCCTTCCACTCACTGTCTCCTCTCCTCAGTGAACTACAGGGAGCTAGTCAAACGTACATCATGAGGCCTAGAAAATGTGGCCGTGGAGGATTAGCAATGCCAGTTCAACCAGAACTTTCATTTTGCAAGTTGAAATTTGTAAAAAGTGATTCCATTTTAGAGAAAAAAAAGGAATTCAGAGTATTTTTTTCCCTTTTAGACAAACATTTTCTTCTAAAGCCGAGGAATACTTAACAGAACCAATGAGTGTTTTGATGATGATAACATGTTCTTTAATGTCACACTTTTCTTCCCTTCAGAGCTCAGGAACCCTTGCAGGCTCCTCTGTATTATGGTGCTCTTTATAATGTTTAAATCACTAAGAGTATTCACCTTGTGAAGTGTTTGTATTCCTGCTGTGAACTAGGTACCTTGGGGTTGAGAAGAGGGTCCATGGCCTCAAGGAACTTTTTAAAAAGTTAGTCAAGGTGCATTTAGATCTCTGATCTGAAGCAGGCAGGCCATGCTATGTGCTGTGAAGGAGATATAATCAAAATGTCGTAGGATCACAGATGAAAGAGAGGTTATTTCTAGTGATGGATGGAGGTGGCCAGAGGAGATTGGAGAATGCTTTAAGGGGATGTTTGTATTCAGACTGGATTTTGAAGTTTGAGTAAAATTTTGGAACTAGTAAATTACATTTGATATTTTCTGTTTACTAAGGCATCATTTATTTATTTATTTATTTTTTAACAGAAAGAAAGAAGCAAAGTTCTATTTGTAGAAGACATGATCTTCTGTGAATAAAATCACAAAGTTTCAAGCAAAATACAACTGGAACTAATACATTCAGTGTATTTGCAGAATAAAATAACAGCACCAAAAATTAGTTGAATTTCCATACATTAACAATAAACAATTAAAAAAAAATTAAAACACTTCCATTTGCTAGAGAATTTAAAGTCAGAAATACTTAGGAATAAACATAAAATTTGAGAAGTTTGTACCTTAAAATCTACAAACATTGGGCATCATTTATTTTAGCAAGACTACAACATAGTGCTTAATGAATTAGCCTTCAGTTATCTGAAATGACCCAATTACTTTGGATACCTTGTTTCTGTAATTAATATGTGATTCGTTAAGGAATATTTGGTGGAGAAGGGCTTTTATGGAAGCATAGCTGAAAACGATCTTGAGATCATGGTAGATATCTGAAAGAATGGGAAATATAGTGGTATGGTAGTAAATAGAAAACCAGGATGATAATGGGATGTGTATGTTTGAATATATGGTTTAAAATGGAGGGAAAATGGAGCTCTAAATGATGTTAATGAGGCCTTCATAGGAAATGAATAGTCTGCCAGGTTAGGAGGACTTTTGAATACTCACCATCTCATTTCTGAATATCTTTCTCTAGGATGGTTGGCAATGTGGTCAGTGGATCCCTGTGGGGTTGACCAGAGTAAACCAAAGGAGGTCAGTTGCTCCTCATTCTCCCTTGCTCTAGGTGGCTAAGCACAGACGATTTTACAGAAACCGTGGCTGTGAAGCCACGTCCAGAGTGGCTCTTTCTGCCCCAGGCCTTTGCACACTTGGTTCCTGGGCTTGGCCTACCTCAAAGCTGTGTCTTCCTGCCACGGAGTGGATTCTCTCTCACTGGTGTGTGTACTCTCTGGATGAGTCTGCACTCCTTTGGCAAGCCCATTTCTTGCCATGGTAGATTAGCTATAGCTGGACCATTGTGCTAGCCTTGTAGGTGGTCATCGTTATGCCTGAAACCTTGTATTCAGTTTTTCCTTTCCCATGTTAAGTCTCCTCCTTGACCCTTCCATTCAACTCTTAATTTTCCGGGAAGCTGAAAAACATACTACTTCCTACCTTTTGTGCTGAAATGGGGCCCTGGCCCGGAATTCTGATCCCCCTGGGAATCAACATATGTAGTTCACAGAAGATAGCATTTTCTTTTTGCTTATTCCTGATAATGCCAATATCATTTAAAAAGCCAAGATATTTGGCAATGCTATAGGCCCTATTTTACCATACAGGTAACTAAAGCCACTTAAGAAAATGATTTCAGTAATTCACCAAATAACATACTTATTATGTAACTACTATGTGTCAGATACTATGCTGGACACCAGTGGAGAGCAAATCGGACGTGGTCTTCCCTAGCACTCACAGTCTGGTGGACCTATGGCCAGAAAGCCATGAGAGCTTTATAGAATGACTGTAGGCTTTGGGGCAGAAAAGCCTGGTGTCTAGTCCCACTTTTGCCTTTTATCAATTACATGACCCTAAGCATCTGACCCTATTTTCTGTCAAGTAAAATAAAAAAGATTTGCCCTGGCTTATAAGATTTTTATAAGGCTGGAGGAGACTATGTAGAAAAGAGCTTTGCAAAGGTCAAGTTACTATATATGCAAATATAGCTGGGCGTGATCAGCCCTGTCTTCTTAAACAAGAATGACTAATGGAGCATTTTCACTTCTCTGTGGCTTCAGAGAATGCCATCGCATCCCCAGATACAATGCTTGGACTAAATATTAACATTTCACTAATTCTAATGTATATTAATAAATACGGAAACCAGCTACTTAGGTGGTGCCGAGAGAACTATATAGTTATCTTTAAAAAGTCATATATTTAATACATATTGGCTTTATTTCAGAAAACAGTGCTTCTGGATGTTTACTATATAACCGGAAATTTATTATTACAACAATGGATATATAATTCTATTTTATTTATGTATTTTGAGACGGAGACTCATTCTGTTGCCCAGGCTGGAGTGCAGTGGTGCAATCTCGGCTCACTGCAAGCTCCGCCTCCCGGGTTCACACTATTCTCCTGCCTCAGCCTCCCGAGTAGCTGGGACTACAGGCACCCACCACCACGCCTGGCTAATTTTTTTCTTTTTGTATTTTTAGTAGAGACGGGTTATCACCATGTTAGCCAGGATGGTCTTGATCTCCTGACCTTGAGATCTGCCCGCCTCGGCCTCCCGAAGTGCTGGGATTATAGGCGTGAGCCACCGCGCCTGGCGTACAACAATGGATATATAATTCTAATAATATACTACAAACCATGATATAGTACAAAAATCAGAACAATATTATTTGTAAATAGTAGAATATTACTTTTTGTAGGTTTAGGTTGATAAGGAGTTTTGAACTGCACTGTTACTTTTTGGTTTTGACTTTTTTTTTTTGTCGTTGGTTGGTTTTTGAGACAGGGTCTTGCTCTGTTGCCCAGACTGGAGTGCAGTGGTGTGATCCTAGCTTACTGCAGCTTCTACCTCCTGGGCTCAAGTAGTCCTCCCTCCTCAGCCTCCCAAGTAGCTGGGACCACAGGTGTGCACCAACATGCCCAGCTAATTTTTGTATTTTTTGTAGAGGCAGGGTTTCACCATGTTGCCCAGGCCGGGCTTGAACTCAGCTCAAGCAATCCACCCGCACTGGCCTCCCAAAGTGCTGGGATTACAGGCATGAACCACCGCTCCCGGCCAACTTTCTGTTGTTTTAATGGTCCCTCTTACCTTGCATATCACTGAACAACTAAGACACTTCATTGTAGGTATTTTTTGTAGCAACCTAGACAAGACCCTTAATCTTTGAACCTCAATTTTACTCACAAAATGTGACCTCTTCTTTGCCATGCCAACTTCACAGGGTTGTTGAGACATTCAAATATAGTATTGAATGGATATGCTTCTATCTGTCCTTGTGCTTCTATGGTCCTTGTTCAGTCATGGGTGTAGTGATGCGGTAATTCTGGCAAATGAATGCCCCAGAAGGGCTATGTCTTGATTTGTAACATAGTCCTTGGTCAAGTCTTGATTCTTCCCCATGATGGTTCATCCTGTTGTCGCATTCTCATTTAATAACATCTCAATTTATACCCAGTTGGCCATTAACCAACACTTACTGAGCTGTTGTGTGTCAAGCCTGTGTAAGATGCTGGGGATATAGAGTGAGAGGCCAGACCCTATCTCCTGGGTACTTGTTTGAGTAGGGGAGTTCAAAACTGCAACAGCAATTCTTGCCTCCATTTCTAGCCTGCTGGTCTGCCCAAAAGATTTAAGACTTGTCAGCCCTACAATTGCATGAGCCAGTTCCTTAAAATAAATCTTAGTGTGTGAGTATGGCTGTATATTCATACATATATCCATTCACACACACACACACATATATAGTTGTGTTTCATATTGGTTCTGTTTCTCTGTAGGGCCCTTACTGATACAGTACTCAATAAATGCTCTCCTTATGGATGCAGTAAGAAGAGGAACAAGCATGGTAAACAAGATGCTTGCTGTGGTTTTAGCCATGTTGAGTTTGAGCTGCCCATGGAATCCAGGTGGAAATACTGGCAGGCACATATAGCCAGATTGTGGAGAGCTCACATGAGTGGTCTGGACTGTGGAGATACAGCTACACTTCCACAGCTACACACTGTGGAAGTCTCTAGTGTGTAGCCATCAGTTGCAACTATATTTGTGGATGATTTCAAACAGAAACTAGAGTATGTAGGGTAAGAGGAAGTATAAAGATGGAGCCCCAGGAAATACCAACATTTAGTGGGGAGGCAGAGGGGAGGAGACTGTACTGGAAATCAAGTAGGAGTAGACAGAGAAGGGGAAGATCAAGAGAGAATGGGGCCATGGAAACTAAGGCAGGGGATAATTTCAAGAAGGTAGGAATACAGCAGTGTTAAGTGCCATAAAAAGGTAAAGTAAGAGAAATACTGGAAATTGTTCATTGGATTTAGCTCCTAAGAGGTATCACTGGAGGTGAATGTTTCAGCCTCCCACCACCGCATTACCGTGGGTTGGGGTGGAGTAGAGAATCCATGGTAATGAAGTAGAGATGCATTTTTGCTGTTGATGCTTAAGGGAGCTCAGCTAGGAAGTGTGAGGATAAGAGGTGGCTATGGGCTTCCCAAGGAAGGGGTGATTTTAGGATGAGAGGGGCCCTAGTATGTTCAGAGGCCGAGGAAAGGAAGAGCCAGGAGAAAGGAAAAAAATCAGAGATTCAGGAAAAGGAAGGATAAGTGATTGAACAGGGTCTCTTCTGTGGATGGAGGGGCATGCACAGGAGATGGCCAGTAGCATTGCCAGAGGAGTGGTGCCTCTTTCATTTGACTGTGTGGAAAGAGGAAGGGCTATGTGAGGATACAGAAGTCTATAGAAGGCAGGGGGCTGGAATTTTTGCCCTTGTAAAAACTTCTATTTTTTGTGGGAAGTGGAGCACTGGCATCCACTGATAGCCAAGGGTGGATGATACAGCAAGCTCTTTGAAGGCAGAGAAGATATAAAATTACTGTGTGGAGCTTGGAAGTGGGAGTTGATTTTTGCTCCTCAGTGTGTTTTGAATGAAAGTTATACTCCACAGTCTGATGTTTACAAAGACCTCCACAATTTGCCTTCTTTTTTTTTGGAACGGATTCTTGCTGTGTCGCTCAAGCTGGAGTGCAGTGGCGTGATCTCAGCTCACTGCAAGCTCCGCCTCCCGGGTTCACGCCGTTCTCCTGCCTCAGCCTCCCGAGCAGCTGGGACTACAGGTGCCCGCCACCATGCCTGGCTAATTTTTTGTATTTTTAGTAGAGACGGAGTTTCACCGTGGTCTTGATCTCCTGACTTCGTGTTCTGCCCGCCTCGGCCTCCCAAAGTCCTGGGATTACAGGCATGGGCCACCACACCCGCCCACAATCTGCCTTTTATCAGTTCTACTAGACTACCTATCCTTTTTGCTTCATTTTAGCGCCCTTGTACTTTAGTTGAGTGTGTCTGATGTGGCACTAGAATGTGGCTTTGAGAGATTAGGTGCTGTAGGGAAGATGCTATTAGACTAAGAGTCAGGGGTCCTGTGTCCAGTTTGGCTTTTCCACTTATCAGCTATGGGACCTTGGACATACCTTAACTTCACTAAGTCCATTTTTTCATTTGTGAATTGTTAATAGCAATAGTATTGATGAAGGTATGTCAAATTAGAAAACATATTTTAAAGTGCTTTGAAGAGGATAAGTAATATATAAATGGAGATGGTCATCAGGCCATTCCTAATCCTAGCTCTAGGCTTTCTTCATTACCACTAGAGTCCTCTCCCTTCTCTCCAGCTGCCATTTTAATTCAGCCTGTATTGTGTAGAGAAACACTAGCTACTGTAATAGATAAACCCTGCTGAAACTTCAGTGGCTTAAAACAGTAGGCATTTCTGTGCTCATTTAAAATCCAGTCCTCTCTGGGGATGGAGGGGGCACAGACAAATGATGCTCTGCCATCTTCAAACCATGGTTTCCAAAGTTGCCGTGGGTGTCAGTGGCCAGCCAGCAGTGTTGGAGAAGAGAATGAGAGGGCATGATTGTCTGGGAGGCTTTTGTATACCAGGCCTAGGATGGGAGCTAGTGACTAAGGCCAAAGGAGACATGGTTGAGAAGAGGCATCTATCTACTGGATAGGTGGTGAATTTGGGGTGTGTGGGTGTTTATTTGCAGAAAATGGTTGAGGTGGCTCTGAGAAGGGTGAGGCGCAGGACCTGTGCAACCCCAGGAGGGAATGGAGAAGCTCCTGCCTCTATGGGCAGAGTTTGGCAGGGGCCAAGGGGCCTAGGACTTGTTCCTGGTTAACAAGGCAAGTGATGCAAAGGTGGGAGAGAGGTCCCTGGGTCAGGGAAGAGGGAGCTGAGAACTGGGGTGTTAGCACACCTTCGTGGTGACCTTTTTAAAAGCTAGGGAAACAGACACTGTTTACCTTTTTAGGATAAGAAAATTGATGTAGTGGTGCCTTGATAAAGGGCACACAACTAATTGGCAGCAGAGAAATGAGCTAGGGCCTGGGTCTTTTGACATCCATCAAAGCCCCTAGTAGTGAGACCCAGGAAATATCCCACTGGGAGGGCTGGAAAACCTGGGCTCTGAAGAAGTTGGTTTGAGCTAAACCGTTGGGCATGGGGTGGAAGAGCACTTGCAGTGGCCCATTCCTTTATAAGTAACTCACCCTTTGCCTGCATCTACCGGATGGGAGGTGATTTTGGGGTGTCTGGGTGTTTATTTGCACAAAATGGTGGAGGGGGCTCTGAGAAGAGTGAGGCAGGACCTGTGCAACCCCAGGAGGGAATGAAGAGGCTCCTGCTTCTATGGACAGCGTTTGGGAGGGGCCTGGGGGCCTAGGACTGGTGTTCCTGGTAAAGGAGGAAGGGCAAAAATCCTAAGGCAAGACTGTGCTTAATGAATTCAAGGACTGAAAGGACACCAGGTTGGTACTTGGTACAAGACTAACAGGAGGAGAGGTGCATGAGAGGATACTGGAGCACAGAGCAGGGCCCATATCACTCAAGAACTTACAGGGCATAGCAAGGCATTAAGATTCTATTCTAAGGTCAGTGAGAAGCCATTGTATATTTTGAGTATGGGGTGGTATGATGGCCTGATTTATAGCTTAAAAAGACCACCCAGACTGTTGTGTGGCGAATGGGTAGAGGGGAGGCCAGAATATAAATTGAGCGTAGTGGGTGAGGGAAAAGGAGGAATTCAAGAGGAGATGAAACTCTGGAGCTCAAAGAAGAGGTTCAGGCTGGAAAATACAATTTGATCCTGTGTTTCCTGTTAGCTCACTCCCTGGTCTTAGCCAGGCTTCCTGCGCCTTATCCATGGTCTCTACTTCCTCACCTCCTGCAATTTAACCCTCTGTACCCTGGCCTCTGTCACTGCCACTTCCCTGAAATGTCTCAGGCAAAGGGCACCCTAGGCCCTTTGTGGTTACTTAAGTCTAGGCCTTTAGCCCTTGTCTGACTTGGCTTGCATTCTTTCACACTGTGAGTGACTTCTGCCTTGAAAGGCCTTCCTCCTTTGCCCTTGTCTTTCTAACCCATCATTCTGTGGCTCCTTTCTGGTCTCCAAGTCCTCAGACCAGCCCTGAAATGTTAGCATTCCTCAGGCTTCTGGGTTTCCAGTTGGTCCTCCTGGCTTCCCCTGTGCCCCTCAGCATAGAATAAACCCTACCCCGCTCATTAGGCCAACACTACTTGCCTTTCCAGCTTCATCTCAGGTGCCCCTCCTCTGAAAGCCTTCTCTGACCCCTTGGGCTGGTTAGGCGCCACTTCTCCTCCTTTTCCATTTCTCCTGGAGCACGAAGTAGATTACCTCTGTGATAGCACTTAGCACCCTGTTGACTTACTTGTCTCCCCAGTCTAGTAGTGCTTGAGGGATAGAGTTACAACGAAATACTGCGTGATCTAGGACAAAGATTGCTTTCTCCAGTTCAGGTGAAAGCCAGGCTTTATAATGAAGGTATCTACACTTGATTGTATATCCTTTAATAGGGCATTCATTTCTCACTGGGTCTGAAGGCTGGAATTCTGGTATAATATATTCTATGAACAGAAGAGATTAATTTAACTAGAAATAATCAGTGTCTCAATTTTCTGAAAGGAAAAAAATGACTAAGTATCTGAATTGCTTCAAAAGGGCTTCTAAAGACTTGCATTTCTTGCCTGGTAATTTGGATCTCCACTCCCTCCCTCCCATCCCAAAGCCTGTTACATGTGTCTCATATTTTGTGATTCCACAATTTTGGGTTTGACATTACAATTGCCTGCATGGTGATGAGCACCAGCATTCTTGTGTGCTGAATTGTGATAGCCGTCAAAGGCAGCAAATAGACTGAATGAAAGATGAGCTTCTGCCTTTATATCCTTCCCTCCTGCTACCCAACTCATTGTGATGAAAGAAAAAGAAAATGCGGGTGGAGACTGCACTATATGCTTAGGTATACAAATCACACATCTGGAGTTTCAGGAAGGCTTTTGGTGGTTAAAGTCACTAAACTCTCATGCTTGTCTTTTTTTTTTTGAGGCAGAGTCTTCTGTCTCCCAGGCTGGAGTGCAGTGATGCAGTCTCGGCTCATTGCAACCTCTGCCTTCCAGGTTCAAGTGATTCTCCTTCCTCAGTCTCCTGAGTAACTGGGAATACAGGTGCCTGACACCATGCCCAGCTAATTTTTATATTTTTAGTGGAGATGGAGTTTCGCCGTGTTGGCAAGGCTGATCTCGAACTCCTGACCTCAAGTGTTCACCCGCCTCAGCCTCCCAAGTGCTGGGATTACAGGTGTGAGCCACTATGCCCAGACTCTTGCTTGTCTTTCATACATCTTTTTCTACTCTTGAATTTTTTCTTTTTGTCTTTCTCAGTTCCAAATTCACTCTATCATTTTTGGCAGGTGGAACAAAGAAATATAATGTTGAATCATTTTCTTCCCAGTGGCTGTGATTTTTAGAATATTTCTTGATTTTTTTGAATGTTTAGTTTTCTGAGCCTAGCAGAGCAAAAGCAATGATGCCTTTGATTAAATGAAACCCTTAGCATAATTACTCAAAATCATGTGACAGATTATCCTTGTGCCTTTTTTGATATAGTGTTGGGCTGATTAAGAAAAAACATTATGGAATTATTTATTTACCTTTAACTAGAATGCCTCTCAAATGGAATAAGACTGCCCAAGTAAATGTAATAGCAGACTAAATTTGAGCTGTTGTATTATTCTCTGAAGGATTTGTTGTTAGCAGGGGTGAGAAATGCTGGCACATAGGAGCTGCACTCTATTGATTCCCAATTATGTTTATTTCTGGTGTCCAAATAAGACATTAGGATTGCAGACTTTCTGGCAGGAAGTGAACACAGGGTTTTCCAGTATGCCCACTGGTGAGATGCTAACTCCTCTACTCCTCTTCTTATATAGGGGACACCTCTCAGCACAAGAACAGTCTTTCTCACAGGAAGACACAGTATTTGTCCTGGGACTCTTGACCCACTGGACTTCCTTAGTCTTTCCCACCATATATAACATATACAACCCTTCAAGTACCTGAAGAAGCTTTCTTCATTTTCATCTCCCAAGTCCCTCTCTTCAGATTCTGGATCCCTGGTTTCTTGAGATGTAAACTCCCTCCTTAGTCTGCATATTGTGATCCTAATGAATTATCCTGAGGTTTTGTTAGCTTTTTAATGGTTCAGTCCCTTACTGAACTTACTGTTGGCTGACACCCACTCTCATGGAACTCTTCTCTGAATGTAGGTTCTAAAACATCTATTTAATGAAGTATTTCTATCTCAGTGGTCTTACTAGCATAGTTTTACTGCTATGTTTGGTACATTTGTTAATATTGTAATATACTTCCTCTAAAAGTAAACAAAGGCTTTTAAGCCCTAGGGTGCAGGTAAAAAGCCAGTAAGGCCACAGAATTTGATTTCCAGCTAGAGGAGACTTAACCAACTTCAGTTTGGTCTGATTATAAAAGCAAGCATTTATTGAGCCCTCACAGCATGTCACTCACTATGCTAAGGACTGCTACATGTATCATTAACCCAGTGTTAATAGTAGTGTCATTAGTAGTAGATAGTGTTATTGACCTCATTTTAATGATGAAGAAATGGAGGTTTGGAAAGGCTGGGGCGTGATCCATGTTTCACGTGTCACAGTGTGACCCAGAGCATTGAGCTCCTAATGTGCCACTATGTTGTTGCTTTAATGCCTTTCTGGTGGGTAATGCTCTGGGTACAGCTCTCTTCTCTTGTACTTCATATTTACTTCTCTAGTCTTCTTAAAATATAAATAAACAAATAGAGTTGGATGACTCTTTTTAACTCACCAGGGCATCTGGAAGAGCCCTCTGTACATGGTGGGTGCTGACAGCTAAGGGTGTCCTTAGCTCTGTGTCTTTAGACTCAATAGAAAGAGATGAAACCTCTGTGATGACTAGGATGGGATGACTAGGGCCACTCTAGACCTCGTAAGTGCATCTTAAACCAGTAAAAGTCTGATGCATGATGGTGGGCTAGGACTCAACTGAGGGGTGTCCTTTAACTTGCCTTTGGGCAACTGGACAGCACAGACGAAATAGGAGAAAATATGGCCGTTTATCATTAAAGTTGAACTGGTAATCAGTTGCCTTTATTCAGTCCTGGCTCTGCCTTACATACTTACTTACCCTGGGTAACTAGGTCCCCATTTTCTCACTTGCTCTGGGAATTGGAAAGGAGAGAAAGGTGTGTGTAGGGGGGTTCCTTCACCTTCTTTCCCCACTCCATCTGAGGCTAACACAGCCCTTTGGTTTTGGAGAGTCCATTCTTGTGCTCTATTTTCTAACTCCACATGAAACCATGGCACATGAAGCCATGGCACAGTAGAAAAGATGGGGTGTTTGAGAGGCTGCTGTGTTTCCCCTTCTCCCAGTCCCTGAGAGATTGGTAATTTGGACACTTTTATTAGTTTGAGGTAAAATTGGGACTCACTGACTGAGGCTGGACTGAAGATTTAAAACATGGGGAGGCCTAGAATTTCTTGCTTAATTCACAGGGTCCCAAGGGTTTAGAAACTGATGTTATTCCTCTGGGGTCTGAGGAGAATGGCTCAGCTGTGGGGCCACCTCAGGCCTATTGGGGGAGCACAGGCTAGCCTTGCGAGTTTTGAATCATCAATACTTGGGAGTATTTTAGAATTATCAGATCCTGCCTGCATGTGCATCTCAATCTGAAACCCCAGAACGGCCATTCTCCTTGTGTTAATTCAAGATATAAATACTTCTGGAATTCTATAGGTAGAACTTTATCTGTGAAAGTCCCAACAGGAAAAGTTGGCATTCTCAACTTAGGATAATTCCAAGAGAGTTGACTTCAAATGATATGGACAGGATGTAGAGAAAACCATAAGGGATAGTGCAGGAACCAAGGGTCATAGTGATGGTGGAGCTGTTACTACCCCTAGCTGCAAAGAGATGAATGGGTGAAAGTAGTTAGCAGGAGCCAGAAGAGATTATCGTTATCAAGTGGCAAAAGGCTACCTGGAGAGGAGCAGTGACTTTTGGTTGAGGGATGCATCCACCACAAGTAGAATGAATTTCCAACCTTATCCCCTCCGTCATCTCTCCTTTCCTCCCCTGATCTCTCTCTGGGACTTAGCATTGGCTAAACCCAGTCAGAGGTCAAGGTCATAGGGACCTGTTGATGTGATTCATAATGATTAGCCTGCCAAGGCAGTAGAGCAGGGTAGAGAAAGTTGGAGTGGGCATCTGGGAAATAGTAGACTTAAGGACCCCTGTAGTTTTAGAATGGGCAGAGCTCATGTGCACGTGTGTGGCAGAAGGTGGGAAAAGGATGAGATGAGTATTTCTTGAGTATCACCATGTGCTCGGGACTTTCCTGTGACATCACTTTTTGGGGCAAGCAGTATGATTTCATGTTACAGATGTGGAAAACTTGAGCCCAGATCTCTTGGCCCTAAGTCAACTCAGTCCTGGTGATCCCTGTGGTGACAGATAGTATTCGGATATTTCTCTTCTCTTACTTTCTCTGTGGCCTATTCTAGAAAGCCGCATTTCATACGTAGTATTGCTGGGACAATAGTGAGGACTGTAACAGAACTGCCGTGTATTTTTTTTTTCACTTTGTGAACTTGAGGAGAAGGGAAAAGAAGAGAAAAAAACTCAACTTGGCATGAGTGATGTTAAGCAAGATCAAATAAGGTGAAAAGCAAAATAGACTCCAGAAATTTAGTTTTGCTTTTACCCAAAGTTCATGGGCGGTTGCTGTACAAAGTCCTTTTTGCTTTCCACAAATGTTAAGCACTTTTAATAACATGAATCTCATTATCTTTACTTTTGGTTGTTTATGAACTTAAATAGCTTTATAAAGGACAACCAACTGAAGGTGAAGATCAAACTGTGTGTGTCACATTTTGCTATTTCATTTCTTGCGAATGTACAAATTCTTAAACTTGTAGTGAGTTATTTTGGCTCCTGATAATTTTTTTTTTTTTTTTTGAGACGGAGTCTTGCTCTGTCGCCCAGACTGGAGTGCAGTGGCGCAATCTTGGCTCACTGCAAGCTCCACCTTCCAGGTTCACACCATTCTCCTGCCTCAGCCTCTTGAGTCGCTGGGACTAGAGGTGCCCGCTATCATGCCCGGCTAATTTTTTTTTGTATTTTTAGTAGAAACGAGGTTTCACCGTGTTAGCCAGGATGGTCTCAATCTCCTGACCTCATGATCCGTCCGCCTTGGCCTCCCAAAGTGCTAGGATTACAGGCGTGAACCACTGCCCCTGACTGGCGCCTGGTAAATTTATTATAAAAGTATTGTACAGCCAACAGTGAAATAGAAAGTTTAAATTTTTTAAAAAGGGAATTCTAATACTCTAGAAAATAAACTCTTGGATTTTATTTTTTCCTACTTTTTGATCACATGGCTAGAATTATACAAGTTTGTATTGTTCTCATGTCGTTGTAAGCATTTTTTCCATGTTGCTATGTAACCTGCATAATTATATATGATAGCTTCTCAGTTTACCTTAAATATTCTCTTATTATATATATTTAATTTTTTATGCCTTGCTGCATTCTGTGAAAAGGACTGCATGCTACTGAAGTGTTTTATGTTTTATTTTTCTTTATAAATATTGTTTATTTGCATCTCGGGCAACTAGTTTACCCACCCCTTCCTCTTTTGTTCTTCTGGAAGAAGAAATGGAATTGTTTATTTTTTTAGGATAATTTTGGGAGTGGAATGATCAACTCTAAAGCTACATCAAGGAACTGGAAATATAGTAGTTTGAGGGATAGCTGAGAGAAGAGTACAACTGAAATAAGTCATTAATGCAGAGTTGTTACAGAGTTGTTACTTAAAATATTAATGTGGGCTGGGCGCAGTGGCTCACACCTATGTATAATCCCAGTACTTTGGGAGGCCGAGGTTCATGGATCACTTGAGATCAGGAGTTCAAGACCAGTCTGGCCAACATGGTGAAACCCTATCTCTACCAAAAAATATAAAAATTAGCCAGGTGTGATGGCACATGCCTATAGTCTGCCTCAGGTGGGAGGATCGCCTGAACCCACGAGGCAGAGATTGCAGTGAGCAGAGATTGTGTCACTGCACTCCAGCCTGGGCAACGGAGCAAGACTCCATTTCAATAAATAAATAAATAAAATAAATAAAGTAATGTGGATTTTTATTAAATCTTAGGTTTTAAAAACTATTACTAAGGCCAGGCATGGTGGCTCATGCCTGTAATCCCAGCATTTTGGGAGGCTGAGGCAGATGACTCACTTGAGGTCAGGAGTTCGAGACTAGCCTGGCCAACATGTTGAAACTCCATCTCTACTAAAAATACAAAAATTAGCCAAGTGTGGTGGGGGGTGCCTGTAATCCCAGCTACTTGGGAGGATGAGGCAGGAGAATCACTTGAACTCAGGAGGCAGAGGTTGCAGTTAACCAAGATCACACCACTGCACTCCAGCCTGGGAGACAGAGTGAGACTCTGTCTCAAAACAACAACAACAACAATTACTAAAAGAGAAATTAGACATCATTTACTCCTAAGTTTAAGGTATGACATCATTTACATACAAAATTTAGCTGTTAATCCTAAATCGTCGTTAAGTTTTGAAAATTTTGTTAGCAAAACTGAATGTAGCATAATTCTAAACAAATCTTAGATTAATGTCATTGGCCCCAAGCATCCTCTAGCCCTGGAATATTAGCATTGGCCTGTTAGTCCCCTGAGCTGCTACTCCCTGGGAGGTGGTTCATCCTTCCTTAACTCATTCTTTTCAGCCCTGGGGAGCCTCCGAACTTTTGTCTATTCACTTCTTTACAAAGCTGTAGCCTTCTGGCCAGAAGGGGCTTCCTTGAAAGGTGCCCATGTCCTTCCACTTGCCTTTGATTGTCTGGAGTTCTGCTTTCTGGAACAACAGGCAGGTTTCTTCCATTAGGCAAGAAACGTCAGAAAATTAGAGATCCGATCTGGTTTTCCCTCTCTGTATCCTTAGCTCCTGGCACGGTGCCTGGCACATAGCAGATGCTCAAAAACACATTTGTAGAATGAAATGTCTTGAGACAGTCTTTCAGATGTGTGAATATGACCGTGATGTTCTCACATTGTCACTTCTTCTTCAGGGTTAAGGTCCTTCAGTTCAGCCATTCTTTTTGATAGAATTTCCAGATCCTTTTCCCTCCCTGTTTCTCACCAAACTGCATGACCACAGTTCACTCTCAGTCCCTTAGAATGTGTGACCAGACTTATAGCCAGTTGTCTAGAAGTGGTCTGATTTGTAGCAATACATTCAAGTGTGCCTTAGTTTTTTTTTCTTTAGCAGATCTCTCTGGTTGTTTATATTCTTTTACATGATCAGCTGTCAAGCCTGGTCTTCCAAGAGGTGCTTGTGCAATTGTTTCCTTCTAGTTTAGTGTTGCTTGGGATTTGATGAGGGTTCTTCAATATCCTTATGTGACTCATCAGTAAAAATGAGGAACAGGAGGGGCCTAAGGAAGAGTATTGTGGAAACCTCCTTCCAAACTGACAATAATCCTCTAAACCCATGCTTTTCAAACTGTGATGTGCATACAGATTACCTGGGGATTTGGTTCAAATGCAGATTCTGATTCAGAAAGTCTGGGTGAGGCAGAGCTGTCGCCCAGGCTGGAGTGCAGTGGCCCGATCTCAGCTCACTGCAAGCTCCGCCTCCTGGGTTTACGCCATTCTCCCTCAGCCTCCTGAGTAGCTGGGACTACAGGCGCCCGCTACCTCGCCCGGCTAGTTTTTTGTATTTTTTAGTAGAGACGGGGTTTCACCATGTTAGCCAGGATGGTCTCGATCTTCTGACCTCGTGATCCGCCTGTCTCGGCCTCCCAAAGTGCTGGGATTACAGGCTTGAGCCACTGCACTCGGCCGAGCTTCTGCCTTTCTAACAAGTTTTCTCTAAGCTTGTGCTATTATTGTGGATCTCCCTGATCCTCTTTTGAGTAGCAGGGCACAGTTCTTGGGAAAGTTGTTCATGAAAACAAATCCTTTGGTATTTGGGTAGATGTGCTGTACCCATCAGAGCCCCCAGCAGATACTATCTGATGCTGGTATTTGACACCGTATAATCAAATGCACATCTCCCACCTCACCAGGTAGATGAAGAAAACAACAGCAGGGCTGTCTTACCAGCTTCCAAACGGTGGTACACCTCTTTGTATGTTCAATTGGATCTTTTATTCTAGCCAGACAAGCTGTTACCCAACATACTTAGTATCTTTTCAAGTTTCTTGTCATCTGGAAAGCTGATAAAGTGCTTGTGTACACTCGTTTTTTTGAGTTATTAATTTGAGATACTTTCACATGCCAGAAAGTTACAGAAAAGAGACAGTCAACAGTTTTTAAAGTGTTGGCTAGAAAGTACAGTGTTACTGATAAATTCTTTTATAAGAAATGTTATGGAGCATCCAATTTTTCTTACTGTATTGGAATTTGGATAAAATGGATGCATTGTTGAAATTACATTCCTAAACTGAAAGGTACTCATGCGAATGGCAGCTTTTGAATCGTAGATGAGCAAGTGAGTTCTGTAGAAACACAGAGTAGAGAGTTTATGATCACCTGATCTCCCTTTTCTCCAAGCTTTTAATCTTTTAGCTTAGGGGAGAGGTGCTTTCCTCTTGCCCTTTGTACATGGCAAACAATACTGTGACCAGTATTTTTTGGGTCATTTCAAAACAAAATTACTATTAAGCATTGGTTAGAAAGTAAAGAAGTTTAGGCAACAAAGCATTTGCACTTATTTTGTAGAGCTCATTGTGACCTGGTCAGAAGGACAGGACAATTCTGTACACTGTTGATGAATATGTTCAGATATTCTGGTTCCTAAATATTAGAGACAGTGTTTTCCTAATGTGTCACAAACGTTGAATCCTGTAACTAGACATTAAATTCAAAAATCCCAGAGGATAAAGACAACAGCAAAACCCCCAAACCTTTGACGCTGATAATTCAGCTGCTCTATTTTCAGTAAAAAATAAACAATAATTCCCATATTCAATCTATATTGAAAATGAAATGACTTGGATGTATTAATAGTAATTGAATTATAGAAGTTTTTTTTTTTTTTTTTTGAGATGAGGTCTTGCTGTGTTGCCCAGGCTGGTCTTGAACTCTCCTGGGCTCAAGCGGTTCTCCAGCCTCAGCCTCCTAAGTAGCTGGGATTACAGGTGCACACCACCTTGCCAGGCTTGAATGATAGAACTTTACAACAACTAGAGTGCCATTAACTTACCACTAAATAACAATAGTTCTTTAATATCATCTAATATTCAGTCTATATTTAAATTTCCCTGATTGCTCAAAAATGCATTTAAGATTCATGCTTTAATTGATGGCCCATACAAAAACTTTTGTAGGTTTTGAATATATACATATAAAAACATATATCTGTGTATGTATACACAAGCACATGTGTCATACATATATGTATACATATACACACATACACATGTATATACATATGTGTATACATATACACACATATTCCAAACCCACTATATATATGTGTGTGTGTGTGTATATATATGTTCTTGTCCATCAGTCTTTTGTGTAACCACAGCTTTCATATGGTACTTATGCTCTGCGCTTGCTGAGTTATTAACAAAGAAAAGTGTAGCCATTTCTATCATAATTACTGCATCTTCGTTAGAGGAGATTTAAAAAGTTGATCCAGCCACCTTTTCCAATCCTGTACTAACATGGGGTAATACAGCACCTTCTTAGAGATCCTACTTCTACATTTGTCATTCTGAATTTGCCTTTCTCTGGCAGCATTTCTCATCTACTTCCACATATTTTTAAGGTTTGTTGTGACTTCTGTTCTCTGATCTTCTCTTTCTATATGGATTACTGACCTTGAATTTATGCAGCTCCTCTCTCAGTTGTGGAAGGAACACTGCATGGGGGGAAAAGTCTGAGTTCAAATCTCAGCTCTGCAGGGGGGAAAAATGTCTGGATTCAAATCTCAGCTCCATCACTTACTAGCTGTATGACCTGAGGCAATGTATTTAACTTCCCCAATTACTTTGTAATTGAGCAACATATTTACTTCCCTTTCAGTGGGCTTCATCAAACAATACCACAGATTGCTTAAAATATCCTAAAGCTCCCCAGACTTGTAGGCAGGGAGGAAGCAAATTATTGGGTCACTGCTTATTGTCCCAAACTATAACTTAGCATTGCCTAAGGAGCCAGGATGGGAGGCCCCCAGATGAAGAAAGTGGGAAAGGAGACAGGGAGATGGTAACTGAGTCCCTGTAGTCACTTTTCCACATGCTCATTTAGACCTTGAAACTGCCCTGGAGATTTTATGATTGAAGAAACTGGCTCTGCCAGTGTAGCCAAATGGTTAACAGCAGTAGCCTGGGTTGAAACACTTGCCTTCCTACTGCATACTAGTAGTTGTATGACCTAAGGCAGGTCCCTTCACCTCTCTGCATCTGTTTTCTCATCAGACACAGAGATAACACAGATTCTGCTTCATACAGTGTTTATGAGGATTAAATGAAATAAGTGACTAGGTACAGTAGCATGTGCCTGTTATCCCAGCTACTGGGGAGGCTGGGGTGGGAGGATCGCTTTAGCCCAGGAGTTTGGGCTGTAGTGCACTATGCCAGTCAGGTGTCCACACTGAGTTTGGCATCATTATGGTGACCTCCCGGGAGCAGGGAACCCTCAGGTTGCCTAAGGAGGAGTGAACCTGTCCAGGTCAGAAACGAAGAAGGTCAAAACTCTCATGCAGATCAGTAATGGGATTCTGCCTGTGAATAGCCACTGTACTCCAGCCTGGGCAACAGAGTGAGACCCTGTCTCTAAAAGAAATCAAATCTATTCTGTTGTATTGGCCAAAATAAATAAAGCAAGAAATGTGTGAGGTGCCAAGCATAGTACCTGGCACATAATCAGCATTCAATAACACAAACTGTTACTCATCTTTTACTTCTCTTTAGACTTACAGTCTTTTAAAAGGAAGACTGTGGAGTTTTAGTGACTTTTAATAAAATTCATAGTTGTGACTATAGACTAAGCAGATTTTCTAACAACCCTAATGGAACTTTGTCAAACATGAATGCTTTCCTCTCAAATTGGTTATCTTGAAAGCCTCTTATTTTAATGTTGCCCCAATGTTTGGAGTCATTATTAGTTTTTAGTTTCTAGGTTTCTTTTTGTTGAAACTACAACTGGGATAGAAGTGAATACTTACATAATTCAAATTAGTTATATCCATGTTTTCAGCAATCTTTTATTGACCACCTACTATTTGTCAGGCTTCTGCTAGGCACTTGGAATATGACCATGAGCCGAGTAAGACAGGATCATTTCTCTGTGGCATTTGTAATCTAGGGGGCAGAGAGCTTTCATTAGCACCTTGGATTATGTTAAAAAAAAAAAAAAAAAAAGGTGACAGTCTTAAATAACATTGTTAGACCTGCCGAAAGGAAATGGACACATTTTCGAATGTTTGGTAGACATAGGCAAACCTTTTATTGGTACAATAAGATCACACCCTTGGCATGTTACCCGAAAGGAAGACAGATGCCTTCTTCATGAAGAAAATGAGATGTACTGAGGAAGACACTACTCTGTAACCAGTGCGATAATGTAACTAGCACTTTAAGTTCAAATTTGGAGTAAAACAAGGAGCACCGTTATTTTTCTGTTTGACTGTGACTTTGGAACCACACTCATTCATGAACTAGAAATGGGAGGCATAGTTACATTCAACAACACACCTGAAAAAGTTACTTACCAATGACCTGGTAATTATTGAAAATGGTTATATATTCAAGAATATTTGTATTGAGTGTGTGGCTCATGCCTGTAATCCCAGCACTTTGGGAGGCTGAGGTAGGAGGATTGCTTGAGCCCAGGAGTTGAGACCAGCCTGAGCAACAAAGTGAGACCCTGTCTGTAGAGAAAATAAAAAAAAAAAATTGACTGGACCTGGTGTGAATGCCTGTAGTCCCAGCTGTTTGAGAGGCTGAGGTGGGAGTATCACTTGGGCCCAGGAGGTTGAGGTTGCTGTGGAAGCCATGATTGCACCACTGCATTCCAGCCCGAGTGACAGAGTGAGACCCTGTCTCAAAAAAAGAAAAAACTATTTGTTAGATTCCATTAATTAGCATGTCTAAAATTGTGCTGATTTTTCTAAAAACTTTCTAAATATGTCTGTCCAATGTAACATCTAAGTATTAAATAACTGCAAAACACATACAATTAAATAAATGAAATTATAGAGTCCTGAAATTCCAAGGCACTTTAGAGATAATTTAGGATACCCACCCTTATAGTATGAAAATGCCTGCAGCTCTTTTCCAACACCTCTAGTGATGGAGAATGACTAACTATAGACTGGGGTCATAGGCGTATAATATAAAGGTAGGAATTTGTTAGTTGTAAGACAAGAGTGGTAGTTACATATGGCAAACTTTTGGGTCCTATTTGTCATTACAGTTTTTTTCAAAATGTCATTCTGGCTAGCTAAGATTTGTCTTCTGCAGGCTGGTTTCTGCCTGTGCACCACCAGTGTGTTGCCCTTCGAGTAAATTTTGGCATTGCCTAGGGAAACATCTCAAGATCTTTTCATTTTCTAAATTTGTAATAAACATTATAGAATATAATTTTTAACCATGTGTTCATTTAGCAGATATTTATTAAGTGACTTGTGTGTGCCTGTCACTTTTCTAGGCAAAAGGGATGATATTATTCAGCAAAAAGTCACTACCACCATGGAGATTTCAAATTCATGAATGAGTGGCTCTGAAGTCAAAGGCTGGGCACGGTGGTGCACACCTGTAATTCCACCACTTTGGGAGGCCAAGGTGGGTGGATTGCTTGAGGCCGTGAATTCAAGACCAGCCTGGGCACCATGGCAAAACCCCATCTGTACAAAAAATACAAAAATTAGCCAGGTGTGATGGCATGTGCCTTTAGTCCTGGAAGGCTAAAGTGGAGAGGATTGCTTGAGCCCAGGAGGTGGAGGTTGCAGTGAGCTGAGATCGTGCCACTACACTTCAGCCTGGGCAATAAGGTGAGACCCTGTCTCAAAAATAAATAATAAAATGAAGTCCTTGCTTTACTCCAAATTTAATTTTAAAGGGCTGGTTATATCATCACAGTGGATATAGAGTTGTGTCTTTTGTAGTACATCCCATGATATTTTATATTACACATGAGAGTGCATTGTCTATTGCTACATAATAAATGCTACATAAAAAAGTAGCATCTTAAAACAACAAATACCTATTATGTAACAGGAATGGGTTGGGAATCTGAGCAGGGCTTAATGGGTGCCTCTGGCTCACAGTCTCATGAGTTTGCAGTCAAGTTGTAGGTTGGAGTTGCAGTCTCATCTAAAGGATTGATTCAGAACAGGGATGGCCCCACTACCAAGCTTACTCACGTGGTTGTTGCTAGGCCTCAGACTCTCACCATAAGTGCCCATCTATAGGGATGCCTCATGACTTGGTATTGGCTTCCCCTTGGGGCATGATCCAAGAGAAAGTAAGAGACAGAACCCAGGATGGAAGTCATGGTCTTTATATGACTTAATCTTGGAAGTGACGTTTCATCATGTCTGCTGTATTTGTTAGAAGTGAGTCAATAAGTCTGGCCTACACTCAAGGAGATGAGGTTTTACAAAAGCATGAATACTAGGAGGCAGAGATCATTAGGGACCATCTTAGAGCCTGCCTAACACAGAAGGTAGGACATACTATAAACAAATACAGTGTGTCAAATGGTAAAACATGCTGTAAAGAAAAATACAGCAGAATAAGGGAATAGAGAATGATAGAATGGGAGTCTGACTGCTACTTTGGGTGGTGTAGTCAGGGGAGGCCTCTCTAAACAGTAATGTTTAAGCAGAGTTCTGAGGAAGATAAAGGGAGCAAGTATGGATTCCTGGGATAAATGATTGATTCCTGTTATTCATTCAAATCAGAATGAATAGTAAGTGAAAGGCCTCAAGTCAGCAGCATGTTTGAGGAATAGCACAGAGTTCACGTGTATTAGTCTATTCTTATACTGCTATGAAGATACTACTTGAGACTAGGTAATTTATAAACAAAAGCAGTTTAATTAGTTCACAGTTCTGCATGGCTGAGGAGGCCTCAACTTACAGTCATGGTAGAAGGGGAAGCAGGCACCATCTTCACAAGGTGGCGGGGGAGAGAGAGTTCAGGGGAAACTGCCACTTTTAAATAATCAAGTCTCGTGAGAGAACTCCCTCACTATCATGAGAACAGCATGGAGAAACCACCCCCATATCCAGTCACCTCCCACCTGGTCCCTCCTTTGACATGTGGGAATTACAATTCGGGATGAGATTTGGGTGGGAACACAGAACAAAACTCTGTGATTACCAGAGGTGTGGAGTAATCAAGGGGAGAAGAGAAGAGATGAGGTTATAGAGTAATGGGAGTGGGGAAGATAGATCACACAGGGCTTTTAGCCCATGGAAAGGATTTTTGTTTCTACTCTGAAATGGGAAGCCACTGGAGGGTTTTGAGCAGAGATAAAAGAAGGAAAGAGTAGCAGTATTCCAACAGTTCTCATGTAAGAATTACAAGGAATCTTGACTATAAGTATGACTTACAGAAGACTTTTCAACAGCAGCAATCATGGCTGAAAGACAATAGAACACAGTGCTTTGAGGAAAAAACTCAACTAAGAATAAATTGTCATGCAAGAGTGTGATATCAAGTTAAACTGTCACTAGATCTCAAGCTATCATTCAAGAGTGTGAGTGAAATGGCTTTTTTCAAAGACTGAAGTTTTTCATCCACTGACCATCGCTTAAAAACCCCTTAGGAACCAGGCGCGGTGGCTCAAGCCTGTAATCTCAGCACTTTGGGAGGCCGAGACGGGCAGATCACGAGGTCAG